>NW_027551571.1:4494547-4658521 GCF_008692635.1 Crocuta crocuta | reverse complement strand
GTATAGGTTGCACAATGCTCTCTTGGCCACCCACTTCCTGCAGTCCTGGGCATGCTGTGCCTGCAACTGTCTCTGGGTCAGGCCCCTTTGGATGCCATTCCAGCTATGCTCCCCGCTATGGTTGTGCCCCTCCCCCCTTGCATCTAGTTCAATGCCACAGTGTCTTTCGATCATTTCAAGACCCCATCAGCCCATTTTCGGTAGGGAGTCCAGTTCTGCAACAGCAGGATGCTGCTTCTGGGCTTTGCAGCCGGCTCTCCCAGCAGGTGCAGCCCTCATTGGCTGCCCACACAGGGGCTGTTTCCGGGGCTCTCTTGATGAACATGGCTGGTTGGTATTCCGAACTCACGTGGTACCTCTGCTCTGGAAAGCCCACTTCCCGGAGCCTCTTCCTCTTTACTGTCTGGATGGCAGTCCGGCATTTCTGCTTTTTTGGTGTGGGCTGTGCCAGCAGCACGGCAGCGCGGCCCTGGGGCCTGGCCAGAGTAACTCTGTGCATGTTATGGCAGACACGCCCACGTGATGTGTTCTCCCTGTTGCACACTTAGGGTCTGTGCATCTCAGTCGGGCCTGTGTCTCCCCTTGGGTCCTGTCCATGCCTCTTGGCCACCTCCTGCCACTGCTCTTTTCCTTCAGTAGCCCCAGCGCTGCTGAGACCTGGTCTGGGGGTGAGAGGGCAAGTGGGAGAAGTTGCTGCTTCTGGGGCACAGGTCCCTGCAGCTTTTTCACTCAAGGGAAGACCGCTGGCCTTTGATAGAAATAGAGGGTCACTTTCGCAGGCCCAGAAGGTTCTCAAGGGTTTTTCTGTGACCTCTGACCTAGAAGTCCCCATTCCAAGTATCAGGGTCCCACTCCCGTCCAACCACTGGCATCGTGACCTTGTCCGGGCTGAGGATCTAACCTTCTCCAGAGCTCTGCAGCCCTGAAAATTAAGTCCCGGGTCTGATCTTAACCTCTGTCGTCTTCTTAGATGCTGCCAGTGACGTCTCTGACTTGCACGATTCACCTTAAATTGGTGATTAATAATTCTCAGGCTCTCATTGTCTTTCTCCAATAGGTGATGAGACTCCATGACAGC
The DNA here is from genome assembly GCF_008692635.1 of Crocuta crocuta. Lineage (NCBI taxonomy): Eukaryota > Metazoa > Chordata > Mammalia > Carnivora > Hyaenidae > Crocuta > Crocuta crocuta. The sequence goes on along the minus strand of NW_027551571.1, from coordinate 4,657,443 downwards.
CGTTCAACTCCATTATCCTCGTAATTACCACTTTCCGAAGCTCTCCCGTGTCTGAGATAGGGTACTTACTTACAGTGTGTTCCTTGCCTTCCATGCTGTCTGTCCCAGTGCGCCAGTGGTAAAAGTTTTTTTTTTCTTTTAATGTTTAGTTATTTTTGAGAAAGAGAGAGAGACAGAGCATGAGCAGAGGAGGAATAGAGAGAGAGGGAGACACAGAATCCAAAGCAGGCTCTAGACTCTGAGTTGTCAGCACAGAGCCCGATGCGGGGCTCAAACCCATGAACTGTGAGATCATGACCTGAGCTGAAGTTGGACGCTTAACTGACTGAGCCACCCATGCGCCCCATCAGCAGTAGGCATTTTAACACTTGCACCATGACCGCCTGCCAAGGGCTTTCCATAGCCCACCTGCCCCTGGTGCAGGGGCCTCACTGCCAGCCACCCACGTGCTCCAGTGCTGAGTTCTGCCATCTGAATTGCTGCTTGTAGACAATCTGATGGACTGGGTACTTTGGGAGGGTAAGGAAGATACCAAGTGGAATTCGTCAGCCTTTGTTCTAATGAAGAGCACAGGGTGGGCGTGATTTGAAAATACTTGTGTGGGTTTACAAAGGAGGGGACTTGCCAGTTCCAGTGGTGGTGGCCCTCGTGGGAGCAGGTATGCGTGGTGGGGACCTAGGAACCAGCAGGGAATTTCCACCACCCAGAACAGAGAAGTAGCTTCGGCCAAGAGTGAACTTGTTTTAAATGACGGAAGTGGCTAACGACTCAGGTAAATGAAAAGGGAGAAAGACCAGATTTGAAGAATCTGGTAAGTAAAGAGTTAGCCTTTGTGTTTCCTAGGAATTTCTATTTTTTCAGGATTTTTATTTTATTATTATATTTTTAAAGCTTATATATTTATTTGGAGAGAGAGAGAGGCAGAGAGAGAGGGAGAGAGAAAGCTCTCTGCTGTCAGTGCAGAGCCCAACATGGGGCTCGAACACATGAACCATGAGATTGCGATCTGAGCAGAAACCAAGAGTTGGATGCTTAATTGAGCTACTCAGGCGCTCCTTTTTTCAAGATTATTAAGAAACATACAATCAAGCCATTAACTTTCACCATCAAATTAGTAAACAAAACCACACTATTTTCTTGGGAAGGACTTTGGAATAATCGCTTGAAACATGACACGTGACACACCAGCAACCCCACTCCCAGTTCGGCCCCAACCCACCCACCATCTCTTCCCTCCCCTCTTCCTTCCTCTCATTCGTGTCTCTTTATTGAGAGCCTGCTCTAGACACCAACATAGTCCTGGGATCACTCAGCCTGAAGGGTCTGTTCTGTCCTTCCCTAGTGGCCTCACCAGCATGGGAATGACCTCCGGGGACTCGAGATTTCTAGGCTCCATTCTGCCAGATTCCCTCTCTGATGTATCTGGGCCCCTTCACAAGGCTTTCCTCCTTGATAGAATGAATGGAATGATACTTTACATTGACTTAAGGAGCATTCATTATTATTTATAAAGTATTGTTGAACATGCAAAGCATAAATGCACCAAATGTGAACTTAGAACACATTTTACCGAGTTTCCATCACTTCTAGGGTGTTCGCCTGGCGGGGAGTTATAGGCATGACATGATATTTCCTGGTATTAAAAAGAAAAATTTCATTAAGGAAAATGCAGACTTTAGAGTCATACTTTACACGGGAAATCACATGCAGGCCTGCAGGCATGGTGGCTTTCTTTTTCTTCATGCAAGAGCCAATGCATTCAGCAATTAATCTTTTATTTACTTCAAACTTTCATATTCAAAAGGTTTCATTTTCACATCCAAACTCCCTGCTCTTTGACGCACTGAATAATGGTACCGTATTTCTAATTATGAGGCTTCACTGCAACTCTTGGATACTGCTTTTCTTCCCTTTCCTCTTCTAAGAAGTGCGCAAGAAAAGCAGAATTTGTGTATTTCCCTGGTTTGCACATACCCTCAAGTGGGGCAGTCTCCGTCTGGTCCTGTGCTCTGCCTTCTCTGTGTTTGGACTCCATGTAGCATAGGTATGGTCCACTTAAGATTCCGACTGGCAAGGAGCTGCTTTTTTCGGTAACCAATCCTTTCAAGCCAGAATTTTTTGAAATAATAAAAATAATTTTTCCAGCGCGTCCCCCGGGAGCAGCTGTGAGGCCACACAGCTTGTAGTTTCGAGCGGACGGCCAGAGAGCTCACTCTACTTCACTTACCCGTGCTCCCAGCTGCTTTCCTTTCGGTCCCGTTGCTTTCACCGAGTGTGGTCATTCTAGGAAACGGATGGTCTTGCGTGAACATTCTTAGGAAAGTAAGGAAATAAAGCAGGTAGGGGCTTGCCTGCCCCAAGTGTTTGGCCCATGGAAAGAAGGGATGGCTGTGTCCTCATCTTTGGCTCATCAGGATTTGGCTCTGTTGGGAACTAGAGAAACAAAAGAATGAATGATTAAAAGAGCAGAAGGGTAGGGGCACCTGGGTGGCTCAGAGGGTTGAGCATCTGATTCTTGATTTGGGCGCAGGTCATGATCCCGGGGTTGTGGGATCGAGCCCCGTATTGGGCTGCACACTGGGCATGGGGCCTGCTTGGGATTCTCTCTCTCGGGCTGCCCCTCCCCTCCCCCTCTCTAAAACAAAGAAAGAAACAAAGAAACAAACAAGTGAATAGTAGGTGTGCAGTCAATGATTGCATTAACTCTGTAATTACAGCTGCAGAGTATGCAGAGGAATGTATTATCTCCCTGCACTTCTGTCATTTGGTTAGAATTCCATTCTTATTTAGATATCCCTTCTTTTCTCCTTCCCTTCCCTTCTCCCTCCCTTCCCTCCTCTTCTTCTTCTCCATCTTCTTTTATGGATCAGATTCTCAGTATCTGTGAGCCACTAGCTCACATGTATCAAGCCATTGGCTTTAGAGCTCCATCAAGAATTCTTCTGTCTCACTGACTATGCCTTACCTTTATGTAATACCCCAAAACAGAGCCAATTTATCCATTAGGTATGGTGGGGACAGTGTCTGAGGCCCAAGATAGTTCCTGGGGCCTCGGAAATGTATCAACTTTAATTAGAATTGAAACAGGAATTTTTACATTGAAGAAAATGTCTTAATAAATATTAACATAGGCATCTTTTTATCAACATGTAGTAAAATATAATTTAAAATATTATTTTATGGACGAAAGGACCCATGGAGGCAAAAATTCCTACAGCCCATGAACGTCGTAATGAGGCCCCATCCCAAAGGCTTCGTAGCTCTTNTTTTTTTTTTTTTTAAACCCAGGCTCCATACCATTATTATTATTTTTTTAAAAGTATTTATTTATTTTTGAAAGAGAGACAGAGCACGAGCAGGGGAGGAGCAGAGAGAGAGGGAGACACAGAATCCGAAGCAGCTCCAGGCTCTGAGCTGTCAGCATAGACCCTGTCACAGGGCTGGAACTCATGAGCCATGAGATCATGACCTGAGCAGAAGTCAGGATGCTTAACTGACTGAGCCCCCCAGGCACCCCAGGCTCCACATTATTCTTAGAGATTCTGAGTTAATATGTCTGGAGTAGGGCTTGGGCATGTGTTCTCTGAAAGCCCCTCGGGTTATTTGGATATGCAGTCCAGGTTGAAAACCCCTGGTTTGGGTATTAGATCTTTCAAACTCTAATGTATACAGTAGTCATCGGGGGCGGGGGGTATTGGTAACTGGAGAATCTGGGATTGGGGCCAAGCCCCCACATTTCTACAGGCTCCCAGGTGACGGTGCTGCTGCTGGTTCATGGCCCACACTTCCTGAGCAGGGGTCTAGAGTGTGTCCTGCATGGAGGGAACGTGCTATTCTCTGCCCATAGTTCCACAATCTGTTATTTATTGAGTGCTGCTATTTACTGGTCACTAGGCGTGTTTTCCACATTCTTTTTAATGTTATAACTTCCTTGTGAGGGAGGCGGTAGTATCCCTGGAGGGACCGTGGACCTGGCAAACGGCGGCCGTGGGAACAGGGGCAACTGCCATTGTGTCCCTAAGTTGAGTTCCAGCAGACTTTGCAGCACTGACGCTGAGGAAGACCCAGGAAGATGCTTGAACAGGGACAGAGCTGGCACAAGCCGTGTGCGTACGTGCGTGCATGCGTGCGAGTGTGTGCATGTTTACCCACATCCGGAGGTGCAGGTAGAGGTGAGGACAACAGTGAGGGGTTCTCCTCACCCAGGGAGGGTGCTGCACCCCTGGGCACCCCACAGCCCTCCCCACTTTGTCTCCTCCTTCCTCCTGAGGGCTTTGTAGTGAATAAAAGGGCAGTAAGATGCTCTTGAGGAGTTTTTCTTACTAGCGATGTTGTTGCAAAGGGATCGTGCGAAGTGATTTCCCGTGTGAACTCCTCTGCCACCGTCCTTTGATGCAGACACCCTCATCAGGCCCCCAGGCGCTGCCAGACACTGGGAGGGGTGGGGTGGGGGCTTCTCAGCATCTCTCATTCCCAAGGGTGGCGATTACATCTCAGACTATGCACGGCCCTCCACGGCTGGGGTTGTTTTTGGTTTTTTTACTTGTATAAATAAATCAATTATTTAAGACGATGGCTTTGATCCTTACGAGCTGCTGTTTGTGGTGGAAACCCTTAGCTGCTCTCGAGTAGCTCTCTCCAAGCCCAGCATGTGGTGCAGCCCTTCCTTCAGAGACCTCCTCTTCCTCCTCGGGGTGCCCTGTGCAGGTGTGCTTGTCGCAGCCTTGCCATCGGTGGCCGGGAGCTCCCTGCACACGCAGCACCCAGGGCCACGTGGAATTCCTACCGGCCGCCCCTCCTCTGAGACAGCAGCCTGTGGTCCAGGCCGAGCAGATACTGAATACGTCCACGGTGCCCGTGATCTCTGTCCCCTTCCACGGTGGCCCACTCCCTGCCTTTGGGGGGATTCATGCAGCGTGTGTTCTGGGTTGGGTGACAAGAATTTGGGGGTCACTTGGGATCTGTATAGATTAGCATTTATATCATATTAATGAGGTGTTAATTGCTCTTGCAACCTTTTTGATGCAAATGAATCTAGTGCCAGTTGCCTGTCTCGTACCCAGTGCAATACCTTCTAGCCTTTCTATTATGTCAAAGCAATTAGTGGCGTGCTGTTAATGAATAACATGAATAACCCGCCTCTACACACTGGGTGTCTTTTGGGGGGAAAGACATTGTTCCAACATTGTCAGGGTCATTGTAGACTTACAGTCTCTCCCAAAACACAGGGACATCTGACAGATGCTGCAATGACATCTGCGTGTGGAATTTGCCTGCGTGGGACCAGCCTGCAGGGCTGGGGACTCTGATGCCATCCAAGGCCCTTCCTTGCCCGTCTCCTCTCTGCTTTCTCTGTGGACAAAATGACGAGCAGTTTGAGTGGGAGCGGGGGGGAGGGGGGTGGCAAACTGAGGCCTGAGGCAAAAGGAAGGCTCTGTGCCACCTCTGTACTCAGCAAAATGTCCTCCAGGATTCGAACCACAGAGAAAACGTGGATAGAGGTTGTGCAATAAAACCTGTGAGTACATCTGAAGTCCACACTGCCCGATGTGTTTGCACCCCACTGTCAGTCCTCACGGAGCTGTCCTGAGGGGTCTCAAGGGCTGACGGACAGGAACCATCGCTGGGGGTGCGGGGGTGGGGAGGACCCACTGTTTGGAAATCGGAGGATCATAAAACAAACAACAACCTGTCTTTATTTTCAAATCTTGATTTCAAATTTTGGAGATTTTGTACATCATGGACTCTTTGCATTAATTTTGCATTAATTTTTATTTTTAAAAATATTAGGTTAAAAATAATTTTATCTTGATTTCTGAGATTTTTGACTCCTCAGATGACATCTTACTAAGTCCCGTCCTGGCCCTGCCCTGAACACTTGAACGGGTGACTGTGTTGATTTTGCGGCAATGACAGTGGTGCTGCTCTAGAGGTTTGGGGATTCAGGAACTTTTTTGGGCTTCCCGCCTTCCAAAACATTTGGGGGAAATCCCAACATATTCAGTATCTTTAAAATTGAGTAATCACTTTGCTATGTAGCTGGTGGCAGGGGCTTAATAGAGGTAGCTATTCTAAATCTTAGATGTAGATTGGATGTTGTAAGGAAGACAAAGAATTCTTCAGATAAAATTGAGTCATCTGAACAGGTGCAGTGTTGAAAGTGGACTTTGGATGCAGAGAGGGGATTTTAATTAGGCTCTTCCACTTTTTAGCTGAGTCATCTTAGATTAGTTGCTTAAGATCATTGAACCTCCGTTTTCTTATCAGTAAATGAAAATAATGCCTATTTATAGAGATGTCAGAGGATTAAATGAAGCAAGTTGAGCAGGGGCACCTGGATGAGTCAGTTGGTTAAGTGTCTGACTCTTGATTTTGGCTCAGGTCAAGATCTCATGGTTTCGTGAGTTCGAGCCCCACGTTGGGCTGTCAGCGCAGAGCCTGCTTGGGATTCTCTCTCTCCCTCTCTCTCTGTCCCTCCCCCACTCATTCTCTCTCAAAATAAATAAATAAACATTTAAAACAAACAAACAAAAAGCAATATGAGCAAAGAATTCGGCACATGATAGACATGGCACGTTCCTGGTTTCCCTCTTCATCTGGAAGGAGGGCCTGTGTTCACAAGTGAATTCTCAGTTCAGTGTCCCAGAAAAGGGTCCTGTGGTCTTTCATTTATTCTGTCACACAGTTACAGAGTGTCACTGTGTTTCCCCCAAGCCCTGGGACTTCAGTGTGGTCTATGCTATGACAGGACCTTTTGGCAGGGCTTCTAGTGCAGGCAAAGCCTTCAGTAATTTCTGGAAGAACTGGGGCTCCACACAGATGCATGCCAGTCCCTTCTCTTCTCCCTGTGGCACCTCCCTTTTTCCTTCTCTTCTGCTCAGGCACCCCTGGAATCATCTATGTGTGCCACAGAACCTTCCATGACTGCGGCGGAGAGGGGCACACCGGTGAGGGTGCCACCGTCACCGTGTGAGGCGGTCCTGGCATGTCCAAAACACTCCGTGTTCTTTGCAGATGTAGGAGGAAGCTGCTTTCTTGGCTTGGGACTGTGGGTGTCGCTGCCTATCTCAAAGCCTGAGCCTGTGTTACAGGACTCCTCTTAAGGGAGCTACTGCTGGCTGGTGGTCCCAGCCTCCATTTCCAATGCCCCTTCCCGTTAGGAGTGACCACGTGGTACAGGGCTGGCCCAAGGACAAACAGAAGCCACGTTTGCTTCGACTTCTTGAAAACCTGTGCCATGGTGTTGACTTCTTTCTTCTTTCAGATGGAACTAAAGCAGATGTGGTGGGTGGTGGCCCTAGTGTTCTTGCCAAGTGGAGACCATGAGGGAGAAGCCACTACAGTCTTAGAATGGTGCCACTGGACCAAAAAATTAAGCCCCCTCTTTGTTTAGGCAACGCTGTGGTGAGGTTTTCTGACTTTCAGCCAAAAGCCTTCCTTTCTGTTGCACCAGCATCTCCAGTAATCTGGGTGCATTAAGAGCCTCCAGAAGATAAGTATGAGACAAGGCCACTCTGGCGCTTGGGATGGTCATCTGTGGTGTGGTGAAGCCTGCGTCCCTGACCTTTTCTACCCTTCAGATGAGTCATCAGGGAGGCCTTGCAGTTCCTGAGGCAGGTAGAGCCCTTCAGGGTCCAGCCTACCTTTCAGCCAGACCTCCATTGTCATGTCAATCAAAAGTACAGCCTTTGCTTGGGCTCCAGCTGGGCCTCCTGCTTCTGGAAGTGCATCATGAAGCTCTTGATTGGGGGAAGAGATGGTTTCTGCAAAGTAAATACCTGAGGAGGGGGATAAGGAGGACTTTTTGACACTATCATTAAATGCCAGAATATGGCCTTATTCTAAGAAATTCTTAAAAACCTACCCTTATCGATTTAAAGTTTGTTGACAAAAGGACATACCGGTACTTACATAAAATTGGAGGGAAAGGATGTTTCAGAGACAGAAGAAGTCATGAAATGTGATTTTCAACACATGCCAAAGAAATCAAGTGTGTTGGAGTGAGCTGTGTCATATTTTATCTGCTTTTCAACCAGGCTGCGGGGCTGTGATGAAGACAGCGAGGTTGGGATCCTCGGGTTGCTCAGTTCGCACCCCTCCCTCTGGACTCTATGGCCCTGCCTGGCCCTGGGCCCTTCTGGCCTCCTTTGTCCCTCCTGGGTGGGTCCTGCCTACCCCAGCTGTTGATGTCTGAGCTGATTACTAATGTCAACAGCAGGTGAACACATGATGTAAATTCAGTTTTCCAAAGATCCTGCAAGTTTGAACTCAACAAATGAAGAGAATTTCAGGTACCAGAATAGACTTTNGGGATGACTGATGAACATTGGTGAGTCGTGGAAGCATGACATTTTTTATCAGACAGTGAGCTGCGTAACCCTCTTCCAAAATTCTTATTCTATGTAAGGGTGGCATATGTTTATCTAGAATAGCTCCTGATGAATCCGCTTTTTAAAAAGCTTTAGACAAAAACAGTCTTCTGTAGGTTGTGGCAACTGTGGGGATGCTAATTTTATAATGAGCCCTAAAATGATTGACAGGAGGCAAAACAATAATGGGGTAGAGGACAATTGGTTCAGAGAGAGAAGCTGGCAACTAACAGGAGGTGGCTTGGTTGGCAGAGGTGGGCGAGGACCCTGCATGACACCATCAAACAAGCGTGGGGAGGGATTCCAACCAGACGTCACGGGGCTCCGTCAAGGGCTCCAAGCTTGAAAGAGCAGAAGGCCCTGGATGTTGGCCTGGTTGCACTCTCTGGCTTGTTGAAGGGAGGTCTGGGGCTGAGCAATGGGGAAGGAGGTACTTTATGAGCAGAGGCAGTAAGAAGAACCATGATGCCCTGACCTGCAGAGAGCTCCAAAGAGAAACCTTTCTGGCCTAAGGAGAGGGAGCAGAACAAGAAGAGCTCAATTTGGATTTTCCAGGTTTCATCTTTATTCTTGTAGTTTGCCTGCCTTTGAGTAATTTGTTACTTAAACTCAACATCAAGACTCAAGGGATTGCATCATTGAGGTTCAAAAATCTGCTGTTTCTAGCCTGATGTTTTTTTTTTTTATGTTTTTTTTTTATTTATTTCTAGGAGAGAGAGAGAGAGACAGCGTGAGCAGGGGAGGGTCAGAGAGAGAGGGAGTCACAGACTGAAACAGGCTCCAGGCTCCGAGCTGGCAGTCAGCACAGAGCCCGACGCGGGGCTCGAACCCACGAACCGCGAGATCATGACCTGAGCGAAAGTCAGACGCTTAACCAACTAAGCCACCCAGGCGCCCCAGCCTGATGTTTGAACACAGTGGCCACACTGGGGTGTTTGCTGATCAAATGGAAACACTCATGTTGGTGGACAGAAATGAGCCAGAGCACTGTGGCCTAAGAGAGGAGAAGCTCTTATTCCTTTGCTGGGAATAATTCCAGTGCTGGAGGCAGTGGCCTCTGGTTTGGGAAATCTCCTGCTGCAGGAATCTTTCTCCCCCCTATAGATTCAATCCTTTTGGGACAAACTGGCGAGAGACAAGACATGTCACTTTCTGGGCCAGACATTTGCCTCTGGGGCTGCTACCCATAACCAATAACAATAGCATCAGAGGAAGGATGACTTGAGCACATTTTCTCAGGGTTTTTCATGAATGGTTTTGGTTGGGAACATGTAAGCACATTCCAAGTATGATTTTGAGTGAGCTTGGATTTTCACTTGATCTACTTTTTCAAATGGGTCTCATTTGTAGAGTTCTTTGCAAACTTATGTGGACCGTTCCCTGCCCCGTGGCACCACTCTACAAACTTCCATGACAGTATCAGTGTGCCCGACACCATCATCAAATGCCAAAATAGCACTTTGCTATCCTTGTTCTGTGGCGGCCCCCCTCTGATGCAGCTGGGGTTTACTTTTGCCAACCACACGTTTTGTGGCACCTGAATACAATCAACACACATAGGCATTTTGCTGAAAATGCCTCCAGTGCTAAGATTCCTTTGACATGTATCTTTCATATACGGTGTGGCGTCCATGTTGCAAACAATGACCCAGCTATTTCAAAACCAACAAGTTTACTTTGACTTCAGCTGCCTCTGTGTTTTAGGAGAAATTCTATTTTTTTTTTTACCTGAAACCTGTAAATAACAACCCTCTCTGCCTCCTAACACTTGCTCAAATAAATAGGTCCTTGGCCTTCCCAGGTACAGCAGAGTCTATGGGTGATAGTGAGTGGAGCATTTGCAAAAATAAGATGTGCATCAGTCATAGTTCAGTAGTTCACTTTGGCTGCCCTGTGCCAGTGTGCGTGTGTGTGTACGTGTGTGTGCGTGCTTGTGCGTCTATGTGCGCGCGTGTGTGTGTGCACACATGCACGGGTGGGACTGACAGCATCTGTGCACAGGACCTCATTGGTATTATGCGGCAGCTCTCTGATGGGCTAGTCCTCAGGCCTGATGTTGCTCTGGGTTACAAATGTCCTCACAAGAAGTAAGATTCCGTACAGAGGTTTAAAAGCTCCCTGGAAGTCACGTACGCAAAGAGAAAGGAGAAACCCCTATTTTTGTTTAGCGATGTCTTCTAGTAATTAAAATAGTTTTCAAAGGACAGAGAGTCGAGCTCAAGTGTGAATTTAGCAGCGTTAAATCAATTAATGTTTAGCAGCTACTCTCTCTAATGGGTGAAAGGGGGAATTGGGAATGGTATCTGCTCCTAAGGAGCCGAAACTCCATTACAGGAGAAAGGTCTAGATAGAGATGGATGTTGGGAGACAGGTAGTCAGACAGGTAGATAAAGTGCCCATTGATTGCGTGTTTATTGTGTGCCAAGCTCCGATGCCTTAATTATATCATCATGATGACTCTTCACAGTTTTACTGGGGAGTAGGTAACATTACTGGTGGTCTTTTTCACTCAGGCAGGCACACAGCAGTGACATCACCTGTCAAGGCGTACACGGCCAGTAAGCAGGAAAGCCACAGTCCAAAGCTGGATTTGATGACCGTGATGCTTTTCCCATGCGCCATATTGGCCCTGTGTTGTTTGCAACTCCGACTGATTTCAGCTTGCTCATCCGTGGTCGGCCTAGGGTGTGATCAACCCAACCGACAGAGGAGATGCTGTTGAAGGGGTGGCAGGGATCATGGAAGTTGGGTGGCTATTAATGTCTCTGTCCTTTTGGGGGCGAGAAGCTGACTTTGAGGTGTCTTGCCTGCACAGGGCCAAAGAGAAGTGTGGGAGGGGGGAGGGCGCAGACAATCATGTCTTCCTGGTGGCAGCATGTGGGGGACTCTCTGAATTTCCCAGGCCAGTTATTAAGCATCGTCATGTGTTGGCAGAGTGAGGGGTTTTAGAAGACTTTTTAAAAAAAATTGAAGCACAGATCAGAATCAAGTTTAATCTGACACTGAAAGTTAGAACCTGGTCAAGGTTAAGGAGTGGTTCAAACTTTGGAAACAAATGGACCAACCACATGAGGTTATGAGAGGTTAAGGACTGATTAGTTTTCAATTAACATAAGATTTTGGAGCTGGGATACAGGTTTTTTTTGGCAACATATATCAGGGAAGATAACAGAAAAACTGAAGTCAGAAAGGAATTAAGTCCAGCTGACTGCTTGGTTCAGATAAGTGAAAACACTAAAATATATATTGAAGGAAGGCTGTTAGAAATCCTTTCCTTATGTAGTCACACATTGTGGGCCTTCATGGGCTGAGTAATTCATGCCATATTTTAGAGGGTCTTGACATCAGCCCACCTTGAGAACATCAGTACTCTGTTCTGCTGCTGGGGTTATTGACAATATTGGATTTCCTCTTTCCAGAAGATTAAACTATTGCTGTGAACAGAAATATCAAGTAAGAAATGTTGTTGCCATGGTGGTGATCTCCGATGCTTGCAGACGAGGTGGCGGTTGGAAGCGGCCAGTGGCATTGGGACAGTCCTGTATGATGTAAAGGCGGCCGAGGCATTGCAGATGTGGGTCACGGAAAACAAGAGGCTCACTTATCCGCTCATGTGAGGGCCTTCCCCCTCTGGGGGAGTGAGGACACCTTTGCAACCACCTGGTAAAGCTGACATTTAAAAACTGTGTTTATGTCCCACAGAGTTGCAAAACTCTGATGCGGGAGGGCTGTGGGGAGACAATGTGGTGGCCCTGATGGCCCACTTAATTTCTGAAAGCCAGAAAGATTCCACAAAAAGGTAGAATGCAGGGAAACAGTACATTCACTCATCCATCCATCCATCCATCCATCCACCCATCCATCCACTCATTGATCCTTTTAAGGAAGCACTATTGAGTACTATTTAATTTGTGTCTGTTTCTGGACAAGACGTTGAGGACTCCCAGAGGCGCAGGCGTGGTCCACCGCTAGTTGTGGAGCAGGTAGCCAGCCAGACACACGGGGCTGTGAGGCCCGACCCACAACAGCAGAGGCATGTCCAGCATGGAGGCTCGTGGCAGGCGTACTGATGATGTAATTGCAACAAGAGGGCGGGGCTCTACAGGGCTTCCCATGGAGGCGATGTTAAGTTGCGTTTTGCAGACTGACCGCTCAGGAGGGCAGTAAAGGGAGGTGGGGGAGGGGCTCCCTGATCACGCAGTGTCCTGGGGATTTGAAGCAGCCTCCTGACTCAGGGGCATATTCTACTGAGTCTCTCGGCTTTCTGAGATGTCTTGTCTGTGTGGCCTCAGTCCCATAGAATCTGGGCTCGGATTCCTCTCATACGTTCTAGTCTTTCTTCTCCAGTGACATTCGCATAGCTCCTGCAGGACACAGAGCAGATCACTGGACACGACGGAAGTGCTCAATAGCCGAGCAACCGCCAATGTGTGGGTCTTCACTTTCAGATATAAACAGGGCTCCGTCCACACCGCCTGCTTCCCAGTGACTACTACCGAACACGGCAAGTCAGGTGTTCATTCAACACAGGACCCTTTTCATTTCAGACTGAATGAGGTGATACTCATTTGTGATAATTCAGGGATCAAACAGAGTTTGAGGCTATGTGAACGAGTTACAGCAATACAAGAAAGATACAAATGCCGCCTTTTAAGAGTCTTTAGGGAGCTGCAACACTAAATATTTAACAGTGACTTACTTCCTGTGACAATTAATGGTGAGTGAGTGCCTTGGATCTGTGGAAGCAATGGATTCTCTGCTGTGTCTGACTCTTCCCCTGAGATTCTGTTTATACATTTAAATTGCGATGTGAAGGAAGACAGAGGAGCTGGGCACAGGTAAGCTTCTGCCCTAGAACCCATGATTTCGAATCAGTGGATTCTGAGTCCATGAGACTTTACTTTAGTTCACATTAATAGGTTTTGCTTTGCCAACTTGTAAAAATATGCTTGGGGCAGGGGAAGAGGTGGAGGCGATGTTTTGGAGGATGAATCGATTTTGGGGGGACAGTCCACAGAAACAGAATTCAGGGAAGTTCTAGTTCTAGCACACTGACCCACACCGAACAGGTGTTTTAACAACAGCTGTGCTTGTGCAGCGATGGCGCTTCTAGCCGCCTGCTTTTTGCATGGCGTCTCCATCCGAAGGGTCGTAGAATCCTAGCCTGGTCTCAAGGTCAGTAGATCTGCTGAGCCCAGAGGGTGAACCTGGAGCCTAGAACATGCCGCGTGCACCACGCAAGCTGCCTTGACGTGGGCGTGCTGGTGCTGGGGAGAGAAACACTTCCTTTTTCTCTATTGTGTATCTCTTGTCGTGCGTTCTTCACTAACCCAGATGACACTCCAGCATCAGGAGCATCACCAAGAAGGGACCACACCAAGGTGGAGGTGTGAGTTGCTGGGAAGCGCTTCCCTCCTTTTGGTTTGTATTTGGCGATGGATCTAGAGGACTCAGATATATTTTTTTCTATATATATGTATATATATTTTTAAATGCTTATTTATTTTTAAGAGGGAGAGAGAATGTGCGAGCGGGGCAGGGGAGGAGAGAAAGAGAGAGGATCCAAAGCGGGCTCTGCACTAACAGCAGAGGGCCTGATACGGGGCTGGAACTCACAAACCACGATATCATGACCTGAGCTAAAGTCGGACGTTTAACCCACTGAGCCACCCAGTCTCCTCCCTTTTTTTCTTTTTTTGTTGAAAGATCCAGGAGTAAAAGTTTGAGCACCGAACAGCAGAAACTGTTGCAAGATAACCCCACTGGTTTTGTGGCTTTTTCAAATCATGGTGGCCGTGACTTCAGACTTTTTAGGGTGTTTTCATTTTGGGGGGAGAGGCTGGGCTTGAAGAAAGCCCATCTCAAACTGCTTGTCCTTGATGTAGCGGGCAAGGGCAGGGCCGGGGAACCGGCTAGCTCTGAAGTTCCGAGGGAAGCTTTGAAGTTGCCACATGTTATATATCCGTTGCCCCCCCCTCCCCCCCCAAATCACCTGATCGGAATACAAATTATTTTTGCAGTGCAGGGGCACTGAGACATGTGAGGCAAAGCTCCGCTTTTATGGGCTTATTTTTCAGGGGGAGAACCACGATGTGTGCCAGATGACAGTCACCTTTGAATCATCTGGTTCCATCTATAACTAGCTTGCACACCTCTTGCTAAATGTGTTCCTGTTTGTAGAAGCATGCTGGTGTGTTGAAAGAGTTTCACAAGAGCGCTGGCCCATTTCTCCTCCACTTCTTCCCGTATTTTATTGCCTGCTTTTGCTGATAAGAAATAGGCCCATGCAATTTGGGTCGAAACGGCATCAGGGAAAACAGGCACAGCACCAAGTCCGGGGAGAGCGTCTTTAAAAAGAAAGTAGGTTTTGGCCTTTCTAACCTTGGGACACTTTGTCCTCTTCGCCAAGGATTTAATTCACAGGGCACATCACTCAAGGTGGTGACCGTGCTTGCTCGTTTGCCCGGCCAGTGCTGGTTAACACCTAGATGGCCAGATGAAATTAATAGTTTCTGTTTGCTTTCCAAAATGTCCTGCTTTGGATACTATGTTATATGAGCACGCTACTCAGATCACAGAGTTTCTGGAAGTCTTTCCCAGTATCTGCACATTGCATTTACTTTGCATTTTCTTTTCTTTAATGTTTATTTATTTTTGAGAGAGGGAGAGAGACAGAGCACAAGCAGGGGAGGGTCACAGAGAGAGGGACACAGAATCCGAAGCAGGCTCCAGACTCTGAGCTGTCAGCACAGAGCCCGACATGGGGGCTCCAACCCACAAACCGTGAGATCAAAACCTGAGCTGAAGTTGGAGGCTTAACCGACTGAGCCACCCGGGTGCCCCGCAACTTTGCATTTTCAAAGTTGCATCTTTACAACTGATCTTGTGTGGGAAAACAATCCTATTTATTTCATAGTATAAAGTCAATCACAGTATAGTGACCAAATTGTTTGACCCCTGGCTCTTAAACAAAACAAAACAAAACAAAACAAAAATGTCAAAATATGCATGGTGTTTCTTGACCAGTTTTCAATCACAAACTTAGAACAGAGAAGCGTACTTCCCTAATTTCTCATGCCCTCAAACGTCTATGCAGTGAGAATAAAAATGATCTTTAGAGCCTTATGGGGAGGGGGAAGGGATGGTGGGAAACCCCTGGACATCGGGGTGCTTCTGGGCAGCCTGCCTGACTGGCAGCTCTGGGGTGCACTTGCAGCCAGAGAAATGTCCGTGTCCCCGGGATGTTATAATGGAGCTTGTTTTTCTCTCTGACTGTCGTATTTTATCATGTAATTTCACCAGATCCTTGAGGAATGTTTCATCACAAAGGCTTGCTCTTGCAATGTCCGAGGGAGTTGTTCTGTCTCTATTTTCCCCTATGCTTCTTATGACCCCATGCTTCGTGAACGTTTCCTGGCCGTTTCGACTGTCAGCCTCTGAAGTCCACTAGTGAATGCTGGTTAGCTTTCTCTGCGCTCAACTGTGGCAATTATAGTTCTTAATCAGCATGAGAAATTTGAGGGAAAGGTAGATCTTCCAAGAGTCTGTCAGTGCAGCAACAGGAAGTAGGTCTGGCAGAAAATGGAGGGAAATCATGATCCATTCTATTCTTGTGGGACAGAGCGTGGAGTGTCCTGGAAGGTCACACAGAAATAAAGCCAAAGGGAAAAAAAAGGTGCCATGTTGATTTCTCCCTTTGCTGCTATTGTTTATACTGCACAATTGGCATTTGATCCGTTCATTTTGGGGCTAATAAATCATTAATGGAATGCCTGCTTTAGACCAGGCAGTGCCTAGGCATTATTCCGGAGACTTCTAGATAATTATGGATGATTCTGGACTCTGAGATGAGTAGGATGACCAGCAACGAACTGCTCTTAGGGAATAGTCCTTGCAGGGGGCGACAGACCTGGGGTATTAGGAAGGCACAGAGGAGCACCCATCTCAGCCTGAGGAGGCCCTGGGGAGCTGATGATTAAGCAGGGAGCCAGCTGGACAATTTATTAAGGCGAGCAAAAGGCCTGTCTGCCTAGAGTAGCAGAAAGAGTTCAGAATGGCCAGAGGAAAGGTTCTTTCTGGAACCTATGGAAACTTCATTCATTCATTCATTCCTTCCAGTTATTTAAAAAAATGTTTTAATGTTTATTTTTGAGAGAGAGAGAGAGACAGCACAAATGGTGATGGGGCAGAGAGAGGGAGACAGAATCCGAAGCAAGTTCCAGGTTCTGAGCTGTCAGCACAGAGCCCGCCGACGTGGGGCTCGAGCTCAAAAACCATGAGATCATGACCTGAACCGAAGTCAGACGCTTCACCTACTGAGCCACCCAGGCCCCCCTATCCCACAGTTTTTTACTGAGAGGCTGCTCAGTGCTAAATATGAAGCCCGCATTATGAATGAGGCTAGATAGGCCGATGAGATCATGAAGAGCCTCGTGCGCTGGTGGAGGCGTTCAGGCATCATCCGGAGAGCTGCGGAGAGCCTTGGGAGGCCTTAGCCACGCAATGACATGATGTGATTTGTCCTGTGCGGTGGGAGACGTGCTGGGGGTAACACAACCTGGGGCAGAGGGGACGGACAGGTGGGAAACGATAAGCCAATGGCAGTAGAGGTGGAAAGGAGTTTAGGTTTTGAGTACATCCGATCATTTATTGGCTGGAAGATGAAGGGCATGTCTAGGATGAGCGTCTGAGTTCTCTTTGGGGCAATTGCCAGATGGTGATGTCATTACCCAGATGAGGGACAAAAGAGGAAAGGTTGGCGAAGATACTGAGTCCTGTTTTCAGCGGGTCTGACAAGTCTGGGGTAGCTGTCGGCATTGAGGCAGCCAGGGCCTCGGGCGCGGGCTGGGGGCTCTCAAACGATGAGGAAACCGTGGCGTGGATGAGATCACTCAGGAGTGGAGCAACCGCCAACAGCGACTACATCTGTGACCCCTCACTCTGTGCCAAGGGCCCCGCGCGACCCTAGACCCTTTTATCTTCTGCAGGGCCCTATGAGACTGCTGTGAAGCCTCCTCAGTTTGCAGAGCGGCCCTTGGGGGCAAAGAGCAGTTAAGTAGCTTGCCCGAGGCTGCACAGCACTGAGGGGGAGCTGGGCCCGGGTGGAGTTTGGGGCATGAGGAGGGGAGGGAGGGGGCAGGGAAGGGCCCTGAGGAGGGCCGAGGGAACAGGTGCAAGCCGGGGCGCAGCTCAGCTCTCTTTTCCCCTGGCACCTGCCCCCACCCCAGGTTCCAGGTCTGATCGTTGCCCCGTAACTGCTGGATGTTGATGTCCCGCCCTCCGTGCAGGGCAGGGAGGCCATGTCTCAAAATCACCCTGTCTTAAGAGAGCACAGGATGTGAACGCAAGGTGCACTTCCCGCAGCCTGTGAGACTCCTGCCTCAAACCTCCAGGAAGAGAAGAAAGCCCCGTACCTGGCTTTCTTCAAGCCCAAACCAACCTCCCCTCTTGGTGCATTGGAATCCCCGTCACCCTGGAGGCTCATTAAAAATGGCGGCCTCTCTGGGAAGCTCTATAGACTCTTCCAGTCAGACAGGGTCCCTCTCGCCTCTACAGTCCCCTGGTGCTTTGCACGAGCCAATAACTTACAACTTCTTTCCGGTCATTCATGTCTTGATATCCAGCGGTGGGGGGAGGGGGGCAGGGCAGAAACTCTTCCTTATTTATTCGTGTGCCCTGCATGTAGTAGGCACCTGATATTAGTATCATTAGGTGCTCAATGATTGGATCTGAAGGAAGGAAGAAAAGGTCCTGGAAGCTTCTTTCCCCCAACTTTCCCTTTTATGGGTGTTTTTGCAACTGAGCTATCCTTGCAGGCTATTCTGACACTTCTGTTTCTTCTCTGCGTGTTCTCTGGCTTTTCTATTGCTTCTCCGTCAGCCTGACATGTGAGAATTAGCTGTTCTGTGGGGCCTGGGTCCTCCCCAGGGTCTAGGTGCTTGGTGGCTGGGTTCTTACTCTTCTCTAACTGCCAAGCCCCGTACCTGTAACTCATGCGGGCACGTAAGTGGCAACAACGTGGGGCAGGATGCTAGCCCCCCGCAAAGCCCCTCTCCGTGCTTCCCTGGTTCATCCCCACCACACGCCCCGTTCTCCCTGGGGCGGTCAGCTGTTCTCTTTCCTCCCGTCCTAATGGGGGCGCAGGTGGCCCAGGCTTGCTCTATGTCCCCTCTGTGCTTTTCTGGGTCTCCCCAGACCCAGGCTCACACATGATGCTCTAGTGATATGGGCTTCAGCTCTGATCAAAGCTGAAAACTGCAGCTGAGGCCTGAACTGGCTGCTAAATGAGCAAAGACTTAACTTCAGCCAGTTGGGCCGGAGTCTGCAAACAGCCGGTGCCAAGAGCCTTTGCCACAGTTACAAGTCAGAACCTTCTAAGCTGTTCCTTAAAGAGAGAAGCACCGTGGGGGAGAAGACGGCTGTGTTGCAGATGTAGGATGACATCGAAGAGGCTCCCTGTGACCAAGAAGAGAGCAGATGCATTTGTCCCTGTTGATTTTCAGCTGGCTTATCCCCCCTCCCAACCCCTCAATAAAGAGCGGAGGATGAGGGAGAGAGCATGTGTGTGCTTCTGTTACTTGTTTCCAACGTAAACGTCTCAAGCAAGCTCATTGGGGTAATATGTTCAGTGGAAATACGTATTTCTACTGGACACAAGGCAAGAATTTTTTGCTCATGGAATTTTCACTCCACAATAGGAAAAAGATGTTTGCAGACAGGCATTTTTGGCTTCAAATATGGATTGGACAGAGGTTCTCCCTGGTGCCAGCAGGACTGATGAGCGCAGCTGCCTTGGAAATTTCAGAACCCTCAAAAGAACCTCAAACAAGTTAAAAAAAAATCACCAAGTCACATATTTAAATTGTGCTTTGTGTCGTGGCTCATAACACTGGAGTAGGATCGTTAGAGAGATCTGGGAGATCTCGGGTGAGAGAAACCTTCAGCATTCGGGGAGATGGTGGGCTTTTCTGCCTTTCACTGGGCACCATGGCGAAAGAGTCTGTTTGGCTACTTTCACATCCTCTTCATTGTATATTTTACTCTCTGGGCCAAAGACACCGATGTTTGGGTTTTCGGAATGGAAAGATGATCTGAAATATGAAACTCCCATACCTTTGTAGCACATTTATTGACGCCTCACCCCTGCAACCCAAGTCAGAAACCACCTGGTGCGTCTCCTCTCTCTGCTCTGATTTCTGGTTGGCTTAATACAGTTGAGAGAGAGCGTGCCATCAGAATCAAAGAAAAGCAGCATCGGTACCCTATCTGACGGTGCTTTGAATCCAGCCCAGTGATGCCCATTGCCACTGGGCGCGATGCAATTGATTGGCTCATAGGAGACAATCATATGACCTTTTACAATCATGCTGGAACTTTCCCTGGGGCCTTGAGATTGGTCTGAGAGATGACTCAGCTCTCTCGTGGTTATTTTTTTTTTTTAAGCTTTTTTCACTCGGGGTTCATATTGGTTTTCTCTCTCAGTTCCTTCTAGTTAATCTTATTATCATCAGAATGTGAAACTACCCTGGTCAGTTTTAAATTAATTTATACACTGCAGATTTGATTTTAGTGACTTTCTTTAATGATGCCATCTTGCAGGGAGGGCTCATGCTGACTTCTTAGACCTGCCCTGGGATTAATGGGCAATTCCGTTCACATTCAATAAAAAGCTTCTCAAATATTCACATTAACTGATAGATGCAACTGATTGGAGGTAACCTAGGAGTCACTATAAGGACAGAACAAGAGGCCCTCATTGGCTTTGCTGTCCCACACAATGTGTGTTAGGTGTAGAGAGGGGGAGTCACCTCTCCTTAAATCCTTCTTGATTTTTAGGGTGACACCTTTTGAACTCTGACTCGACGTTACCTTTTCCAGTTACCTGAATTGGCATCATCGCTGGGCTCTGTATTTAACATAACCATGTAAATCTGTTTGTTTGGATGGTTCACGTAGGGGCTGGGAAGGTTGCTTTGCTTAGGTTGGGAGGTGGCAGCATCTGGAGCTCATGATAAAGCTCCTATCTTGAGGCCCGAGAAGTGCTTTCAGTGCGTCACGGGATATGGGGGAGCGAGGCAGAGAGAGGACTTCGTGGGAACGAACTGCCTCGGGAGAGATGGTGACGTCAGGAGGAGCTGGGAGAGCGAGGGCAGGTGAACCCCGTGGCAGCGACGAATGGCAGTGTGAAGCCGGCCATAGGATGTCCCTGAGTGTGGCCAGACGGGCAGCCTGGAGCCTCCAACCCAAATGGACGTGAGCTTGGGCTGGGGTCAGAGAGGGAGCTGACTGGTGCACCAGGGCTGTGGGGCGAGGCAAACTGCAGCCTAGGGCTCAGGACCGTCCAGAGCCCCTCCTGTCACGGTGGGCCGCGGCTCCCAGCCCGGAAGAACGGTGGACGGCCAGCCTCACAGCACAGCTTCAGAAACTAAGGCCATTGCTAGCCAAGATTTTGACTTGGACACAGGTTTAAAAAACCCACTCCTAATCAAAGACACTATTTTGGGGGCTCACCTGTCCCCAGGAGGAAAAGGCAACTCACCTGTCTTTGCTGCCTGGCCTGCTGGTGCTACTCATCACCAAGAAGAGAGGAGGGTCAGGATTGAAAGCGAAAGCTGGGAATGCTCAGAAAGAACCAGGAAGTGGGGGAAGAGAAAATGAACAAACAAACACAGTCAGGTGGGAGGAGAGGAGTGGGCAGGACAATGCCTGGGATGAGTGGGTGCGTTTCTACGGTGAGAACTCGCTGCCAGAAAGGATCTCCTGTTACTGCCTCTCCTCGGCCTGCTCTCAGACACTGTTGGTCAAACTGTGTTTTTAATTCACGGGGCGCCCAGGCCCACGGTGAAGGAGCTCTGCAGCCCCTGGAACTCTTCATACTTCTGTGTTGTTTTGTTGACGAGATTCTTAAATGTCTGGGCCGTTTCTTTTTGAACCGTTGGGGAGATAATCGTTTTCCGTCTGTATTACCTCCCCTCCCATCCCCCTCAGATCTTTTCCATCCCTGGGAATTGGGGGTAAGGCGACTCACTGAGTTTGCTTCCAAAGCGACCAAGCCAGGGGCGGTCTTGGGGAAGGGCACGCGTGTTTCGCACCAGCTGCCCCAACGTCAAGGCAACAGTTCATGGGTCATTTGATTTCTCTCCGTTTATGCCAAGTAGATGGTATCGAAGCCAAAGGGCAGAGCAGAGTTTCTGTTAGAAAATGAGGCTGACATCAAGTTTCCAACCAGTAGATTTGGAGCGGAGACTCTGGATGTCTGTCTGTCTTCCATGGATGTCCAGGCTTTATTGGCCAACTCACAAAGAGAGCCTGTTTACGTCAGGAAATGCTGATAATCAAGGGATCTGTGGGCTGCACGGCCACCCACTTCCAGGAGAGGTGGTGGAAGGCACACACATCTAGAAGGACACAAGGCACTGGGTGGAGCTCTGATTGACACTCTCCTGTTGGCCCTCGACCAGGAATCTGGGTGGAACGGGCAGGTGAGAGATTTGCTCTACTGAGCTACGCTCTCTCTAAATGGCGTCTGAAAACATACTGAAATGAGCTGGTGAGAGTCACGAGTGAAGAGGGAAGCCATGGGTAAGATGAGTCTGCAGTCATTACAGAGACGGCTCCAGCACCCCAGTGGGGACTGAGGTCACCTATGCCACAGAGGTCACAGAGCACCCCAGCTTCAGGGATGCTGTCCCGGCCCCCTAGAGCAGCGGCCAGCACACTGCAGGAGCCCTGGCACCGAAAGCGGTGATGACTGTAGATGGGAAAGACGACACCCTCCTTCCTCTGCACGCACTGGGCTGGCGCATTCTGTTCCACGGGAATGGTGGCGCTCTGTGCCTGGGTTGACAGGAGAGCCCTGTCACAGGGCACTCCAGTATTCTTGCCCGTGGGCAGCCAGAGGCCACTGCACCTGCAGCCTCCATTCGGAAGGGGTTCCCTCCCCACTGCAGGGAGAGCGTGGGGGCCCAGAGACAGGACACAGGTGTTCCGGGATCTTCAGGGCCCAAATGCACAGATGCAGATGCTGAGGATTTTGCTAGAAGGGCAGGCAAGACGCCTCACTTTCAGGAGGATCCAGAGTACCCGTCACTTACTGGCTCTGCCCCTTGTTCCCAGCCAGCCACTGTCCTTATCTCTGCTTGGCTCCCTGCAACCCAAGTCTGTATCAGGCCCCCCCGGGTGCTCTGGTGTTAGTGTACTTTTTCTTGACCTAAACACGTGCTTTTTGGTGCCCAGGACTTCTGGTTTCACTCTGCCCTCCAGCTCTGCACCCCGTGGGTTAAAGACACCCCCTCTTTCAGCCAGGGCCCTAGGAGAGCAGCCACCTGCACCCCTCAAGCTCCATCCGCCAGGTCTGCAGCTGGAGACGGAAGGGAGGGAGGCTCACAGGTGGAGGAGGAATTCCCCAAGAAACAAAGGTGATTCTGGCAACTCCTGCCTCTTACAGTCTGGGAGTGGAGGGGCCCTGCTTCTGGTCCCACGGTATTATCCGTTACATCAAACCCCAGAGTCTGTACAGGGCAAGAGGAGTCACAGGCATGAGATTGTTGGGGAATGGACATGCAGAGAGAGGGGCCAGAGGGGAGGACTAGAGAGGACCTGGTCAGCAAACCGCCATCAGGACCGACGCCAGGTGCATTCAGAGTCAGGGGAAGTGACCCAAGGCTACGGCCGGCAGACTGTGACGGGCGCTGTGTCACAGGCTGCATTTGGGCGGGCACACGGATCCCGCCTCCCTGATGAAGAGAAAGTGCTCCAGAGGTAAGCCCGTCACGGTGCTGCTAAGGGGCAGACGTGAGCTCGTGGCCTGGGTCTGGCCACCTCTGTGTGAAGGAAGGACTCTACCTCTAGTTCCCTTCTGGGAAGGAGGGAGGAAGTGAAGGAAAGGAGAGAGGAGAAAGGCCTGTGAGCAGTTGGTGTGACTCAGGGCTTCAGGGGCTTGTCTATTTTCAGAAAGCCTGCTAATTCCCAGTCTGCAGAGCCTGAGCGTTCCGTAGAGCGCTGATGCTGACACCCGTCACCGGTCAGCCCTGCTCCGGACGGCGTCATCTGGTATTGCTGAGGGGGGAAAGCTGCTCACCATTGCTTCCTGTCTTCTTTTCAAAGCAATTAAACACGATCCAGTTGGGCTCTCGGAAACAAATAATTTAAGACCAATTCCCAACCGAACAGGTAACTGTAAATCGTGGGCTACGCGAAATAGCTCACATTTGAAGCATGGAACCAAATGAATATAATCAACTCAGAATTTAATAAGGCCTCTCTGGCACGCATGTGAGGACGTTGTACGGTGTACTGCAATGAATCTAAATTTAGAGGGGGGAAATTAGAACACATCTACCTATTTATTAACTCACCACTTTGCGATGAACTGTGGTCCTGTTGTGGGGAGGTAGCTGACGCTTATTATCTTCCCTCCCAAAACCATCAAATTTACATTTTCTCGAGCATCTTGTCTTTGACGAACTTTCCTGTGTGCTCTATTTTAAGAGCTGTGTTGCCTTTTCATCCATTTCCTTACTAAATATATATTTCCAGGATTTTCTACTTTTCCTTTATGGAAACGACTTGGGTGCCCTGTGATTCTCCTGGTGTTCCCAGGTATAACATAATTACTGGCTGCCGATTACTCGTTTATTAAGAGATACTCTAAGGCTTTTTAAAAAAGCGTTTCTCCTCCTAAAACTGACACAACACAAGGCCTTTGTGAGGGTCATGCCAATCCCAAATAAGTGGTGAATATTGCAGAGAAGTCCTGGCTCAGGATGGCCCTTCGTGCTGCTGATTGGCGAGGGGAGAACACGCATTAAATGGTGCAGTGCTGAGAAGTGGTGAATCACTGCCCTGTTGGAAGGAAAATTGTAAAAGTGGGTATGTTTCTCCCTAGGGAGGCGATTCTTAAATTTGAAACCTGTGAAAGTGGATCAAGCATCTGAAGAGGGCAAATGGAGAGTGTAAGTCATTCATCTATTTCTGCATTCTATTGAAAAAAAATCTGTCTAATTGTTATTAGATGAAATGAGTTTGGGTATTCACTGTAATTCTGCTGCATGGACCAGTCAGTTATTAAGATGGTAAATGACGTGGTGCCTGCATTTACTCCTTGACCTTGGTCATAACTAGCATCTCTAAGGCCTCTGTTTCCTTGCCCTCAGGTTGCATATAATCAATGGGAGAAACAGAGAATAGCCAAGCGAGGACATAGATCACACATGTAAGATCACGTTGGGTTAGTGCTTGTGTAGGCTGGCTCATGGTGCTCTAAGTGGAATATTATAGGTCAGGGCGAACAAGAAAGCTTCCTGGAGAAATGATGTTGGGCAGTGATCTGAAGGAGGGGTGGGAGCTGTTGAGGGAGATGGTGAGAAAGAGTGCTCTCAGCAGAGTGAGCAGCATGGATAAAGGCCCTGTGGTCAGAGGGAGTAAGGCAAGTGGGAGGAATTGCAAGGTCAGTGTGTTTGGAGGTCTGAGAGTGAATCCTAAGAACTAGAACATATAAGGTCTTGTGTGTCAAGTTCAGAAGTTGTATTTTGTCTTAAGACTGCTAGAAATCCAGTGAAGGTCTTCAAGTGGTGTGTGTTTACGCAGGTGCATGTGTGTGAGTATGTGGGCAGGTGGGAGTGAGGATAGGTATCACGACTTAGCGTGTACTTGGTTGGATCCCTTCGACTGTAGGTCAGAGAGCTGACTGGGGGGAGGAGGGTTAGTGCGCATCTACTATAGCTGTCCAGGTTGGACATAGAAGGAATTTGTGCAAGAGTATGGGATGGAGATTGGAAAGAAGTGGATGGATCTGGATGCATTTTGGAAGTCAGCTGTAGGTTTGGTGATGGTTTAGTTATAAGCCATCGGAAAGTGTAAAGGGTGAAAAATGACCTGTGGACTCCACCCCCACAACCAGGTGAATGGTGGCCATTCCCTGAGCCGGCCAAGGGGTACCAGAAGGGGACAAGAATTAGGAAGGGGCGATTCATGGATTCAGGTTACGTTTCAGGCGTCTGTTTGAGTTGTCTTTGAGGTGCCCTAGGGACAGGGTAACCAGGCAATGAGATGGATGTGGACTGCAGAAATCTTTGGGCCAAGTCATGTGTTCCCAGGTGTCCATGCTGGGAGGTGGTTGGATCTGAGTGTGACTGAGTTTTCTCAGAAAAAGGGTCCAGCAGGAGAGGAGGTGGATCTGGACTTGAGCCTTCAGGAGCTCCAGCAGTGAACGGCTTGGGGAAAGTCAGCGAAGGCGGCAGAGAAGGTAAGACTGGAGAGGTACCAGTTAGAATAAGAGAGGGTTCCCGGGATCAGAACATGGTGGGCAGTGCTGAAGACTGCCGTGGGGTTAAATGAGATGAAGGAGGAACATGTTTGGCTGGACTTAGGGAGACTGAAGCCATTGGCAATTTTTGATCATGCTAGGATTTTGCAGAATACAACTTTCAGGTCTTATCAGAAAAGACTCTTTCTTACGGAGGTGGAATTAAATAAGATAATCTCAGCAAAGCACTGGTACATTCAAGACACTCAAGTGCAGAGAACAATTTCTCTTATTTTCTCTAAGAAGGACAGTTTATAATTGGTGTATCCAAGTTTTTCACCCTGAGCACTGTGGATACTCTGGGCAGGAAGATTCTGGGTTGTAGGGTTTGTCCTGCACATTGTAGGATGTCTAGAAGCATCTCTGGCCTCCACCCACTAGACACCAGTATATCCTCTCTCCCAGGAGTGGCAACAAAAGGCGACATTGTCAGACTCTGGTTAAGAACCAGTTGAGGGGCACCTCAGCAGCTCAGTTGGTTAAACGACCGACTTTGGCTCAGGTCATGATCTGATGGTTCGTGGGTTCGAGCCCCGCGTCGGGCTCTGTGCTGACAGCTCAGAACCTGGAAACTGCTTCAGATTTCTGTGTCTCCCTGTCTGTCTGTCCCTCCCCTGCTCATGCTCTGTCTCTCTCAAAAATAAATAAACATTAAAAATTTTTTAAAAAAATTTAAAATAAAAAAACCACAAGTTGAAATAAAATATTTTTTGAAATGAATTTGATGGGATTATCCGCTTTCATAATTTTGTAAACACATAGCTAGACTAGTTTGGCATCCTTAGAATGGCTATGATGTCAAAAATAGAAGCCACAGGAGGGGAGAAATAATTGATTTAGTATCCAAATATCAGAGCTGACATCCAATAAACAGCAACTGTAGAAACAAATTTAGAAATTTGGATGGGTTGGCTTTAAACGTTTTCTCGTTCTTCAAGAAGCACGAAGGCAGACAATTTCTGTCATACAGGGAAGAGAGGCCCGCTCTCCTTGGAGAAGACACGATCCACACCTGGGGGCAAAATCTGCCAGCAGCCCCGCCACTTTGGGGCTTATGCTTCACAACAAACTTTTGTTAATATTTATGAAGAGACTTAATGCCTTTTGGTGTAAAAAAAAAAATCTAAATGAACATTGCCAACCGGATGGTGTCCTATCTCCCAAAACATATAATCTCCCTTTTGGGGTTGGCAAAGTTTGCAAAATAAATCTCATCCAGTACCACACAGTGACTGCAGTATTTATCTTTGACACCCTGTGCTATTGAAATTCTTGATGCCCGAGAGCTGACTTCAGCAAACAAATTTAACAACCTAGTTAAAACCAAATAGTTTTATAGAGATGCTGTAACTTCTTTTTTAAGTTATAGCAGGACAGATTAGGGAGGCAGACAATAAAAGTCCTGTCGTTGCTCATATACTGTATGCTGCTTCAGAACATTAATGCACTCAAACCAGTCTCAGAGGCAGCCCAGATGATTGGGTTTCTAGAATTCAGAGCTCCTTTCTCTCA
This sequence comes from Crocuta crocuta, assembly GCF_008692635.1. Taxonomy (NCBI): domain Eukaryota; kingdom Metazoa; phylum Chordata; class Mammalia; order Carnivora; family Hyaenidae; genus Crocuta; species Crocuta crocuta. The sequence continues at coordinate 4,630,257 of NW_027551571.1, read as the reverse complement.
GCCCTTCTCTGTGCCAGAACAAAGGGCAGTTTAATTTCCTGCTATCCTTCACAGTTTCACAGGAACATTTGTTTGATAATTTTTCTTTTACCCTAAATGAACTAGTACAAAAACTGTACTAATCAGCTGATGGGATGTTGTGAGAAAGGGCAGACTTCTCAACAGGATGAGGGTAGCATTCCGTTTCCAGGAGAAGCCATTGAGGCTGGATCAGGAGCTGTAGACTCTTAAGGTTGGGCAGCTCCCAAAATAAGACTCCTGAGCCCTGGGAAGGGGAATCACAGACTTTGTCTTTCTTTTTCTCTAAAAGAGTCGGAGAGGACTGTTCTTCTGTTTTGCAAGGTATGTATGTGAGCTAGTAGCTCATGACTCAATTTCTGTGTTGATTCAGCCTCACATGTTACAAATACTGAGCACTCTGGATTGATATCATGGAGAATCTGCTCTAAGATTATAATCCAGAATCACAAGGGATATGATAAAGGAAGGAAGGGGAAGAGGGAAGGGCTAGTTTTTATAAGTCTCTTCTTGCCAGCTGTGGCCCGCTGTAGGGCAGAGGGCTTCGGGTGTTTCTGCACTGGCAAGCCAGAAGTTGTCTTCATTCTCGCGAGGACAGTGGAAACCCCCTCATGGGGTCATCTGGACCGTGAATCTCTTGATGGGTGTATTCGTCAAGGTTTCCTAGAGAAACAGAGCCAACAGGCTACATATAGATAGATGGATCTAAAAGGAACTGGTTGGTGCGACAATTACGGAGTGCCGTGACCTTTTGTCTGCAGGCGGGAGGCCCAGGGAAGCCCGTGGTGTAATTCAGGCTCAGTCTTCGGGGGAGCAGAGGGTGCAGACTTGAGTTCAGATGTGAAGGCCTGAGAAGCAGAGATCAATGTCCTGGCCCAGCAGTCCTGAGGTCCTCCACCTTCCTGTTCTATTCGCGTCCTGAAGAGACTGGATGAAGGCCATCCACACCGGGGAGTCTACCCATTCAGATGCTAACGTCACCCGGAAACATCGTTGCAGACACACCCGGAAATAATGTTTAGCCAAATATCTGCGGCACCTCGTGCTCTGGTCGGATTGGCACATAAAATCGACCATCACGTAGGGCTTTTGGGAAAGCTGTTCCGATTCTAGGAATGTCGAACCCTTTATCATGGAATAGAGGGGATTTTTGCTGAAAGAGCCTCATAGAGTTTCAAATGCAAGTTGGTTGTGGGAACAGATGAGGAAGGTAAATCCCAGAAAGGTGATAGGACTTGGCCCAAGTCACACACTAAGTAGGGGCAGAGGGTGGTTGGGGCCTCGATCTTTTGACCCCTAAGCAGTGTGCTCATCACCCAATCACCTTGGGCTGGGCATTCTGTGTGATCCCCACAAAAGACAAAATGGCGAATGGCAGAGGAGCTCCGGGGCAGCTGCGCATGATGAAGCCCCCGGGGGTGGGGGATGGGGGCAGCATGCTTCCATTGGGCCGTGTGGTTGTCACTTCCCTGAGCCCCGTGACTGAATTGTAAGGTGACAGCATTGCCTTCTTTGTGCCCCATCGAACTACCCACACTGCCTCTCTTCTTTTCCCATCAATCTTTGCCTTAGAGACACCAGCCATTCACGTCTTAGAAATTAGGTTATTACCTCTTCCAGACACTTGCATGGGTTTTGAGTGAAAGCCTGCTCAGACACATGTAAAACCCGCAGGTGAGGTTCTCTGTGTCAGGACACTCACATAGTGAGGGGAATGCGTGGATCTGGCTGTGAAGAGCCAGGGAGAGCCCTCGGCATCTCCCTACCTCGACTTCCTTGCTGAGCCCTACCTCCTCCTTCCCACCTGCCGACCTCACGACTTCCCCCAAACCTAACTGACAAGCTACAAACCCACAGGGAAGTCTGTGGTCAGAGCGCTTGGCCTGCAGAGGGGAAGGGAGCCATCCTATTTCGGGTTCTGAAAGATGGCTCCCACAGAGAGCTTCTGCGAGTGACCCTGCGCACTGCAGTCGGCCATCTTTCCAAGAGAGGGTCCCGGGGCCCCAGCCTGGAGTAAGTTATCCAGGAACGAGAAGGGCGTCTGCACGGCCTCAGCCTGGCGTAGCGGCTGGAGCAAAAGCACAGAAAGATGCTGGCAACATACACAGCGATTTCTCATTTTCAATATTTTTGCCACCACATTTAGAACATTTAACGTATTTAAAGGGAGAGCCTCTTTGCTTCATAAATGTGAATTTCTTGCAGAGAAAGTCCAATTACTTAGTACTAGCCCTCCATTCTGGGCTCTTCAGCATTTTCGTTTTCTTTTTTTAAAATGTTTATTCATTTTTGAGAGACAGAGAGAGACAGAACATGAGCAGGGGAGGGGCAGAGAGAGAGGGAGACACAGAATCTGGAGCAGGCTCCAGGCTCTGAGCTGTCAGCACAGAGCCCGACGCGGGGCTTGAACCCATGAACTGTGAGATCATGACTTGAGCCAAAGTTGGACGCTTAACCGGCTGAGCCACCCAGGCACCCCTCTTCAGCATTTTCAAATAAATTTTTATAAACCAGCAAGTTTGTGGGGCATGGAATACAGGCTATCTGTCATGGACGTCGGAAGGAGAGGGGGACACAGCTCTGTGTGTCACAGAACTAATCTAGAAGGAAAGTCAAACTGAAGCCAGGATAAGTTGACTACCAGTGAAAAAGCTGTGATTTAAAATTTTTTTAAGCTTATTTATTTGTTTTGAGAGAGAGAAAGAGAGGGAGAGAGAGAATCCTAAGCAGGCTCTGGACTTTCAGTGCAGAGCCCAACGCGGGGCTGGAACTCACAAACCAGGAGATCATGACCTGAGCCAAAATCAAGAGGCAGATGCTTAACAGAATGAGCCGCCCAGGAGCCCCAAAGAAGCTCTGATTTAAATAATAAGGATTTCTCGGAGCAGCCAACGGGCCAGAGGCCTGCAGCGCTGTGCTTTCTGCAGGGGACAGCGTCCATCTGGGATTCTGGGATTTGAACCGACTGGGTGCGGGATAGGCACAGAAGCAGGTGTTCTTCAGACGGATTCCTTCTTCCTCAGAAGGTCCCGGCTTCTGTGAAGTGGGGCCTCTGGTACAACTTCACCCCTGAGGCCGCCTCACGTATTAAGGAGAAATGAGTTAATAATATGTAGAAAGCTCATGGAACAGCCCCTCCCCCACGGCAAGGCCAGTCTAAGCTGCTGTTACGAGGCCCCTGCAAGTCAAGGACTTTTTATCACCGCGTCACAAAGGAGGAAAGCAAGTCGTGCTCAGGTGAATCACGCGGCAGACGCGTGGTTTGAACCCAGGTCTGGCTGGTTACTCCCTCCACCCAGAATTCCTGTCGCAGAAGATGCATCAGCACGCCCTGGGAAAGTGTTTAAATAATTACTTTACTTTTCAGGCGATACAATGCCCCATCGTAGGGTTGACCACAAAGTCAGTGTCAGGAGATAAACAAGCTTCAGGGGGCTTTCTGTGCTGCACTCAAGGCCACGGAAACATTTCTTTCTTCCTCTTTTATGTATTTTTCCCTTCAGGTCGAGAGCGTGCCCTTCCCCATCAGTACTAAAGAAACAAAAAATTAACCTTTTTTTTTTCTTCCCAAAATATACCTTATAACCTATTTTGGTGTCCTTGCTCCAGAAGCCTTCTGAAGTGCTAAGGCCCTGGGGCACAAAAGTACACTTACAGGGATGGATGATCTGATGATCACTCAGGAAGGAACCAGTTTCTTCCAAGTGTGGCCTTACAGGTGCTTCAGATCTGACTCGTTTCTGATTTTGATGCTAACATTTTATTTCCTCCACAAACGTCTCCTCCAGCCTGAGCCTCCCGCATCTCTCTCCATGGCATCCCTGCCTCCCGTGTCCCAGGCAGGAGGCCTGGGTGCTATTTGCTGTCTTCTTCCCTTTGCGTCCAGCCCCCACTCAATGGCTACCAGTTCCCTCCCCTCTGGTCTCTCGCAAGCTCCTCCTCCCGAGACCCGTCTCCAGTGCGCGCCTCCACTGGCCTGTTAGCGTACTTGCCAAGGATGGGGACAGGCAGGAAGGGTCCTCTGGGGGACAGAAGTCCCCAGCTTGCCTCCCAGGCCCGGGTCTGCCCCAAAGCAGGGCACAGAAGATGGGGGAAGGGCTGCCAGAGGGACACCTCAGAAAGAGCGAGGACCAGTGGCGGTGGGTGGGAAGGGGGGACAGCCAGGCAGGCGGGCTCAGCCGGGAGCCCCCTCTGCGTGCGGCTGGCCGTGGTCCCCTGCTGCCTGTGCGCTAGCAACTCAGGGACCTCCAGGGCAGGAGCTCTCTGTACCTGTCCCCTGACACCGGCCCTGGGGCCGGACCCCCAGTCGGGCCTGAAAGAATTAGGTTGAAGCTAACTGAGTTCTGTGCACCCCTNGGGACCAGCCCTTCCCTGTCGAAATACATTGTCTATTCTGACGGAGCCTGGCTTGCTTTTTTGCCTGGTAGATGGTCTTCAAAGGACTCCTCTCCCGAAGCAAGTTTGCCCAGCTCCCTGCTGGATAGTATTTGTTGTCTGTTTCGTTTTCAGGAGTGCTTACCTCCTCAGAGCAGGGGTTCGGGTGGGGACTGCAGGGGACAGCCACCAAGGGCTCTGCAGCCCTAAAATGCCGTGACTCTTTGGTTCTAAACAAAGATTTCCTTATAAGGAGTTTGCTCAAGGGGAGTGAATTCTGACGGGCGCCGGGGCATTGAGCCATCCCTAAGTTGTCTCCTGGGCAGGCCGTGACCCTGGAGGGAGCTGGCTTCCCAGAGGACGCCCTCCCGGCTTGGGGGAGAGCTGAGGGCCGGGCCCGGGAAGGAAGGCCGCAGGCTGATTTGTAAGGATGTGTAACGAGATTCCAAGTCGCGTTTGGCCTGGGCACTTGTCCCTCCTAAAAGTAACAGAGGACCTTCCAGTGGGCAGCTCCTGGGGACCCTTCTCTCTGCATGAAAAGTCGTTGACTGCCTTGGCCGGATGTGACACTTTTTCAACCTTGAGGGCTCGCAGCGGGTTTACTGTTTCTTGGTCCTTGGAGGCAAGACCAAGGGCTCTTTATTGACAGGCTGACCTGCAAGGGCAGCTGCTATAGTTAGGTCCAGGCTGTCTCTTTCTCGCTCTGCCCTGAGTTACCCCCCTCCCTCGGTCTCCCGTCCCCAGGCCTCAGGTATTCTGTTCCAGCTTCTCCGACGGCACAGGTCAGAGGACCTCTGACTCGGTGAGGCAGCTGCCATCTTGTCATGCTGACTGCGAGCCTTGAAGACAAATCAAGACTGTGCTGTGTTCTCTAGAAAGACAAGCCAACCTCTCTCTTGTACTTCACCTCTTGCAGATGTCTGGAGGGAAGAAGTCATGGGTGCTGCGTGCAAGCTACTCTAACCTCAGGGTCACCCTCTGCGCCCAGACGTCCTGTGACCCTGTTTCCTGAATCGGGTGGGCACCCTCCGCACACCCCATCCCCTTCTTCTGGAACTCTCTTTGGTTCAGCCGGCCCACCCCATCGCACCCCTGCTCATGCGTCAAACATCTGTGCCTGGCTTCTCTGCGCCCACTGTTGATTAGATGTGTGTCCCTGGGCTGCTACTCAGCCTCAGTTTTCTCACCTGTAAAAGGGGAATTTACAAGGCCATCCCTCTTTTGCAGCTAAGTGCCAGGCATGTAGTAAATTCCAGCAACTGCTCAAGATGTTGTTTTCATGCCCATGAGCAAGGCAGTGCTTCCACTGTCTGCCGAGTGTGAATCCGGCCCACGTCCCTGAGCATGTCCCCAGCAGATTCAGTTCTATGTTCTACCTGGGCTTCAGGAGGGAGGGACCATTTTTCTTGGTTAGAGAAAATAGGGGACGCCTGGTGGCTGTTGGTTAAGCGTCTGACTTCAGCTCAAGTCATGATCTCATGGTTTATGAGTTGGAGCCCCACGTCGGGCTCTGTGTTGACAGTGTGAAGTCTGCTTGGGATTCTCCCCCCGCTTCTCCCTCCCTCTCTCCCTCTCCCTCTCCCTCTCCCCCATTTGCACGGTCTCTCAAAAGAAATAAACGTAAAAAAAGAAAAAATAGGAGTTAAATACTATTTATAGATTCTTGCTGCATCAACAGTTTCTGCCCCCTTTGAAGGAGCCTGGGGGGTGGGAATATTGCATCAGGCTCGTTCTGGGGCTGTTACCAGGATCCACACCATTACATAGCGGTTTGTTCTAGATGCCTCTGTCCTTCGAGAGTGTCAGCCGGTCAGAGCGGAAGGAAGGAAGGCGGGAAAACAGGAATGATACAGTGGCCGTGGTACTCGACCTGAGATTTTCAACGTGACTAAAACAGCCAGGTGTCCTCTCTCCTCTTCTGTTTAGGGTTGAGAATCTTCTGCCATGCGACAATTTATTTCTTTCCGTTTGACGAATCTCGTGACTGCAGTTGTCTCAGGTTTATTCAGAAGAATAAATTTTATATCACTTATTTTCCTAGGAGTGTTGGGAGGAAGGTTTGGGATATGGACTTCTGGTTGAAATTTAGGGCATGAAGTGATCAAAAATGTGTACTTTCTGATGGCTCTGTTTCTATTTATAAAACTGCCATGACTTTCCTTCCCCAGGAGCCAAGNTCATGCGTCAAACATCTGTGCCTGGCTTCTCTGCGCCCACTGTTGATTAGATGTGTGTCCCTGGGCTGCTACTCAGCCTCAGTTTTCTCACCTGTAAAAGGGGAATTTACAAGGCCATCCCTCTTTTGCAGCTAAGTGCCAGGCATGTAGTAAATTCCAGCAACTGCTCAAGATGTTGTTTTCATGCCCATGAGCAAGGCAGTGCTTCCACTGTCTGCCGAGTGTGAATCCGGCCCACGTCCCTGAGCATGTCCCCAGCAGATTCAGTTCTATGTTCTACCTGGGCTTTAGGAGGGAGGGACCATTTTTCTTGGTTAGAGAAAATAGGGGACGCCTGGTGGCTGTTGGTTAAGCGTCTGACTTCAGCTCAAGTCATGATCTCATGGTTTATGAGTTGGAGCCCCACGTCGGGCTCTGTGTTGACAGTGTGAAGTCTGCTTGGGATTCTCCCCCCGCTTCTCCCTCCCTCTCTCCCTCTCCCTCTGCCTCTCCCCCATTTGCACGGTCTCTCAAAAGAAATAAATAAACGTAAAAAAAGAAAAAATAGGAGTTAAATACTATTTATAGATTCTTGCTGCATCAACAGTTTCTGCCCCCTTTGAAGGAGCCTGGGGGGTGGGAATATTGCATCAGGCTCGTTCTGGGGCTGTTACCAGGATCCACACCATTACATAGCGGTTTGTTCTAGATGCCTCTGTCCTTCGAGAGTGTCAGCCGGTCAGAGCGGAAGGAAGGAAGGCGGGAAAACAGGAATGATACAGTGGCCGTGGTACTCGACCTGAGATTTTCAACGTGACTAAAACAGCCAGGTGTCCTCTCTCCTCTTCTGTTTAGGGTTGAGAATCTTCTGCCATGCGACAATTTATTTCTTTCCGTTTGACGAATCTCGTGACTGCAGTTGTCTCAGGTTTATTCAGAAGAATAAATTTTATATCACTTATTTTCCTAGGAGTGTTGGGAGGAAGGTTTGGGATATGGACTTCTGGTTGAAATTTAGGGCATGAAGTGATCAAAAATGTGTACTTTCTGATGGCTCTGTTTCTATTTATAAAACTGCCATGACTTTCCTTCCCCAGGAGCCAAGCTAGAATGTCAATGATTGACCAAGGGGGAAGTAATTCATTTCTTTCTGCCATCTCATCTGACCCCCTCACCGTCTTTTCTCCGGTGCTCTCTTCCTGCTCAGTTNGGTAGAGAGAGAGGGAGACACAGAATCAGAAGCAGGCTTCAGGCTCTGAGCTAGTTGTCAACACAGAGCCTGATGCAGGACTCGAACCCACGAACCGTGTGATCACGACCTGAGCCGAAGTCGGATGCTTAGCCAACTGAGCCACCCAGGTGCCCCTATTATACAGTCTTTTAATGTCAGTATAACATTCCCTTCAGTTGATGTAGCATAATTTTTTAAAAAACCATCCTGTATTATTGGCCAATTCAGTTTATTTATTTATTTTTTAAAATAACCATAGTTTACTTTTATTTTGATAAATCATAGCCAATTTACTTTGCATTTTTCTCTCTATTACCCATAACCTATTCATAGATGTTCTTTTTTTAAAAAAAGTTTTTAAATAGTTTATTGTCAAGTTGGTTTCCATATAACACCCAGTGCTCATCCCCTCAAGTACCCTCCTCCATGCCCATCTCCCCCCTTCCCCTCCACCCACCCCATCTACCTTCAGTTTGTTCTCAGCATTCAAGAGTCTCTCATGGTTTGCCTCCTCCCTCTCTCCCACTATTCTTCCCCTTCTTCTCCCCCACGGTCCTCTGTTAAGTTCCTCCTAATCCTCCTATACGTGCAAACATATGGTATTTGTCCCAAATGTTCATAGCATCACTCTCAACAATAGCCAAAACATGGAAAGAGCCTAAGTGTCCATCAACTGTTGGATGGATCAAGAAGATGTGGTTTATCTATACAATGGAATACTACATGGCAATGAGAAAGAATGAAATCTGACCACGTGTAGCAACATGGATGGAACTTGAGGGTGTTATGCTGAGCAAAATAAGTCAGGCAGAGAAGGACAAATACCATATTGCTATTATTTTAGAGAGAGAGAGAGCGCAGCAAGTGGGGTAGAAGGACAAAGTGAGAAGAGAGAGAGAGAGAGAGACAGAGACAGAGAGAGAGAGAGAGAGAATCCCAAGCAGGCTGTGTGCTCAGTGTAGAGCCTGATGCGGGACTCGATCCTGTGACCCTGGGATCACTACCTGAACCAAAATCAAGAATTGGATGCTGAACCAACTGAGCCACCCAGGCGCCCCAAGAGTATTTAACTTCTGTTTTTTTTCAATTCTGATTAAAAAAAATTTTTTTTAATGTTTTCTATTTATTTCTGAGAGAGAGAGAAACAGCATGAACAGGGGAGGGTCAGAGAGAGAGGGAGACACACAATCTGAAGCAGGTTCCAGGCTCTGAACTAGCTGTCAGCACAGAGCCCGACCTGGGGCTCGAACCCACAAACCATGAGATCGTGACCTGAGCCGAAGTCGGACGCTTAACCGACTGAGCCACCCAGGAGCCCCTCAATTCTGATTTTTAAATGGTCCGTTCTGAGGTTGTTGGAACATAATGTAGAATTTGATTAGAGCAAAACCAGTGTGACTTGTGTAACTTGCTTCAACCACTGCAGGCACAACTGTGGTAATATCAGTTTCAAATTTCCAATGAATCTAGTACACATACATATGCTCTTGTGTAACCTGCCTCCTGAGTGTATCCTCCAAAATGTGTGTAAACTTGGACGGAGGGATAATTTAGTCCAAAGATGCTCCATTAATTCTGCTTCTAAGTGTCAGCCATGGAAGGAGCCAGAGAGTTGCTCAGTCTTCACCATTGTGCCTGCCCCTTACTGTCACCTGGTGTCACTGCTGCAGATTATCCTGCAACAGCTCCATGGATGCCTGTCCATTATGTGCTGATGTCCTGTGTCCTCCACCCCACACAAGCTGGGGTGATGGTCCATGGGTGGCCTCTCCGGGGACAGTTCTCTCGTTCACAAGTTTAGACTTAGCCAGGGGCTCCCTGGAGCAGAGCACAGTGTCTGGATGCCGTGTTCTTAGGAGTTCCTGGCACAGGCTATGCCAGACCAGCCCTCCCCCACAAGCCTTAGGCCATGTATCGAGGCCCAGCCAACAGACAGACTCCTAATGACTCACTAGGTGAATTCCTCTTTGGGACTCTTGATGTCGTCTCTTATAGACCTTCGGCTGGGGCCACCCACTGTTCTCCCTGATAAGCCCTTAATTTTGAACATCTTGCTCTTTTGTCTTTTCCTCAATAGGTGTTGGGCTTCATTTATGTAGCTCTCAGTCCATCTTCAGTGGCCAGTTCCTCATACGAAGAAAAAGGAGATGTTTGCTTTTGTCCAAATACGAAAAGTCCATTAGGTCCCAGAGGAAGCCCTCAGGTGAAGCATCATTGAACAAAGAAAATGCTTTCTGAAGTGGATATGTGTCACACACAAAGAAGGATGTGTGTGTCTGTGGCAAAGGGTGGTGGGTTGACTGGGTAGCAAGCAGTTTTGATATTCGGTTACAAAAGATTCAAAACCCTAATAGTTTTGCATTTAATGGTTTGCATATAGCACTCATGATCTCTGGGCTATGGACACCTAATCTCTCTACATACTGTTCAATATCAGAAAGTCTCACAAGTTACTTATTGGTAAAGTAACCCATATTTCTGAAGCTTCAAAGTTGTTTTCTAAAATTTAAGTGATTTCTTTTCATAAGAACAAATTCTTCAGAATTTTGGGAAATAGTTCTTTAAAAATGACTTTTGAATTTTTAATATTAAAAAGAAGACCAATGTTGGGGCGCCTGGGTGGCTCAGTCAGTTAAGCGTCCAACTTCAGCTCAGGTCATGATCTCACGGTTCATGGGTTTGAGCCCCGTGTTGGGGTCTGTGCTGACAGCTCAGAGCCTGGAACCTGTCTTTGGATTCTGTATCTTTCTCTCTCTCTGACCCTCCCCTGCTCATGCTCTCTTTCTCTCTCTCTCTCAAAAAAAAAAAAAAAAGAAAAAGAAAAAGAAGACCTATGTTAAAGGTTAGTTTTTAAAGAAATCTTTAGACCCTAAGGTCCATAATCCTAGACAAATACAAATGAGTGCTTGTGAAAGATTTTACTTAGCTCATTAATTAATGAGGGAACCAATAAAATGTTACATCCAGCTCAAAAGAGGATTCAAAACACACACACACATACACAAACACACACACACACACACACACACACACACACACACACACGGCATCAGGAGCACTGAAGTGGATTTACAAATAGATGTAAAACTGGTCAAAATCCATAGAGCAATAATCAATTGCATCACCACACAACACAACACAATTTGCATTTCTAGAACAATAATTTCTATTATTAGTGGGAAAATAGAATGAACAATGTTCTATCAAAACAGGCTGCAGCTTCCATTCAAGTGTTCTTGAACTTGGCCTATTTTCTTTTGCTAATCATAGTACTGACAGACGCTCTTCTACACAATTACTACTTTTTTTTTCTTCCCCAGGAAGCGAAAAAGTCTTCTCAGGATGCACATTAATTTTAGAATCTACAAATAATTAGGAAACTCAGGTGAGATAAATCTAGGAGTCGTTAAAAAGTTTGTAGAATAGTTTGGCTTTAGAAGAACGTTTACTTAAAATCTTTCTTTCTGGCCATGAAAACAAATCAAAGCAAACAATTAAACACAAAAATGAGCAGCAAAGGAAGATGAACATGTTGTTAATGGGGAGGGTCATTGTGTAAAGTTTGTAAATGTGCCCTTACCTACCATCTGGACTTGTAGACCAGAGTGATGTGTAAGCCCTTCCCCTGGGGTCTGCCCCACATGGTGTGACATAATGGAAACAAGCCTTTAATTCCGTTGAAGTTCATAAAGGGTCTTGCTGTGTAATTTAGCCTGTTTTACACTGACTGGACAATATAATGCAGAGTTTGCCCTTCTCTGGAATAGAGCCCTGTATACTGCTCTGACACAAACATTTTATCTGCCATTTTAACCTTGGATATTGGGAATTTTCTCCATATATCCTTACAAGAAGAGCCTTGGTCTCACTGCTGAGAGTTGAGCGGATTTTGAAAGCCATGTGAACCTCACAAGTCATGCGAATCTGCGTGTGGATGACACACCCTGTGAAACTAAGAAGGATGGGCCAGAGCAGGCGTTGTATAGTTTGGCTTAAACGTGGTTCTAGAGTGCATCTAAAAAAATACTTTTCCCTGGATTTTATGGCAACAGTTTTTGTTGTTACTGCTGTTTTGATCTCCTTTAGTTGGTTTTCTGTCCCCACCTGTGTTTCCTTCTGTACCCACTCACTCTAATGCGACAGCTCGAAGAGGAGCTTGGCCTCCCCACCAGCTCATGACCGCTTGGTGGGCGGGGCACCTGTCTTGTTTATGGGTGGTCTCCTTGCTCAGTATCATGCCCAGACAAAACTCCTAGTGAATGTTTACTGAATAAATGGATAGTGCACCTTAGTAATGCAGGGCTGTGGGGTAAAGGAGAGGTTTTGTATTTCAGTACTAAGCCAAGTTTGGTCTAACAGGGACATTCTGATTTCCTTGTGTTTGGGGTCATAATATGTTAGTATTGCTATTTATGTTTGGAGCAAGTCCAAGATCACCACTCTAAGTGAAGACACTTCCGTATGAGAATGGAATGAAGGCAGGACGAAAGGGAGGGTCAAACAGACAATGTCAAGAAGAGAATTGATAGAGAGAAACCATTAGAGATCATTAGTCCCAGGCCACACAGTTACTCTGAAATCTGGACTAGATTCCAGGGGAGCCACCAGCATCTGGCCACCCCCGCACCCAGTCATGCTCACTCCCTCAATCCCTACAGACTAGGCTGTGGAACCTGAAGGAAAAAAGTATAGACACAACGGTGGTACAGGAGGAAGACCACTTGCTTCCGTTCGGCGGGCTACAGAGTCAAGGTTTTGCACTCCTGGTCCAGGAAATGTGAACTCTGGGGATAATACTTATGAATTCACAGAGCCGTTTTTATATGGATTAAACAAAACAGTGTCTGTGAAGACGGATCTGGCTCATGCGAGGTGCAACACACGGGGTCAGACCATGTGGGTCTGACCTGACCCAGGTATTGAGTCTTGAATTATTCCAATGTCATCTCGCCCCCGCCCCCCACCATTTTATCAATGAAGGATCTATTTACTCATCTGGGAGTTCAACAGTGCTTACTGAGCACCTGCTAGAAATGAGGGCTGCTCTGGGAACTGGGAATATAAAGATAGGAATGTCATCCTGGGAAGCCTGGGTGGCTCAGTCTTTTGAGCATCTGACTTCAGCTCTGGTCATGATCTTGCGGTTTGTGAGTTCGAGCCCCGTGTCCAGATCTTTGATGTCAGCGAGGGGCTTGCTTCAGATCCCATCTCCCTCTCTCTGCTCACTCTCTCTCTCAAAAATAAACATTTAAAAAAATTCTGTTCAATCAAAAGCAGTCCTGCACTCTGGTTCAAGACTTCCCTTAGTATGTAGAACAGCATTCTCACTAGACAGGGAGACCCGTGAAGTGCTCTGTGAAAAAGGGCCAAACAATTTGAGACACAGCCTTGCTTTAGCTCCCTCCTAAGGAGTCATCATCTATAAAAGTTTGGAGAGGATACACAGACCTATCAAACCCTAGTCCTGGTTACCTCTGGGGATGGGACTGGAGAAGAGAAAGAGAGATGATCGGATTATCAATATTTATTTTAGAAACATATGAATTGCCTGTTTACCAGGAGCACGTCATGTGTTTAAGTTAAAAAAATTCTATAAAATAAAGAAACAACAACGACAACAAAAAGGTACCTGAAAAAGGTTCTGAGTAGTCCTGCCCTAAGAAACCCTAGCACTTCCCGAATGTCTCTGATCAGGCATCCCTTACCTGGCTCTCTGGAACATTCTCTGGGTGGCGCTGCTCTCATAAACCTCCATTTCCCTTGACTGCATAAGTCTTAGAATAATTTAAATTTAGAGTTAGAAGGGAGTTAACACATAACCCGTGTGCCTTATTTTACTTGAAAACAAAATAAGGGTCTAAGAGGTGGCTTGCCTCAGGTGACATGGCTCAATGGTGGCAGACAGGGAGGGAGCCACCCATTTCTTTCCCCAGGGAGGAGAAGCCTCCTGTAGCCCACTCCCGGGGGGGCAGGACACCCTGCCCTTCAAAACTGAGACAGGTGAGCAACAGGGGCGATGTAGACGGGGGTGTGTCCTGGGAAGTCAGGACACCAGCTTGGCCGTGTGGACCGCACCGGGACACTCAACATGTCGTGTCTTCTGGGAAGATAAATAAACTTTCAGATCTGGGCTCAGGGACTCACTGTCATCACCCTTGGTTCAAGAATATGTCATCGCCTCTCTCCTGACGTGGCATCCTCTACCAGCAGAGGGGCTTGGCCCTCCCAGGCATCGCAGCTGGACCCTGAACCCTCAGCTCCTTGACCCGCTTCTGCCCAGCTTCCCAGACTGGACAGACACAGGAGGTGCAGCAGCAGATGACTGACTTTGAGCATCCTTCAGCTAGGTCACGATGGGACATTTTGTGAGAAGCTTTTGTGGGCATCAGCCAGCTTCCGCTACCAATCGAGAAAGCAGCCCGGTGCTTCTGGTGATTGCCAAGGTGACTTCTGCCTCCATCCACGTCCCAGGTAAGAAACCCAGGGGGACTGTCCTTACAAGGGGACGGGGAAGGGACAAAGGGCATAACTATAGTTCTACAGCCTGCAACACACAGGGGGTGCGAAGCCACAGACTTTAATTTTGACATTCCTTAATTAAAAAATAGAAACAAAACAGATCACAGCCAGCACGGTTGCCAAACCGGTCTGAGGCCCCCTCGGGAGTGTGGAGCAGAGGACGCCAGGGGTGCTGGGCAGCGTCAGGTGGTCTCTGATCCGGGATCGCCCACATCTCTTATAAAAGGTAAGTGCGCAGGCCCCTGGGGGGCTGAGCATCACGCCGCAGCTGTGATTTATGAGGAGGAGACTGGCTATAAATCAAACCGCTTTGTTTTAAGTAGTAGTTTCAGTGCAGCAAAAGATGAACGTGCAGGGAGGATGAGGGACAATGGCTCTGCGTTCTCATCCACGAGTCTCATAGAAATAGGTTTCAGGCTGGAACAATGTTCTCGAGCTCTTTGACCAAGCGCCTCTGTGTGAAGTACCTGGTGGGGGTCAGAGACCAGAGAGTGACTGCTGGGCACCTCCAGGTCACAGGGAGGATGGCTTTGTCACCTGAGAGAAAGCCAGCCTCAGAGCAGGTTAGTAAATGCTTTCTCCACGGTCTCAGTGAGGAGTCCGATTTGCGATTGCTCGGAAGGGCTGCTCGGAAGCTTGTTAGCTACAGGGGATCACATATCCAAGAGGGGAGAAGGGTACGTACGTGCTTGTGAGCAGTTCTCCAAATACTTGCGTGTCACGGGGTATAATTTGTTATGGTTGTAAAAACCAAGGTTTTCTGATTTCTGAATAGACGCAAGAAAGACCCTTAGGTCATTTTCATGCATTATGTTTCTATCGTATCTGATTGCTCAAGAATATTGCCCGCATGCCTCTGCTTAACTGGTTTTCTGGTTCTTCTTGTTTTTGATAGCTCCTTGAGGTCACTGGAAGTGGTCACAGAAGGCTGACATCAGCCACCTCCTGCAACTCTAGTGCACGGCCCGGGGGGCCCCAGAGAGAAGGCTTCAGAGCCGGAGACCAAGGGATCCGTTCCTTCTGCTGTTGGAGGTGCAGGGGGCTCAGGGCCCCCAGAGCATCTCTGCCAGGAAAAAATCTTGGGCTGTCACTTTTATCACCACGGCTTCTGCCCCATGTGAACGTGCCGCTCCTGGAGCTAACTAACTCCGGAAGGATGGAAAGGCAAGACTGGGGTTGACTGCCGTCAGTGCCCCCATCGCTGGGGATGAGAAAGAGGATGTGGCAAGATGACACTCAGCCAGTGCTCAGAGTTTCTAGAATACGTTTGTTCTTATTTGGGCATTTGATACCACTTACGTCTTAATGGTTCCTAATGGTGTAGATCTCATATCACTCAAAAGGTGAAAAACTTTCCCCAGAACAAGGCTCAAACTTTTGGCCCTCTTGATTTTCTCAAAATGCCTAGCACTTTGGGAAATAATAGACTGAGGATGTACTTGTTGCCCTGAATGGAATGTCTGCGGAGACGAGAGGGCCACTGCATGGTCATCGAAGCCCTGCCGCGTTCTTCAAAGCCCTGATTTCAGCTGTGGAATTTAACACTTTTTCCCCTAAAGCCTCTTACCATAAATACACTAGAGAAAAAAGGGGGATTAAGATAACTCTTTTTGCTTCCCCTACTCTCCTGCTGGTATTGAAATGATCAAGAGAGTAGAAAAGTGGCCAAAAAAACAAAAACAAAAAAAAACAAAAAAAAAACCCCAAACCCACGCAGAGGCAAGACATGAAGAGAATCTCGAGAACCACAAACAGGGCGGCCCTAGAATGACTGAGACAGACCAGCACCTCAGAAACCCCTGCCTATTTCTTGTGAAACTATCAAGTTTCAAAGTGTCCAAATAACAGAGGCTTCTTTTTGGTTTTGGTGGTGGCTTTCCCAGCCGGGGCAAGCTCATTTTTATATATTTGCATATGTTTTCACCTGATGGTTTCGGGTTGACTTTGAAGTTTATTCTTTCAAGGACAGAAGGGAATTCCTAATGGTTCACTGACAGTAAAGTTCCTGGCAAAGAATTTCATTGACATACCCTGGCTGTAGACTGGGGCGTAGGTGGAGATTTTTATACTTTCTCTTTTAAAAAAAAATCTTTTCATTGAATATAACTGTTCTGTTTCTAATAAAATCTTGAAGCATTCTATGCATCTATCAGAGGGTGATGTGGCCTGAAGGTGACCCACACATGGTCAGTATTTTCTAGAGCATCGTAATTGTTGGCAGCGAGAACCAGGCCGTGTTACTTGGGAGTTGTGCTTAATGAATTCCAGCTGAGACAAGGACCGTGCCGTACAAATCCCAGAGGGGAGTTGCTGCTGCGTTGGGTAGAGGGAAAGCCAGACAGTTTCTAGAACTGCTCACTTGTTCCTTTCACAACCATTCACGGAGGGTATTGCACTGAGGGTTGAGAATATAGTGACCAAGGGCAATGGGTCTTTGAAGAAAGAGGGCTGTTGCGGGGCTCCTGGGTGGCTCAGTCGGTTAAGCGTCCGACTTTCGCTTAGGTCATGATCTCGCAGTTCGTGGGTTCGAGCCCCGCGTCGGGCTCTGTGCTGACTGCCAGCTCAGAGCCTGGAGCCTATTTCACAGTCTGTGTCTCCCTCTTTCTCTGACTCTCCCCTGCTCACACTGTCTCTCTCTCTCTCCTAGAAATAAATAAAAATATTAAAAAAAAATAAAGAAAGAGGGCTGTTGTAATAGACATGTCCGGGGCTCCGGAAGGGATCCCCCAGAGTCACAAGGGAGAGGAGAGAGGCCCTGCCCCGGCCAACCGAGGTAGGTGCTGGGGGTAGGGAAGGGTATGTTGGGACAAGAGATTTGATTCACCTTTGAGTGATGTGTCCTGTAGCCAGAGATGTGGGAAAGGCGTTTCAGCTATGCAGATGGACACTGGGATTTGAAAGGACCATATTTGGGTAAGATGCCTTTTCCAAAACACAAATATGATAGAAAATCAAACCCTCTTTAATCTAAAATCTTGATGATTGGTGCATTCGGGGAGGCATTGGGCTGAACCCGCGGGAGCATAGCCTCCGGGGACGTTCCTTGTGTTCTCATCAATTAGCACTATCGCCTGGCACAGAATAGGGGCTCAGTGTGTGCTTGTGGAAGAATCAATGAACCTCTTAAACTTTTATTTCCTTCATCTCCTTCTTTTAACACTGAGAAGTTAGTAGGGGTAGAAAAAAATCTAACTGTGCCTGGTAATTTAAGGGCTATCTCAGAGATAAGGATGAGACTTGTGTTTCTAAGACAGTTTAGTCTGCATTATCATAGCCTAATTTTCTCTTCGTAAATCCGTAGGGTTCTACCGTGGGGACCAATCAGTTTGCTACTGTCTCCCTGGCCCAGTGGAAGAAAGCAGAGTGGTTTTTTTTTTCTCTTTTGAGAGTGAGAATTCTAAAATATGAGAAGTCCGCAAGCTGTGGGTTCCCTTTGCGCCAAACTCAGAGGTAGAGCAAGGTTTTCTGGTTTTTCAGTTTTCTTACCTTCTTACACGCCAAGAAACCACAAACAGGGAATTAGGACCGAAAGACTCAAGCACCACATCGTACACCCCGGGCTCACTCTCCCTATGCAGGCAAGCAAAGAGGGCATTTGCTTTTCAAAAGAATTGCACTGAGTCCCCAACCCTGAAAAATCATCATGAACCAGCGACCACATGCTAGTCACTCTTTCAGTGTTTCACAAGAATGAACTCATTCAATCCTCACAACAGATGGGTGAGGAGGAAATTGTGATCATCTTCATTTTACAGATAGGGAAGTTGAGTCACAAGTTGGGTAAGAATTTGCTCAGCGTCACCAGCTGGGCAATGGGCTGGGTGTCATGGCAGGTGGGAGGCGGTTTAAGTGCAGACCCCATCACCTCCGTCCTGAAGAAGCAAATCGCTGTCCCACTGATGAGACAAGTGCAACATAATGATACTCACACATTTTGTGGTTAAAAACAACATAGAATATGGGACACTACGTTTTCAGTTTAAACAACTTTAAATGTTGTTATAAGAGACTAGAAATTAGAAGTTTTTTTTTCCAAGTGACTGAGATGTGGGTTTTGAGACCTAGAATTTTATGAGCATTCTAAGTCTCCAGAGAATCATAGCTACACTTCTGAACCAGCGACCACATGCTAGCCTAATTCCTAATTATTTAGGAATAATTCTTACAAGTACATGAGACAACATTCAAACAATCAAAGAGAATACAGTGAAAAGTAAGCCTCTGTCTCCTCCACTTCTGATTCATAATCACTGAACTTCCTCCCTCAGAGGTGACCAGAATGAGGTGTTTCTTGTGTAAACTTCTGGAAATATTCTGTGCACGTGTAAGTTTTTGTGTCTACACAGATTATTTGGGGTGTGGGTGGGGGAAATGATAACTTACTACGTCTAAATAGTTGAGCACTTTGCTGTTTTTACTTAAGATTGTATGAAGGAGTGGGGCACTTGGGTGGCTCAGTCGGTTAACTGTCCGACTTTGGCTCAGCTCATGATCTCACTGTCCATGAATTCAAGCTCCACATCAGGCTCTGTGCTAACAGCTTAGAGCCTGGAGCCTGCTTCAGATTCTGTGTCTCCCTCTCTCTCTGCCCCTTCCCTGCTCGAGCTCTGTCTCTGTCTCTCTCACTCAAGAATAAAATAAGATAAAAACATAAAAAAAGATTGTATGCAGGAGTTCAATATGAGCTTGGTCCACAGTAGTATATTGAGTCTCATCAAACTAGTCATTACAGTTGCTTTTAATTGTTTTTATATTGCTTATAAAAGCAATTGATTTTCTCTCTATAAAATTTGCATCCAGCCATCGTTCTAAATTATCTTAGTGTTTGTGATAGTGTTTTCAGTGATTCCCTTGTACGTTCAGGTTAAAGGTCACATAATCTGAATTCCTCATTCTAATTTTTATACTTCAATGTATTTTTCTTATCAGATTGGATGGACTAGTACTGCTAGCACAGTGTCAATAGGCGTTCTTATCTTTTTCCTGACTGAATGGAAGCTACTCGTTTTTCTCCATTAAACATGCTGCTCATTTTCGGGTTGATGCACACACACAAACTAAATATCCATCCAAACTTACTTAATTGACATTCTTTTCATAGGTATTATATTTTTATGTTACATTGATAAATCATCTATCTTTTCCTATATTTCAGAATATTTATTAAAATGGATGTTAACTCCTATAAAATGCCCCTGATTCACATATGGAGATGATCATTTGATTTTTTTCTTTTGATATGTTCAATGATGATGTATAGTTTTGTAATTAAAAATTTTTAATTCCAGGGGCGCCTGGGTGGCTTAGTCGGTTAAGCGTCCGACTTTCGCTTATGTCATGATCCTGCGGTTCGTGGGTTCGAGCCCCACGTCGGGCTCTGTGCTGACTGCCAGCTCAGAGCCTGGAGCCTGTTTCAGTCTGCGACTCCCTCTCTCTCTGACCCTCCCCTGCTCATGCTGTCTCTCTCTCTCCCCTAGAAATTAAAAAAAAAAACATTAAAAAAATTTTAATTCCAGTATTGTTAATACAGTGTCATATTAGTTTCAGGTGTATAATATTGTGATTCAACTATTCTGTATACTACTCAGTGTATACAGTGAGTATACACTCACTTCTGATAAGTGTTCTTTCCATCCTTTTCATCCATTTCACCCGTCCCCCACCAAACTCCCCTCTCATAACCATCAGTGTGTTCTCAGTGGTTTGTCCCTTTTTTCTTTGTTCATTCAGATTGTTTCTTAAATTTTACTTATAAGCAAAATCATATGGTATTTGTCTTTCTCTAACTTATTTCACTTAGCATTATTTCCTCTAGGTGCATCCATGTTGTTGCAAATGGCGAGATTTTGTTCTTTTTATGGTCATGTAATATTCCATATATATATATATGCTATTTATTTATTTATCTGTTGATGGACACTTGGGTTGCTTCTATAATTTGGCTATTGTAAATAATGCTGTAATAAACATAGGAGTGTATATATGTTTTTTAAAAGTAGGTTCCACACCCAGTGTAGAGGGCAATGTGGGGCTTGAATTCATGACCCTGAGATCAAGATCTGTGCTGAGATTAAGAGTCAGATGCTTAACTAACTGAGACATCCAGGTGTTCTGTGAATATATCTTTTTGAATTAGTGTTTTTATACTCTTTGAGTAAATAACCAGTAGTCAGAATACTGGATCACATAGTAATTCTATTTTTAATTTCTTGAGGAAACTATACGGTTTTCCATAGTGGCTGTACCAGTTTTCATTCCCACCAGCAGTGCAAGAGGGTTCTTTTTTCTCCACATCCTCACCAACACTTGTTGTTTCTTGGGTTTTGATTTTAATCATTCTGACAGGTGTGAGGTGGTATCTTGTTGTGGTTTTGATCTTCATTTCCTTGATGATTACTAACATTGAGTTTCTTTTCATGTGTCTGTTGGCCATCTCTAGATCTTCTTTAGAGAAATATCTGTTCATACCTTCTGCCCATTTTTAATTGCATTATTTGGGTTTTTTCGGTGTTGAGTTGTTCTTTACATATTTTGGATACCAACTCTATCAGATATGTCATCTGTAAATATCTTCTCCCACTCATTAGGTTGCCTTTTAGTTTTCTTGATTGTTTCTTTTGCTGTGCAGAAGCTTTTTTATTTCAATGTAGTCCTAGTAGTTTATTTTTGCTTTTGTTTTTCTTGCCTCAGGGGACCTATCTAGAAAAAAAGTTACGGCTGATGTCAGAGAAATTACTGCCTGTGTTGTCTTCTAGGATTTTTATGGTTTCGAGTCTCAGATTTAGTTTTTTTTTTTTCCATTCTGAGTTTATTTTTGTGCATAGTGTACGAAAGTGGTCCTGTTTCATTCTTTTGCATGTAGCTGTCCAGTTTTTTCAACACCATTTGTTGAAGAGACTGTCTTTTCTTCGTTGCATATTCTTGCCTCAGTTGTCAAAGATTAAGGGACCATATAATTGTGAGTATATTTCTGGGCTATCTATTCTGTGCTATTGATCTATGTGTCTATTTTCATGCCAGTACCATACTGTTTTAATTGCTACAGATTTGTAGTATATCTTGATATCTGGGGTCGTGATACGTCCAGTTTTGTTCTTCTTTTTCAAGATTGCTTTGGCTTTTCAGGGTCTTTTGTGGTTCCACACACCTTTTAGGATTACTTGTCCTAGTTCTGTGAAAAATGCTCTTGGTATTTTGATAGAGATTGCATTAAATCTGTAGACTACTCTAGGAAGTATGGACATTTAAATAATTTGTTCTTTCAATCCATGAGCATGGAATACCTTTCCATTTGTTTCTGTTTCAATTTCTTTCATCAATGTTTTATAGTTTTCAGAGTACAAGTTTTTCACCTCTTTGTTCAGTTTATTCCTAAGTATTTAATTCTTTTTGGTGCATTTGTAAATGGGATTGTTTTATTAATTTCTCTTTCTGCTTCTTCATTATTAGTGTATCAAAATGCAATGGATTTCTGTATATTGATTTTGTATCCTGTGACCTTATTGAAAAAAAATTAATGTTTTAGTTATTTCTGAGAGAGAGAGACAGCGTGAGCAGGGGAGGGTCAGAGAGAGAGGGAGTACAGAATCTGAAACAGGTTCCAGGCTCTGAGCTGGCAGTCAGCACAGAGCCCGACGTGGGGCTCGAACCCGCGAACTGCGAGATCATGACCTGAGCTGAAGTCAGACACTTAACCGACTGTACCACCGAGGCGCCCCCCCTGTGATCTTATTGAATTCATTTATCAATTTTAGTAATTTTTTGGTGGAATCTTTAGAGTTTTCTATGTATAGTATCATATCATCTGCAAATAATGAAAGTTTTACTTCTTTACCAATTTGGATGTCTTTCCTATCTTTCCTTCTTCCTTTCTTTCTTTCCTTCCTTCCTTTGTTCCTTCCTTTCTTTTCTTTCCTTCTTCCTTTCTTTCTTTCTTTCTTTCTTTCTTTCTTTCTTTCTTTCTTTCTTTCTTTCCTTCCTTCCTTCCTTCCTTCCTTCCTTCCTTCCTTCCTTCCTTCCTTTCTTTCTTTCTTTTCTTCTCTCTCTCTCTGATTTCTATGGCCAGGACCACTAGTATTGTGTTGAATAAAAGTGGTGAGAGTGGACATCCTTGTCTTGTTCCTGACCTTAGGGGGAAAATTCTCACTTTTTCCCCATTGAGGATGATATTAGCTGTGGATTTTTCATAGATGGACTTTATTATGATGAGGAATGCTCCCTCTAAAGCTACTTTGTTGAGGATCTTTATCATAAATCGATGTTGTATTTTGCCAAATGCTTTTCCTACATCTATTGAAATGATAGTACGGTTTTTATCCTTTTTCTTGTTGACGTGATGTATCATGTTGATGGATTTGTGGATATTGAACCCCATCTGCATCCCAGGAATAAATCTTATCTGATTGCAATGAACGATTATTTTAATGTATTGTTGGATTCAGTTTGCTAACATTTTGTTGAGGATTTTTGCATCTATGTCCATCAGAGATATTGGCCTATAATTCTCTTTTTTTTCTTGTGTCTTTATCATTACTCTTTACCAACAGGATAATGTTGGTCTCATGAAATGAATTTGGAAGCTTTCCTTCCTCTTCTATTTTTTTTGGAATAGTTTGAGAAGAATAAGTATTACTCTTCTATGTGTGGTAGTATTCTCCTGTGAAGCCATCTGATCCTGGACTTCTGTTTGTTGGGAGTTTTTGATTACTGATTCCATTTTGTTGCCATTCAGTTCAAATTTTCTATTCCTTCCTGATTCAGTTTTGGGAGATTTTATCTTTCTAGAAATTTATCCATTTCTTCTAAGTTGTCCAGTTTGTTGGCATATAATTTTTCAAAATATTCTCTTATAATCCTTTGTATTTATCTAATTTGGCTCTTATTTCTCCTCTTTCATTTTTTTTAAATTAAAAAAAATTTTCCCCTTTATAGTTTATTGTCAAGTTGGTTTCCATATAACACCCAGTGCTCATCCCAACAAGTGCCCTCCTCCATGCCCATCTCCCCCCTTCCCTTCTCCTCCACCCCCATCAGCCCTCAGTCTGTTGTCAGTATTCAAGAGTCTCTTGTGGTTTGCCTCCATCTCTCTCCCCAACTATTTTTCCCCTTCCCCTCCCCCGTGGTCCTCTGTTAAGTTTCTCCTATTCCATTTATGAGTGAAAACATATGGTATCTGTCCTCTGCCTGACTTATTTCACTTAGCATAACACCGAGTTCCATCCACATTGCCATAAATGGCCAGATTTCATTCTTTCTCATTGCCATGTAGTATTCCATGGTATAGATAAATCACATCTTCTTGATCCATTCATCTGTTGATGGACATTTAGGCTGTTTCCATGATTTGGGTATTGTTGAAAGTGCTGCTATAAACATTAGGGTACATGTGCCCCTGTGCATCAGCACTTATGTATCCCTTGGGTAAATGCCTAACAGTGCTATTGCTGGGTCATAGGAGAGTTCTATTGTTAATTTTTTGAGGACCCTCCACACTGTTTTCCAGAGGGGCTGCACCAGTTTACATTCCCACCAACAGTGTAGGAGGGTACCCGTTTCTCCACATCCTCACCAGCATCTATAGTCTCCTGATTTATTCATTTTAGCCACGCTGACCAGCATGAGGTGGTATCTCAGTGTAGTTTTGATTTATATTTCCCTGATGATGAGTGATGTTGAGCATCATTTCATGAGCTCTTCTTTCAATTCTAATTGTCTTTGAGTCCTCTCCCTCCCCCACCTTCCTTCTACTAATTTGGGGTTTTCTTTGTTCTCTTTTTTTTTTTTTAGCTCCTTTTCTTGTAATGCTAGGTTGTTTATTTGAGATTTTTCTTGCTTCTTAAGCTAAGTCTATATTGTTATAAACTTCCCTCTTAGAATTGACTTTGCTGTATCCCAAAGATTTTGGACCATTGTGTTTTCATTTTCATTTGTGTCTGTGTATTTTTTGGTTTTGTCTTTGATTTCTTGGTTGATCCATTCATTGTTTAGTAGCATATTATTTAATCTCCATGTATTTTTGTTCTTCCTAGATTTTTCTTGTGGTTGATTTCTACTTTCACAGTGTTGCAGTGGGAAAAGACAGATGAATGCAATGACTTCAATCTTTTTGAATATGTCAAGACTAGTTTTGTGGCCTGAAATGTGATCTAATCTGGAGACTGTTCCATGTGCACTCGAAAGGAATGTGTGTTTTGCTGTTTTAGGATGGAATGTTCTGAATATATCTGCTAGATCCATCTTGCCCAATGTATTGTTCAGAACCACCATTTCCTTATTGATTTTCTGTTTGGGTGAATCTATCCATTGATGTAAGTGTGGTAATAAAACTTCTATGATTATTGTATTAGTTCAATTATTATCTTTTTGTTTATATTGGCTGCTTTATGTATTTGGGTGCTTCATGTTGGGTGCATAAATATTTATAATTATTATATCTTCTGGTTGGATTATTTTATGATTATATAGTGTCCTTCTTTGTCTATTGTTACAGTCTTTGCTTTAAGGTCTATTTTGTCTGATGTAAGTATTGCTACCTCAGCTTTCTTTTAACTTCCATTTGCATGATAAATGCTTTTCCATCTCTTTACTTTTAATCTGCATGTATCTTTAGGTCTGAAATGAGTTTCTTGTAGGCAGTATACAGATGGGCCTTGCTTGTTTTTTTTTTAAATCCATTCCCTATGTCACTTTATATCTTTGGAGTGTTTCGTCCACTTATATTCAAGGTAATTGTTGATAGGTATGTACTTATTGCCATTTTGTTTTGTGTTGTATGGTTGCTTTTGTAGTTCTATCTGTTCCTTTCTTCTCTTGCTGTCTTCTCTCACAGTTTTCTGGCTTTCTTTAATAATATATTGGGATTCCTTTCTCTTTAATTTTTGCATATCTATTATGGGGTTTTTATTTGTGGCTACCATTCAGTTTATATATAATATCTTATGCATATACCAGTCTGTATTAAGCTGATGGTTGCTTAACTTTGGACCCATTCTTTACTCCTATCTCTTCCCACATTTTAGGATATGAGTCATAATTTGCATCCTTTTGTGAATTCCTTGACATATTTTTTTATAAATAGACTTAATTTTACTGTTTTGTGCTTCCTACTTTTCTTACTCCTTCTTATGGTTTATTCTTTGTACTCAGAGTCCTCTTTAATATTTTTTGTAAGGTTGGGTAGTGATGATAAATTCCTTTAACTTTTATTTGTCTGGGAAACTTGATCTCTCCTTCTATTCTGAATGATTGTCTTGCTGGGTAGAAGATTCTTGGGTGGAGGTTTTATTCTTTCAGTACTTTGAATGCCACTCTCTTCTGGCCTGCAAAGTTTCTGCTGAAAAATTAGCTGATAGTCTTTTGGGGTTTCCCTGGTATGTGACTGTTTTCTTCTCTCCTGCTGCTTTTAAAATTCTCTCTTTATCATTACTTTTTGCTGCTTTAATTACTATGTGTTTGGTGTGAACCTCCTTGAATTTATTTTGTTGGAGGCTCTCTGTGCCTCCTGGATCCAGATTTCTGTTTCCTTCCCTAGATTTGAGAAGTCTTCAGCTATTATTTCTTTAAATATATTTTCTGCCTCCTTTTCTCTCTTCTCCTTCTGGGATCCCTGTAATGTGAATGTTATTATGCTTGATGATGTTACTGAGTTCCTTTAGTCTATTTTTAATTTTTATTCTCTCCCCCGCCCCCCCCATTCCTGTTCATCTGGATTGCTTTCCATCACTCTGTCTTCCAGGTCACTGGTCCATTCTTCTCCTTCCTCTCATCTATTCTTTCTTCCCTTTAGTATATTTTTAGTCTCAGTTATTGCCTTCTTCCTCTGTGATTGGTTCCTTTTTATCTTTTCTGTCTGTTGAGGCTCTTACTGATATCCTCCACTCTTTTCTCAAGTCCTTATGGCTATTACTTTAAGTTCTCTATCAGGAATACTACTTATCTCAGTTTCATTTAGCAGTTGTGCTATGATTTCACCCTGTTCTTTCATTTGGGCCATATTACTCAGTCTTCTCATTTTGTCTAACTCTCTGTGTATGGTTCTATGTGTTAGGAAGTCAGCTATGTCTCCTGCTCTTGAAAGTAGTGGCCTTAGGAAGAAGATTTCCTATAGAGCCCTGTAGTGCAATTTCCTCCATTCACCAGAACCTGATGCTTCAGGGGTGTCTCCTATGTGTGTTGCATGTGTCTTACTGTTGTGGCTGAGCCCCATTGGTCTTTAGTCCAGCCATATGTAGTGGTTCTCTTTTCCTGTTGTGGGCAGAGTTTGGTCCCCATGATGTTAGGGGGCCAGTCTGTGGCCTTTTTGGGCTTGAGTTGAGTTAGAGCAGTTGTTTGCCAGAGATTCAGTATCACCAAGCTGCAGAGTGCTTTCCCTGTGTTGTCCTCTGAGAAGCTGTGGTTGCTGGTTGGGTCCTGCAGCGAGACCTGATATCTGTCCCTACCCCACCATAAGAGTTGCAGTTGAGCTGGTGTGTGTGGTTATCTGCCCCTCTCCCTGGGGCAGGAATCACTTTAGAGTAGTGCTGGCCCCTGTCAGGGCTGCTTACACACTGCCAGACTTGTGGCACAACTTTGGATGGACTCTGGCCAAGGGCATATTGGAGGGACCAGGTCTGCAGGAGAATGCAGGTGCATAGTGTCAGCAAGGTCCATGCTAGTCCACTGCAGGAGGGGGCCTGCAGCAGCCTGAGAAAATTCCTACTTTGCTTGGCCAGGTTGGGAGGAGCAGATCTGCAGAAGCTCACCAAGGCGGGGCACGCCCTTAGTAAGCTGAGCGTTGATGCTGTGCTAGTTCCTGCAACTGTCCATGTTGCAGGGGCTGTTTGTTATGCTGTCCCTTTAAACATGGGGACTCATTTTCCTATCATTCTCCAGCTCTCCCAGAGCTGAGTCCACTGAATTTTAAAGCTCCAGGCGCTAAGCCCCACTGGTTGTAAGAACTCATGAAGCCAGGTCCCTTTAGTTTTCAAAGCCAAATGTTACGGGGATTTGTCTTCCTTGTGTGGGTCCCCATGTCTGGGGCGCTTGGAGTGAGGGTCCTCTCCCCTCTCTGCACTGCCATGTCTCTCTCTCCCACCAACAGTACTGTGGGTCCATTTGGCTCCCAGCTGTGTTTCCATTTTTCCTACCTTCCTTTATGTGGCTGCTTCTCTACATTTAGCTGTGGAGGGTCTGTTCCGCCAGTCTTTGGATCATTCTCTGGGTTATTTACACTGATGTGGCTGTTATCTAGCTGTATCCTAAGGAGGAGGAGAGAGCTTAGGAGCCTCCTACTCCTACATTTCCCCCCAGAAATTTCTCACTGATGATTTGTGTCAGTTAACTCAATACATCCTAAACATTCTTGCATTTTGAGATTAGTGTTACTTGGTTACTTTCAAAGTCACCTGATATGTTCAGAAGCAACTTTGCCTATAATGCCTAGATTCTCTTCTACTTCTTGCCTCACTGACAGACTGCTTCTTGATTATATGGCAGGTCCGACTGATTTCCCATCTAGCCCATCATCTCTCACTTTCCTTGTGCCAAACTCAGACTATGGGAGCTACCCACTGCCCACCTCTGCCCTCTGTCCTCAACAACAACACATTTCCTTTCCATTTCTTATATACTTTGGTTTGGGATCACCTGTGCCTTTGAATTTTGTCAAAACTTGCAGGTTACCTTTGAAGAAGGTTGAAATTCCTTTTCCACTCTTCATTAGTAAAATAGGAGGTCTCCATCATGCTTTCAACATATTTGTATTTTAAGTCTAGAGAATTTCAAGTTTGGGAAGGGATTTTTGCGCTTCAACACCTGTAATATTTTAGTATTCTTATCCTGGCATATACTTCTTCACAATTCAAGAATTTTTGTTAAATACAGACTTTTATAGGGCTTATAAATTTAACTTGATTATCAAATAAAAGTTTTTGATATGAAGAAAGATTGATGTGATTTGTGAATGCTTATACTTAGGCAGTTATATTTTATTTTCTGCATAAACATAATTTTGGTAGAGTTTACATGAGACTCTCTCTAAAATTTTTAATGTTTAAGAAAACTGATGTCACATGCTAAAATCCTCAAAATGTTTAATGTTGTAATATATACACACTCATATGAAAATGTAATAATTTCTCTTTGCATGGTTCAAATATTAAGGCCTATTTTCTTCTCTCTTTTTTACCATCAGGTGGTGCTAAATATGTCATATTCTTAATGATAAAATTTTCAGGAATATTCTCTGTGTGTAGTTAACGAAGGTAGGATCTATGGGTAGGTTGACAGGATTATTACATCAAAATTTTAAAAGCATGATTAGAAAGTACAACAGTGTGATATAATTCTATAAACCTATAGAGATATATTAAGTATCCACCACATTTTTTACTGGATCAATATGAACAGCATCATATGCAAAAGTGAATCCGTGGCTTTTTGTAAAGAACTGACTGGGAGGATCTTAACTATGTTTAACAGACAAGGTATGCAACCTTCTATCAGTATCATTTGACTCCTCTGTTCTTTGGTAAGTTAAAGTTCGTTTAGTTTGTCTACCTGACATCAGCATATCTGATTTTTCCACGTCATGTTTGATTTTGGTTTATTGCATTAATTTGGATGCTTGGATGGAAGATGTTTTTATAATTTGCTTATTTGGAGGCTGTGAATGATGAGCTTCACGTAATTGAGGCCTCAATAATTTTTTCTCTTACATTTACGCTTCTGCGCATTATGGATTCTGAACTGTAATAGACCTTCCAAAGGGGAGAAGGTGAGTCTTAGGGGGTCTGAATTGAATTTCAGTGACCAGACAGTACACCGAATAGTTTGCATTTAGTAACAACATAATTGTTAAATTTCTTTGGAAAAGGGGAAAAAAGAGAGAGGTCATATGTTACTGATTCACGGACCCCCAGAGAGCGCTTACAGTTACTCAATGCTATGTTCTTTTAACGGACTTCCGCCTTGACAAATAACTATTCCTTGTATTTTATTTTATTTTATTTTTTAAAAANACCGCGAGATCATGACCTAACCGAAAGTTGGACGCTTAACCGACTAAGCCACCCAGGCGCCCCTATTCCTTGTATTTTAAAACTATAGTATAGCTATGAATGCAGATACCTGGAGACTCTCCATTATCTATTTTTAAGAAGTATCTCTGGGGCTCCTGAGTGGCTCAGTCGGTTAAGTGTCCAACATCAGCTGAGGTCATGATCTTGTGGTTCGTGGGTTCGAGCCACACATCGAACTCTGTGCTGACAGCTCAGAGCCTGGAGCCTGCTTTGGATTCTGTGTCTCCCTTTCTTTCTCTGCCTCTTCCCTGTTCATGCTCTGTCTCTCTCTAAAATAAATAAACATTTTTTTAGAAAGTGTCTTTTAAATTGTTAAGGGCTTTTGTAGCTTTATTGTTAAATCACCTTCATGCAAGGCAGTGGCAACTGGATGTGTCAAGTACAGGACAGCGCAGTGGTTACCTGAGCCAGGTAGGAGCTGGCTTAGGGGAGAGCATAGGCATAAAAAGGGGGTGGTCAGTCTTGCTTCTTAAACACGGTGGCTCCTAACAGACAGGATGATGAAGAGACTTGGAAAATAGCCCCCTTTCCCTCTCAGTTTTCATGTGTTCTCATGGTCCTAAGGGACCGACCCATCATCTTATGATGACTCCTTGCTGATATGCTCGTAATGTGGAGGCCAGAGAGGCTGTTGTGCTGCCCAGGCTTGGGGTACAGGTGAGGGAGGAAAAGAAGGAAAGAGGAGAGGCCAAAAGAGAGGCTTGTCTGTCCCTGCAGTGGCTGCCCCTGTCCCCTTCTGCATTCAAGCTCCGGGGACTCTGAAGGGTAGGCAGGAAGCACAGCCAGATGGCTGAGCCCTCCTGTCGGGTAACTGGGGGGACTGGGCACCTGTCGCTTGTACGACAAGGATTTTATTCCCGGCCAGAATGCCGAGCTGTCAACGGCGGGGAGATGTTCTGGGCACAGTGGCTTCCTTCAAATCAGAGTCTTGGCCAAGCGCCATCCATGTGAGCAAATGGCCCCACTCACCTGTATGCTTTCTTGAGGAGCTTTCCCAACAGGGGGATCTGCTGGGAAGATCCCCCGACGGGGGTTTATCACCCAGCGATAGAGCATCTGAATGAATTCCAAGCCTGGCCCTTTGCCAAAGGACAATTATGTGTGACATGCATGTGCAGATCACTATCAAAATAAACACATGGCAAGAACTAAACCAATTCTCCCTATCAGAGACATTTCATTCATTAATCAAAAATTTTAGTTATACCAAATTCTCTGGAACGTTTCTGCAGGCTTGGCTTTTTTTTTTTTTTTTTTTTTTTTTGCATCAGTCTCTGGTTTGGGGATTCCATTTTAAGCAGGGAATAGAGGTATGCGGGGGTGGGGGGGACTCAAATTTTATGTGGTGATCGGTGGCTGGAAACCAAACACAGATGAGGAAGAGGGTGGTCAGCAAAGTCTCCACTTGCTGGCAGAAGATGGCCTCTGGGGTCATTGACAGAGGGGACTTGAAAGAAGGGACAGAGAGTATTCCTGTGCAGGCTGGGGAGGGGTTTACAGGCAGAAGACCAGACTTGAAAATTGGCAGAGGAGATGCTGGGAGCTGGCGTAGGGTTATCTGGACAGGATTAGTGGAATATTAGGGGGCTTCAGTTTGGGACCTTAGCTGTGGGTGGGAGGAGGAAATAGGACATCAGGCTGGGAAGGAATCTGCTGGAGAATCAGGGAGGACAAGCCAAGGGCTTGGGAGCAGGTGGGTGAGGGTGAGGCTGGGAGGGAAGACTCAGAAGCACCCACCACCTCTGGGGTTTGGTTCCCCAGAGACCAGACCTGCCATCGGCATTTCAGAAGTGGGCCAAGGCTGGAGGCTGATGCAGCCTCAGGACTGGGCTTCTAGAAAACTTGGAATGGACTAAACTTTCTTTCAGGCAATTCTCCTTCCCTCTGGACCCGATCATCTGTCGTGGTATCTTAGTTTGCTCAGGCTGCCATTATACTACACCACAGACTGGGTGGCTTAATCAACAGACATTTATATTTTCACTGATTAAGGTGCCAGCAGAGTTGGCTTCCTTGAAGGTGTCTCTCCTTGGCTTGCAAATGGCCACCTCTTACTGCTTCTTCACATGGTCACCTCTCTGTGCAAACACACCCTGGTGTCTCTCTCCTCATGAGGACGCCAGTCATATTGGATTAGGGGCCAACCTAAGGGTCTTATTTTAATCACATCTTTGAAGACTTGTGTTTCCAAAAACAGTTGCCTTCTAAGGTGTTAGGGATTGGGATGAAAAGAATTTGGGGGGGTGGGCACAACCCAACTCATAAGTGTCTCGCTCTCTTGCAACCCAGGGAAATATTCCAGTTATGAAACCAGTATTTCATGCCTTTGTGAATCTCTTTAGGCTTATACCCTGATAAGAGTTACCCAGAACAGTCATGCATAATTTCTCTTTCTAGCACTTAAAAATAAAGGATGCTCCTCTGTTGATAAATAAGGAATGCATTTACAGGCATACTAGCAGGCAATGAGGACTTATTTTTGACCAGCCACAATTTCTCAAAGCCGGGAGTGGATCCAGGTTTTGTGGGGTTTAAAGCTTATATGGGTTTTAAAAAGAAAAGAATACAAAATGATGACTCTAACATTAAGATTGGAAGGTAAAAAGTATTCAGGATGGAGAAAAAATCACAGTGGATTCTAAATCTAAAAAACTGACCCATATCACAACCATAAGAAAAATCCAGAAATCTAGCATACCAGGATGTGCGAACTGCCTGGCACAGCTCCACAATACCTTTTTCCCTAGAGTTTTTGCCCGTGTAGTTTTTGAATGTCTCTTTGCAGGACAATAATTCTGGAATATTACTTCTTTTTGAGTGAGCAGAAGGAGAATTCAGTCTTTCCCCTGGTGTGGCTGATGGGACTGGTTTCGGATTATTGGCACTCTAGGAAAGTCTCTTTCAGCTGCGAGACTATCGGCTGGCACCTGGGGGCCGCCTCTGTAGGGGTGAGATAGCCTCAAGCAGGGAGCCGAGCCAACAAGCCCGACAGCTGCCATTCAGAACCTTCTAGATCAGACACAGGGTGAGCAGTCAGGGCTGGCTTGTTGCAGCAGCTGGGGCAGCCACAGCTGCTTTCCACCCCCAGGCCCACCACCGGGGCCAAGGGGGAGGAGCCCTCAGGCTGGATGAGCTGCGAGCTTGCGGTGTGGACTGGAAGGACTTCTTCCTCTAGATGCCCAGGAGCAGAACATGCAGGGCCTTGGAAGGGACCCATGCAAGTGAAGGCTCCGGAGCTTCAGCTGCAGAAGCAGATGGTATCTGCTTAGAAAGCCACCCTCGGCTGTCATGACCCTCCCCGCAAGTGAGGAGGGGTGAGGGATTTATTTTCTTTCCCGAGCATTATATGGCAACGGAGATGAGATGTGTAAATGTGTAGCTTAGTTTCTGTCTCATGGTAACTGTTCAGTAACTGGCAGCTATTATGGTTATTAGTAAATTACCATCTGCTTTAATCACTCTCCTATGAGTTTTATCTGAACTTCTGAGTTTCCCAGAGCCTGCTCACGCCTGGGAGAGCTCGCAGAGCTCAGGACCAGCTGCAGCAAGGACTCCCCGGGTTCAGTCTGCGCTTTGCTGGATCACCTTGCACCGACACGTGGATGCTGCTTGATGATCGGTGTGTGAATTTCCTTGCAACGTCGGGATCCGAGCAGTTCATCCCTTCAGTGAGTGTTAGCGGGGCGTCGTGCTGGGTCCAGTGGACACAGAAAACGATACCTGGCTCTTGCCTAATCGATTACCCCAGAGTGGAGCGGATCTAACACATTGTTAATTTAGATGCTTTGATCGCAAGACAGAAATTCTCTTTGATAGCTGAAGCCAAAGAAGGGAATCTATTGACTCATGCCATCGACAAGTTTAGGGTGGGACTAGCTGGCTCCAGTGAGCAGAACTGAACGGAGTCAGGGAACCTTGACCTCCCCGGAGAGGTGGTTCCGTGTTCAGGTACATTTTCTCCACATGGTGGATCCAGGCGTATTCAGCCTTCTGTCTCCCCAGGTCAGATAAACCAGTGGAGAGAAGACGCCAGTCTCCTGTTTTCTTTCCCCCAGTACTCTGGGGACCACCACTCTGCTTCTAACCGGCCTCTACGGGGTCACATTCTCCCTTGACCTGGTTGTCATGCCAGAACGGCAGGCTGCTCCGACCGCCCGGCCTGAGCACTGGATCAGTCTAACCCTCACCATCTGGCTTGAGCGCGGACGGGGGCCCCTGTACGTACAGCCTGGTCCTTCCCCACAGCTGGGGCTGTGGGTGTCAGGGACGCAAACACTGTACTATACGCAGTAAAATAATGCACAGTAACTAGATCATGAAACTATTGCTGGCATTGTAGCATCTGATATAAATGATAAATTTGGTCACAGTGCTGAGTAAGTGATCAAGAAATGTTTCCAGATTTGATTTGCCACCAGGCTTGCTGGGAACAAATAGTGTTGTATTATTACCATCGTGCGTATTGCTTAGCATATACAGTGTTTTCACGAGNCGCAAGGGAGCCTATTAAGATTGCTTTGACCTCAGGGCCTGAGATGATTAATTTCTGGGACCATAGGGCAGTATTCTCTTGAAAATACAATGCTACCCTTTTCTTCCTGCTTTTGTAAATTTTTAAATTAAAATGTGAAGGGAGCCATCGATTTGTGGCCCCTGGGAAGAAGGTGCCAATTCTATGAGCATTAGTTAAGCCTGTTTATTTATGATGTAATATGAATGCTTATTTTTTCTGCATGTATTTTTAGACTTCATGTTAGTGTTTCCTTAGAGGCCATGACAGCTGGATTTCAATATGTGTTCCTTTGTACAAACAAATTATTACATATTCACTTGTCCACATACCTGTCTTCATCCTCCAGCGCAGTGTGGGAGGCCATGTGGCTGATGAACCACACACAGTTGCAGAATTGGTACTTCCTCCTCGGGGCTACAGCCAGCACCCTTACCTTGTCTTGGTTTTTCTCACGTCAAGGGCAAGTATGTTTCCCTGTCTGTTCCTTCCTCCAACCAGGAAAGAGCCCTGTCATATTGATGCCCACGTCACCTGTACCCAGCACCAACGCCCAGTACACAGCACGTGCTCAAGAAAATATGTACTAACTAGGGGCGAATGGGTGGCTCAGTCAGTTAAGCGTCCGACTTCGGCTCAGGTCATGATCTCATGGTTTGTGGGTTCGAGCCCCGCATCAGGCTCTGTGAGGACAGCTAGTTCAGAGCCTGGAGCCTGCTTCAGATTCTGTGTCTCCCTCTCTCTCTGAGCCTCCCCTGCTCATGCTGTCTTTATCTCTCTCTCAAAAATAAATAAAACATTAAAAAAAAAAAGAAAATATGTACTAACTGAAGAAACAGGGCAGTTTTGAGCAATAGAGACTTTACAAGGTAGTGGGGTGGCTATGGGTTACTTTGGGGAAAATTCTCTTGAAAGAGGAGGGGACATCTAAACTCACGTTAAACTGTAAATACACAGAAGGTCATATTAAGCATTTATGACTCAGCACGAGGCCAGGCTCTGGGAGCCACAGGAGGATATAAAATTAGACACTCGCCTGGTTGAAGAGCTCAGGTTATATTCAAGAAGGCTTTAAAAAAACACCCAAAGTAGCATGTCTACCAAGCCACAGAAGTGTGATATAGGCGTATTCTGTATACCCTTTGGAGTGTTCGTGGAAGAGGCAGGCCATGAACTGAGCCTTGAAGGTGATCAGGTGGTCAGGATTCTTCCAAGTGCAGTGACAGGAAACCTCACTGGGACCCTTTTGCTCTCTGCATGGTCTGGCTCTAGTCTCCTTGGGGGCGTTGCCTCAGGCCGTCACCTGCACAGTCCCCGAGCAGCTCCGGCCTTACATCTTCGTGGGTTTGGCAGAAAGCGGGGCCCTCTTTCCAGGCGATTCCAGTAAATGACCTGGATTAATTCCAATTGGCCCTGATCGCATGTACCCCTGCACCAAGCCCCTCGGGAATGCAAGGTGCTGTGTCTAAGGCTGAATGGCCAGCTCCCTCCTGTGGGGGAGGTGGGAGTCTGTAATTGCACCTGCCAATAAGGTGCACTGAATGTATGATGAATACGTGAATAAACGAGTGGGTGAGTGAATCAATGGCAGGATGGATTATGGATTTGGGGAAAGCCGGGGATGTAGTATTTAGAGTGAAATGTGCTTTTGGCTTCTGTGGCTGTATAACCTTCTTACCTGCAGCCCCAAAGGGGGCCCAAGAACGGCTCACAGATGCACTGGTTCACACTCTCCCTGGGTTTACTATCTGACAGCGGGACATAGACACCACCCAGCATGGGCCATGGCCACCTGCTGATGGAGATGCACCCACTTTCTTTCTGGAGCAGGTGCAGGTCCCCTGAAGGCTTAAGCTTCTGGACCTTACCTGTCCCTGGATGGCTAAGCCCAGGAGTGGGCTGAGGCACAGTGCAGTGGACAAGTGAGGATGTCGAGAAGCTGGTCTCGCTTTAAACTCTGGAAGCAAGACAAGGCGTGGTTGGTGTCCCTACTGAGATGGTTCAGATGGGCGTGGCCTTCCAGAGGTCAGAATCCCGGGCGCTGAACCCACAGGGGCTTAGATGCTGGGAAGGTGGCACAATGCAGGCTTGAAGTATGCGTGTTGCTCTGAGTGGCTCCCAGACCTCTCACCAATGGGTTCCATCGTCCCTGGGACACAGCAGGTCACCTTTACCACCTGACTGTTACCATTAGCGTCTGACTCTGAACCTCGGGGGCTCAGGATGTAAGGTGCCCTGTGCAAGTGGCCGCACCCTGCTGCGATGGTGGTCGTCCCCACCCCCACCCCCTTGTCAGGCAGCTGGGTCCTGCTCCGTGTGAGCTCGCTCAGCTGGCCCCTATTCCCAATCCGGGTGTTAGTCACAGAGCCACACCCTCCTCCCCACCTCCCACCTCCACTCTCTTCCTTATGTGAGGATTCTGAATCCTCTGCAAATACAAGGTTAAATACACAAACTAGCAGAGAGATGTTGAATCAAAGCACGAATACTCTGTCTGGCATATTGTGATCCATGGCATGGCATATGAAGTCTTACAAGGCGACTCCTATAAGTATGCATCAGCTTTCCGATTGATCTTTCAAAGATTTATATGATTAGTCAGCTTTCTAAGTCGATACGTGGGAGCTGCCCTTGTGTCTGTCTTCCCTGAAAGCTGTTCCGATCAGTCACTACATCAACTGCACATCCTTTAGGCCTCTTGGATTGCCTGTTGTTTGGATTTCGTATCCAAATCCCCTAACTTGTCTCTCTGCCTCTGATTCCGCTTACCTCCCATTCACTTTCCACACGTGGGCAGGCGTGATCCCATGGAGCCCCATCCAGTTACCTCTTTTGCTGACCTCTGCTTATCCTAGAGGAAGGTCCCTACGGCCTGTGCAGCCCCCGGGAGCTGGCACCTCCCTTTCTCTGCACTCGTGGCTCTCACCTGCTCCCTGGTACCGGGTCCTTTGCCGAGAAAGGGACTGGCTTTCTGGCAGAGGGTCCCTAGAATGACCCTGGTGTTTGCATCTTCCGGATTTCCCCCTTCCAGGTTCAGCGCTGTCTGACATCTGCTGCTTCTGGAATAGGCAGGGGAATTTGTGTTCCCAACTGCTGCATTTGCAGTGAGCCAATCTCTCCGACTGTCCCCCGGGAGGCACCATGGGGCAGGAGACTTTCTTGTCCTGACTCTCCTCTAACCTACCTGCAGAGCGCTGCCTTCGGCTCTCTTACACTGTGCACCCTCGGTTTTACCTCACCGACTTCAGCAGGGCATCGCAGGTCTCCCAGCCCCGGCAGAGCTGGAGGTCAGGGTCAGTGCCAGCCTCCATTCAGTCCAGCTTCCTGGTCCGTTGTGCGTTCTTCTGCCTGTCTTCATGACTCCCACAGACATGAGCTGTGACTTTTGTTCCCATCTGAGTTATTGACCAAAATCTGTATGCTGGCAGTACTGGGGACAGACTCCAGTGCCAGAGAGCAGATTTTACTCCACCGTAACAGAGGCACTCATGGGCTTCCATTTTGCAGTCAGATAATTCTGTATTTATTTTCTTTTGAGAAAACCCTAAGGAATTAGGTCAAGTTGATTGCTGAACTCCAGAAATACTACGTGTAGGGTCTAGGCTGGCATCAGATGGAGCTGGGTTTAAATCCCAGCTTCCTGGTGTGGGTCCGAGTGATCCCAGACACATGGGGGCCACCTCTCAGCACTGCAATCTGCCCTCTGGGAGCAATGACCTTGACTCTAGTCCTCGCTCCATCATTGTTTCACTGTTTCACGACTTTTGCTAAGTATTAGTATCGTGTGTGCAATGGGACAATAACGATGACTATAAT
Organism: Crocuta crocuta; assembly: GCF_008692635.1. Lineage (NCBI taxonomy): Eukaryota > Metazoa > Chordata > Mammalia > Carnivora > Hyaenidae > Crocuta > Crocuta crocuta. Next base: position 4,592,577 of record NW_027551571.1, on the reverse strand, counting down.
CCCTGCAAATGACTCAGGAAACAGAGCCCATAAAAAACACTCAAATGCTGGGGCGCCTGGATGGCTTAGTCGGTTAAGCGTCCGACTTTCGCTTAGGTCATGATCTCGCGGTTCGTGGGTTCGAGCCCCGCGTCGGGCTCTGTGCTGCCAGCTCAGAGCCTGGAGCCTGTTTCAGTCTGTGACTCCCTCTCTCTCTGACCCTCCCCTGCTCATGCTGTCTCTCTCTCTCTCCTAGAAATAAATAAAACATTAAAAAAAAAAACCACTCAAATGCGTTAGCTCTTGTGTCAGGTACAGGCACTATTACTTCACCTCTCTTCACCTCGGATCCCCACGCATGAAGTGGGAATCTGCTACTGAAAGCTACTGAAAACGTGAGGAAATGTCCTCACCAGCATCTGGCTGGGTAGAAGTCTCCAGTCAGTGGTGCTGGTTAAATGCATAGCGCTCCCCCCATCTATCAGGAAAGGAGACCAGAGCTGCACGGTAGGAAAGGGACAGTGTGTGTGTGTGTGTGTGTGTGTGCGTGCGCGTGCACATGCACACATAGGTACTCAGCTCTAACAGATCTCCTCCTGTGTTTGGAAAAGTGTGATGGCTCCTTGATTTCACAAGTTCAATCCCTATAGTACATCCCATTGCAGGTTGGTAATTACATCCTTGGCAATTGGTATTCTTCAGGGATTAATGTTTGGTGCCAGCTTTAATGTTAGAACCATAATTAGAATATTCATTATGCTAATGGCATTACACCATCCATCTTATGTATATTTATGTATGAGAAGATATGATAATTCTATGTAACTTACTTGGGAGCAGGTAGGCTAGTGTATCATGTGAAACATCCTTTTCCTAATCAGCTGAGACAGGAAGGAGGAGGAAATGAATAGTAACCGAGGACCTGCCACGCACCCAGACCTGCGTTAGGTGCTCTGAATACGTGATTTCACCGAATCCTCACTGTCATTGTGAAATAGGCATTGCCATTATCTCTACTTCACCGGTGAGCAAAACAGGTTTGGGGCAGGAAGTACCTTATTCTTTGTGACAGTAGTTAATTGGTGCTTAAGCCAGAAAGTGACCGCAAAGTCCTGTTCACCGAAGTGTGAGTCAAGACAACCACTTTCCTGTCCAGCTCCGGGGACCCGGAGAAAGACCCCTGCTGCTTAGCCCTCCATTTTCACCTTCCCCGGGAGAGAAGTAGTCAGACCCGGCTGCTTTGTTGGCAAAGCAGTTTCCTGAGCAAGAGAAGGACACAGACAAATATGAAGCACTGTTTGTTTGTTTGTTTGTTTAAGTGTTTTTGAGAGAGACACAGAGAGAGAGAGAATCCGGGGCAGGCTCTGCACTATCAGCACAGAGCCCCATGTGGCAGTGAGAAATTTGGTGAGCGGCAGCCGTTGGCTTACCAGCCCCAGTTTAGGACTCTATAGAAAAGAAGGCGATCCTCTCTAAGTATGCACACCTAAAATTCCAGAGAAGGTTCTAGATGGTCTGTCCTGGGTCACAGCTTTACTCATGTGCCTGTGGCCAAGAGGATGGGATTCTGTGACTGGTTTGGTTTTTTTTTTTTTTTTTTTTTTGTTTTAAAAGGGNCACACCTAAAATTCCAGAGAAGGTTCTAGATGGTCTGTCCTGGGTCACAGCTTTACTCATGTGCCTGTGGCCAAGAGGATGGGATTCTGTGACTGGTTTGGTTTTTTTTTTTTTTTTTTTTTTTGGTCTAAAGAAGGTAGGTAAGGAGCAGGGGTGCTGGGCAGACCAGAGCAGTCAATGCCCAGCAAAGAGAGGGAATAATCCTCATGAATTCTGTAATCGGCCAAAATACATTTGTCTGTTTCACCAGTTAAATATTTACTAATTCCTCCCGACAAAAACTTTCTTCTTTCCTTGCTCTCTTCCCTCTTTAGTGTAAACAAAATTGTTTTCTGGGAAGGAAGGAGTTCTATCTGCCTGTTCAGTATTTCTTCTGTTAAAGTTTTGTTTCATCGCCGACTGGCTTCTCTTCTCGTTGGTGGGTGCAACAGATTGCCCTGAAAATCCTGAGGCACCTGTCCCACTGTGTGAAAGGGGGCTCTTCACTGGCTGCATCAAAACAGAGCAGGGGCACCTGGGGGACTCAGTCGGTTAAGCATTTGACTTCAGCTCAGGTCATGATCTCGTGATCTATGAGTTCGAGCCCTGTGTCAGGCTCTATGCTGACCACTCAGAGCCTGGAGCCTGCTTTGGATTCTGCATCTCCCTCTCTCTCTCTGCTGCTCCTCAGCATGCTCTCTCTCTCTCAAAAAATAAATAAACTTAAAAAAATTAAAAAACAACAAATTTAACTCCTTCTACCCCTGTGTTAAAATGTACCCAGAGCAAAAGAGAACAAATGTAAAATACTGAATTTTATTATACAACTTTCTTTAAAAGACTCTGAAGCTATTTGCCCCAAACACACACACACACACACACACTCTCTCTCTCTCTCTCTCTCACACACACACACCCATACATATGCACACTCAAATGACTTAAACAACCAACCAAACAGCAATAATTCAATACATTTAACAAAGAGAGAGAAATAGAAATTTAAGGCAGCAAAGAAGTGAGTAGATGGGGGGAACACTGAGACATAAAGTAATAAGAGTGACCATGATTGGAGACCACGTTGGATTCTGAGGTTCTCAGCATTAGGACAAAGAGATGTTCTGTGACCTTGAAGAGCATTTCGGTTTCTCAGCTCAAAAAAGATTTCCCCCTCAAGATAGGCATTATCATACTCATATTTCCTTTTTTTAAAGTTTATTTATTTATTCAGAGATAGAGAGAGAAAAAGAGAGAGACAGAGAGAGAGAGGAGAGAGAGAATCCCAAATAGGCTCCACGCTGTCAGCATAGAACCCAACATGGACCTCAAACTCATGAGATCATGACCTGAGCCAAAGTCAAGAGTCAGATTCCTAAAGGACTGAGCCACCAGGCACCCCATACTCATTTTTTTCCAGCACTGTATTCTAAAAGAGATTTCATGTCTGAATTTCTATATAAATATCTGTGAATGGCATAAGGAACTATTTTCTGAACTACAGAAAGAGATTGCACATGGAAGCTTCTATTGACAGGAAACACAAGTGGTGATATTGAGGCCTTCTGACCGGTCTGTGTCCAAATGTAGAATTCTTCTGGGGGCGCTTGAGGGGACACTTGTTTTAGAAACTAGGAAATGGTTACACACGTCCAGGACTGTTCGGTTCCAGGCCCCTTTGACCTATTGCTTGAGTGATTTCACATTTCCACACACAGCCACATGCCAGGTTCCATTTCTCAAGTGCCTGACTGTCCTTAATGATCTTTGAATACCACTTCTGGGGAGGTTTTCTGATTTCTCTCCAGGTCACCCTGTCTTCCCCACCACACTCAGTCCCCTGAGTAACCCAAGGGCTGGTGGGTCCATTGATTTGGATTTTACTTTGAGTATTTCAGGAAATTGCTAGAAGGTTCTAAGCCGGGGGTGACAAGATCCCACAGAGGCTTTGCAAAGATTACGCTGGGTGCCGGGTGGAGCAGAATCTGAGTGAGGTGAGAGGAAGTGAGGAGACCAGATGGAAGTGTGCCAGTCGCTTAGGCTAGTGCCCGATGGCCAGCGGCCATGGGGAGCAGGACAGTGGAGCCACGCGGGGAGCATGGCGGCTGGATCGCGCTGGACAGTGCTGTTCATGAATCAGAGGGGAGTGGAGACTCCCCCACTCATTGGACTCGCTGCTTCTAAGTTTCTAGCTAAGCCACTAGTTGATAGGGGAGGGAGGGAGTGGTGGCCCATCTCCCGAGAGAGCAAGGGCAAGGAGAGTGCTGGCTCCGTGGTGGCTGGCTTACAGGGAAGGGGCAGGTGGTGCGGCCGCTGAAGGGGGCATTTTGACCATGCTGCATTTGACACACTGACCAGGTGTCCACGTTGGTTATAAGTCATGGGAATCTTCTTCATGACAAGTGCATCCTTAAAAAAATCTTGAAAAAAAATAAAATAAAATAAAAAAAATAAAAATAAATAAAAATAAATAAAAANTCTGACCCTCCCCTGCTCATGCTGTCTCTCTCTCTCCTAGAAATAAATAAAAATATTTAAAAAAAAAATCTTGAAATACACTGTATTCTACTTCTATCACAGAGGTCTTAATTTTATTTGACTTGTAGCCACTAAAGTGGCTTTACTCACCACAACATCACCCTCCTTTTGTGTTTATCTTTCTCTTTCTATTCACTTTGTTTCTCTTTTGTTGCTTTGGAGGAAAAAGAATAAACCCTGTCATTTCCCAGTGCCTTCAGATACAGTATTTCAGTATAGTAAATGCCTGCAATTCATTCATTTGCCCATTCATTCATTTATTCAGCAAACATTTATTGACCTCTTGACCCTCCACTAAGGTAACATAAGAAGTTGAACTAGGTGGATACAAAGAAAAAGTAGAACAGAATGTGGGATGGAGAGGTGGCTGAGTGGTAATAAGTAGTCATGACATTCAGTTGCAAGGAACAGAGAGAAGAGGTGACCCAGGGAGGGGGTGAGCTTCAAGGGTGCTTAGGGTGTCTTCGCAGTGCTTCTTGGGGAATGGGGGGGTCATGAATCAGAGGGGACCCTGAAGCCAGCCTGGAAGAGCTGTGGGTGCTGAGCTGAGGAATTTGGACTTTGAGAGGTTGGAGCTGGTCAAAGATTAAAATAGTTTTACATACTCTCCAGCTTTCCTGGTGGGACCAAAGACTCCATAATCACCTGCACCTACAGTCTCGCCCCAACCCCCCAGCCCTGGGCACATGGTGCCCCGGCCATTGCCCACTTACCACAGAACAGAGCTCCCCGTCTGGACCCCTGTTATGCTGACCCGCGCTTCCAACTCTAGAAAGGAATGAAGTATGGGAACTACTGTTGGTGGTAAGATTGCTCATTGCTTTTCTGTGGCCAAAAAAATGGGGGTCTCATCTGTCAGCATTGTGAAATAAACATTCCAGGTTTTACATCTGGTCAGACCCCACCCCGGGGGTGACACAGAAATGCGCGTGTTAATGTTACTGGTGTGGTGGGCGTGAGTGGGCCCGTGTGTGTGACCGGGTGTGAGTGTGCCAACGTCTGTGTGAGCGTGTGTGCATCGCGTTGACGCCTCTGGCAGCCCGAGCTCACCTACACTGAAAGAACTCATGTCAAAGGAAAGACAAATGCTTGTGGAGACAATTCAGAGGTAAAGAGAAGGGCTGTTTTTGTCGTGGGAGTATTTTCAGGCAGTTTGAGGTAAGAGGCTTCCAGAACCCGCTGGAAGCTGCAGGAGGTGGGAAAACAAAGACCTCTGTTGCAAGCCTCACGTGACGGGCATGCCGGCCACAAATATTTAGCGTTATTAAATGCAAGTATTTATTAAAACCACGAGGCTTTATTTTAAAGGATTTCTGGGCTCATTGTGCTTCGTGTCGGCCAGTGTTAGCACGCACGGCTTTACCTTTCAGAGAAAAGGTTCCATAGCCTGGATTTAGTGAGATCTGTGCACCTACAAACCGCAGATGGTTTCGTTTTATAAGAGATGAAACTGCATTTGGTGGAACTGATTAAATATAAAAACACCACCATCTGCCATTTATTCTAATATAAAATGGTTTGGGCAGATGCTGACATCTTTCGAGATGATTGATTCATCCCTGACAAGAGGAGACGAACAGAAAGTTCCAGCTGCCCACTGCTCAGACAATCCAGGCTTACAGGTGCAAATGCCGGTCCACACAGGTTGGCGTAGACGCAGCAGGTGAATAGACAGCACCTTCATACCAAGCGGCAGGGAGTTTCTAAGCCCGCTCACTGCTTTGTCCCCACTCCTCACCTCCCTCGACTTTTGGCTCCCATTTAAAGTAGAATATTCTACACACACGCCATGTTCTGTCAAGAGCCTGATGTCCCAGCACTGGGGTAAGTGGAGGAGTCTATTCTGGTACTGAAAACTTTCAAATGCTTTAAACATGCACTACTGCCGAGTATAGAATTATCTTTTCTAAGTAGACTGTAGGATTTCATTACAAAATTTACTGTTTACAAAGACACCGGGCCACATGTTACGGACTGGCTGAGACATAGCCGAGTCCCTATTGCTAACATCTATGGTATATAAATCATACCTTTGTGCAGGAATGTTTTCCTAACAATTTTTTAACAACCTGAATACTTTTAGAAGGAAAATTAAGACATCAAGGCCTTTATTTGGTGCTATGTTTATAAAATATCTTCTATTCACATAGTGATGCCAAATGATTTGTCTTCTCTGGTAGAGTTAAAGCCAGAGGTGAAGCTGGTGATTTGTTTTTTTTTTTCCCATCTGGTTCATCACATTTTAAAATATTTGAGTTCTTTATGGATAGTTAGGCAAAGTGATTTAAGACTATTTTTCGATATTTTCAGTTAAATGCACTGAGCCTACGTGCATCGTGATGCACTTGGGCTGTGATTACACGTGCATGTAATTGTGCGTGTTTGTGCAGATATGTTTCCATTTTGATGTTCGTAGAAAATTTGGTTATTTTGAATAACCATTCAAATTCAAAACCAATCAAATTCAAAATAAGCTCATTCACTTATTTCCTTTCTATTTCTTGTTGCCCATTTCTTCTGCTTTCTTTTCAGGTAATCTAAACAGTAGCATTAGAATTCGTCCATTTCTCTGCTAGCAGTTTAAGTGATCCCAGAAACCTCTTTCTTTTCTTAGTATGTCTTCTCTCTTCTACTCATGATTTAGTTTTTAAACACTTTTCATAACAGGCCTGCCTTTTTTTTACCCACCACTTGTCTACTGGCTTTCTTGATGCTGTTTATTACCTATTTCTCTTGTTCCTCCAGATTTGGAGAATACTAGGGTTCACCTTTTTAAACTCACAGGACATTCTGAGGGGGTGGTTTCTATACTACTTCACCATACCTATCCCCACCCTCCTTCCCAAACTCTCTCTCTCTCTGTCTTTTCCTCTTACTTCTCACCCTTTCTAGAACACTTACTTGCTGAGAGCTGGAAACACAGGAATCATCAGACGCTGCTATGGGTAGAACTGCACACTCCTTTCAGAAAAAGTCTTCTGTTGAAATCCTAACCCCTGGCACCTCAGGATGTGGCCATATTTGGAGATAGGGGCCTTAAAAAGGAATCGGGTTAAAAGGAGGTCATTAAGGTGAGCCCCTAGCCCAATCTGACCAGTGTCCTCATAAGAAGAGAAAATTTGGGCAGAGAGTCACACAGAGGGAAGACCAAAGAGACGCAAGGAGAACGCAGCCATCCATAAGCCAAGGGGAGAGGCTGGACCGGAGTCTCCCTCACAGCCCTGCAGAGAGCTGGGTCTCGGACTTCCTGTCTCCAGAACTGTGAGAGAAGGCATATCTCTTATATGAGCCCCCAGTCTGTGGTGCTTCGTTATAGCAGCCCAGCTACCTGACCAGAGACCACCCTGCCCTTAGGGGCCCCACTGGATGGGAGCCCAAGACACACTCTAATGAAGCTTGGCAGCAAGTCAGAGTGCAGGCGATCTGAAAGGGCCAGGAAGGCTTCTTGGAGGAGGGGATATGAATGTTGCAACTTAAATAAAGAATAAGGAGTTTTCTGGCAGGCATTTAGAGGACAGTATTCTGGGCAAAGGGAAACTTGTGCAAAGTTAGGAGGGTGCAGGACAACTGTGGTCACGGGTGTTTAGTCCAGTCGCTTGGGTAATGATGGTACCTTTTCCCTGCATCCCTGTCCCTTGCGAGTGATGCTACCCTCTGCTTCTACACCCTCCTTCGCTGACGGAGTCTCCAGTCAGTGAGCCACTACACTTGTCTCTGGAATCCAAGGTAGTGTTTCAAATCTTGGACTTGAAATGTGAGTGGAGCATGGGCCCCGCTCTCTCTCTGCAAAACTTACTGGTGTAAGACAACAATACATGGTTGTGTCTCACGGCTCAGCTGGGCAGTCTTCCCCAGGGTATTACAGTCAGATGGTGACCGGAACTGGAGTTTATCTGGAAGCTTGAGCAGGTGGGGCTGCAGACAGCTTCCTCGCTCACGTCTGGCACCCAGTTCGATGGTGGAAACTGCTGCAGGTGCCTGGCTCTTTCTCTCCAGGCTGCTTCTCCACATGCTGGCTGGGGCTTCCTCACAGCGTCGCTTTCTCCATCGTGAGCCTTTTGAGAGACCAAGGCAGAAATTTGCACGCCAGCCTCAGAAATCATGCGGCAATGCTACGGTCACATGTTATTGGTGATGCCAGGCCAGCCAAGATTCAGAGTGGGGGGGGGAGGAGTTCAAGATGTTGGGGACACATGGCTAATTGGAGGGTACTTCCCACGAGCATTATTCAGGGAGTGGCACTGGGTGTGTGTTGAGTCCCACCCTCCTTACGGTGGTGGACGTGGCTCTGTGAGGTCATAGTCAAGAACTTGAATGGCAATCGGTACGACAAAACCGGTTTTCTTTGGGTGAGAAAACTGGATCCAAAGAGTCTCAGATGTAGTGACGAGGTCTCCTCACTAAGCCAGGATGGCCACATGCAGATGTCACAGTCTAGAGCCCCAGCGGAGTGTCCAACTGGGGCCAAAGTTTACAAGTAGCAGAGATGAGAGCATTTTCTGGCTGGTTTGATGGCTACAAGGTGACTCAGGGAATAAAGGACATCTCTCATGAAGCCATTAATGCTTAATGAATGAGGCTCCATTAGATGACCATTCTGCCTGCTGATAGGGAACATCTTCGAGCCACTCATGAGTCCTCATGGGGAAGCAGTCAAGGAAGTCTTCTCTGAAACATAAGTTAAGGTGAAAACTTAAACTGGCTGCTAATTCCTTTTCTGCGAGTTACCCTTCAATCCTACTTAAAAGAATTAATTCTTCCAAGCAAGGAGCTTGTGGGCTAAATCGTTGCAAGAGTCATGGGCATTGGCAGAGACAGGATGGTTGGGGGTTGGGTTTCACGTTGCGGGCAGACACCAAGCGTGATCTGAACTTCCTACGTGTGGCTTCCTTCCTGAGCTTGCCCGCTGCTCTGGGAGCCCCTGGCTCCTGATCCTCAGGTGCGTTGCTCTGTCCACAGCCCCTCTAATGGCTCTCCCTAATTTGTGCCATTTTCCCTGTGATATTACTTTTCATTTTTTTCCCCTGTAAGCAGATTTCTTCTGCCATATGCTCATTTAATTCTAATTGTGGTGCATGAACATCTTGTGTAGTAAGTGGCCGTGTCTCTGGAGGCACCGTGAAGCTGAGTGCTGCGTGACCCGTGAAACCGTGTCAATGTGAGAATCTCATTGGGCAGGTCTGATAACTCGGATCTCTCATTCCTGATTAAAAATAGCACGGGTCCAGAATATTTTTGTCCTTTTAATAGGAAGGCTGTACTGTTTGATTGCTCCCAAATTGCATCATGCTTTCCTATCTGTTAGGGGGGGAAATTGTTATGCAGTATATTTTTAGAAGTTCAGTTTCTCTGAGTGCAGGACCCCAAAGTTTGAAACTTGCAAGCGAGGACTGAAAGAAGGGATGTTAATTTTTTAATTCCTCATAACCGCGAGTAGAAGTTTCCCAGGCCTGGCAACTTGACAAGATATTGACGATCCTCACCAGTAGGTCTTTTTGGGAACATACCAGGCACACTAGCTTTCAAATATGCACCTTGTCAGTGGAAAGGTTGGCTTCCATCTGCTTAATGTCACCCTGTCTGCTGGAGGTGAAGGAAGGGGGAGGAAGGGCCAGAGAATATCAGGCTGCCCCATAATGCTGGGCTCCTGCCTCAGAGCTAGACACCAGGACGATTTGAATAAGGGGCAGAATTGTAGCATCTCTCTTTCTGGGAACCTTTTGATACCTCTCTGTTCAGACTGGCCAGGGGTCATCAATGCTTTCCTCTCCATGCCCCTTCTACAGGCCGTCCCTCCTGAGAAGCACTCCCAAACTTCAGAGCTCTTTGGACGGATGCTCTGGGTTGTCATTCTTTGTGGTGTGGTTTCTGCCCATCTGGAGGGGTGGCTGGTGCCATCGTTGTTAATCACTTTGCTCAAAGTGAATGGTGGTGGCCAACCTGAGGCTGTGAGCTCAAGTCTGTTACAGCAGCAATTTAATAGATGCAGGTGTTTTCTATAAATCACCATGAACCAGGTTCTTTCATACCTCTGAGATTTTCTTGGGTTCTGTCTAAAAGGCCCTTCTTTCCCTCGATATGCATTCCTAAGCAACAAAATCCCACAGCTAGATTTGAGTCACCTTTGTTGAGGCTGCTTCTTTATGTGTGAAGGATCTCCAGCCGGCATATAGAAATTATCAACAATGCTAGTTTTTAAAAATGCTTTTACTGTTTAATGCCTTTTTGGCCTCGGTTGGCTCATTTGTTAATCTTCGTATTTCCAAACTGTTTTCACATAGAAACACGTCTAATCTTTTGGGTGATTTTTGTCGCCTTTCTTCTGATTCTCTTGCCTCTTTCTGTAGAGATGTCCACCAGCCCAACCCAGGGGGTTTTCAGGGGAAAATTAATTCCTTTGCCATTTCACAAAGATTTAATCTGATTTTTTTAATTTTTTTTTTCTTTTCACAAGAACTATGTCCACTGTGTAATGGTTGACAGATGCTTTTTGTTTACCTTATGATCATGTTTCATAGTTTGGCTTGCTATTTAGAAGGGCAGGAACACCTTGAACTTTCAGGAAATAGCCTAGACAAACTCCTTGAAGTCTCTCGTGGTGGTTAAACACAGCCTTTCTCCAAATCAGCCACGGTGGGTAAATTAACACCATGGAAACTGGCAGACATTACAAATCAGACTTTTCTTTCCTTGTCTTGTCTTTTTTAATGGAGAGCCAGTTTGCTGTTGCATCTATAGATAAAGCGGGCTGCTTTGCTTCCTGTGGGCTCATATGTACGATTTAGATGAGCGTATGGCTCGTGACGCATCAGTATTCTATGAGATTGTGATAGGTGTTCATTCAGAAAAGAAAAGGGATTTTGAAAATTATGGGGTAGGGACACCTGGGTGGCTCAGTTGGTCAAGCATCCGACTTCGGCTCAGGTCATGATCTCACAGTTTGTGAGTTCAAGCCCCGCATCAGGCTCTGTGCTGACAGCTCAGAGCCTGGATGGAGCCTGCTTTGGATTCTGTGTCTCCCTCTTTCTGCCCCTTCCCTATTCATGCTCTGTCTCTCTCTTCCTCTCTCTCCAAAAGAAATAACATTAAAAAAAGAAAGAAAATTATGAGGTCAACACAATTAAAGAAGGCTTTTTAAACCAAGGACTTCTTATAGGCTTTAAAAATGGTAACGTGCATTGTGAATATGCAAGAGAGAAGGGGAGATTTTGAATGAGGTGTTTTCTTAGTTATTTGATCAAAGAACCCTCTCCCCCAGCACATCTACCTGTGACATCACTGACCAAGAGACCCTGGTTGGGATTCTTTCTCCTGAAACTGTTATAAGTTAGACTTATCTCAGTTATTTCCTCAGTGGGTTTGTGAAAGCTTGTGTAGATGGGGTGCCCCCGGAACTGTGGGGGAGCTCCGGGACTTCCTGGTGCTTCCTTATCCGGTCTGCACTCATCTCTCTCTGTCTCTCCCAGTCCTCACCCAGCATCTCCTTTGTATAAAAACATCCTTGTTGGGAACACACAGTCTTTGGGACTTGATGACATCTCTTTTTTGAAAGATATATCTGTTGTGTTTGGTTTTATTTTTTCAGTGCTGTCCTCTCTTCTCTAAAATCCAAATTGGTTAGATATTGTTGCAGGGAGAACATCGTCCCCCACTAATTGTGCTGATGTGCTGGGTGTTACCACCCTTGACTACGGGTCATGTCTGCGGGTGACGTGTGCAGTGGTTCTAATACAAATACAACATGGCCACAATCCTTCTCTTCTTATCATAGTGATTCAGCGCCTATGTTTGCACAAGGCTGGGATTATTCATTTTGCTGAAATTCAACGAAATGTTGAAGGCCGCATCGATGTTTCTTGTAAAGCATTTTTGTATGTTTTTAGAATTTTTTGGTGGCCCATTGATATGAATTGTGAGAAACAGTTCAAATGAAGTATTAATAACAAGGAAGGATTTTAAGATGGAGCTGAGAATCAGAAGGGAATTGTTAACTCTGTGAGCGAATACACAGACAATTTCTCAAGATATTATCTGCATGTTTCATGAGGTCTGTGCTCTGATGGCTTGTAAGTCTATCTTAGTGGGATTTTACTGGGGGGGAGGGGGTCAGAGGGTACTAGTGGCCTCTACTCACCTCTTAGACCCTATGGATGGTCTAAACAAGTGAACTTTCGAGTGATAGATGCCCTTGAAGTCTCAGGGCTGTTGGGAGAGAGGACCTCTCATGTGAATATTCATGAGGTACGGAGCAGCGGCACACAACTCAGCTTGACAATTGGTAACAGCCCCAGATGGGGTTGGATATGATGATTTCACTTTTAGGAACTTAGGTTAAGGAAGTAACATGCAAGGATACTCACTGCAGCACCGTATAGTTAAAAGGGGGAGAACATTCACGTCTAGCAATGGGGGATTTGTAAAGCACACGTTGGTAGGAATATAAAATGAGTACTAAACCAATCACTTAAAAAGATGATATTGATTTATCCTTATTGACATGAGAAATACTCATCACATATTATTACATAAAAAAGTAAGCTGCTTATCAAATAGTCTGTTAGTATAAATACACTTTTGGGGTAAATTTTATAAGTGTGTATATGTTAAACCTCACAAATATATGTGTACATATGCATAGGAATAATATGGTGTTAATGATAAATTTCTTTTAAGGAAAGAAACATAGATTAAGTTTCTTCTTTGTGTTTTCTTCATTATCTGATTTTTTAAAATTTTTTTTATAGTTTATTTATTTTCGAGACAGAGAGAGACAGAGCATGAGTGGGGGAGGGGCAGAGAGAGAGGGAGACCCAGAATCCAAAACAGACTCCAGGCTCTGAGCTGTCAGCACAGAGCCTGATGCGGAGCTCCGACCCACAAACCGTGAGATCTGACCAGAGCCGAAGTCAGACGCTTAACCGACTGAGCCACCCAGGTGCCCCCATTATCTGATTTTTTAATTTTATCTTATTTTTTATTTTTTTAATGTTTATTTTTGAGAGAGAGAGACATGGAGTGCGAGTGGGGGAGGATCAGAGAGAGAGAGGGAGACACAGAATCTGAAGCAGGATCCAGGCTCTAGGCTGTCATTCACAGCCTGATGCAGGGCTCAAACTCATAAACTGAGATCATGACCTGAGCCGAAGCTGGCCGCTTAACTGACTGAGCCACCCAGGTGCCCCTCATTATCTGATATTTTAAAACACCATAACTTTGACCCTAAGGCTGTTAGTTTTACCTGTCAGGACTGGGTATATTTGCAAGGCCCTGAAATCCCTTCCTTTCCACTACTGAGGACCACTCCCATCTACCACCCCTCCCGCTGGCACAGTCCCGGGGGGTTGTCTCCATGGCAGCCTGACTATGGTTAGGGGTACTGAGCTCTGTATTCTGGAGTCCCATGACCTGGACGTCAGCCTCCAGAGGCCTGTCCTTCTGCCTATCTGGAATCCTCCGTGTTCCTGAACTCAGTGCTGGTCCTTGGCTTTCTTGGCTTTTTTTTGTGGGGGGGGGGATCCCTGTCCTCGAGTCCTTCCTTGTAATCTGTAAGATCTCTGCTCTCCGAGTGCCGTCCTGTCTTTACTGTCTGCCCCCACCCCCAACATTGGTCTGTGGTCTCACCTCCCAGCTGAAGTTGCCAGCATCCTGCTATCTGCCAACAGGGGCTCTGCAGACTGCCTTGCTTAGGCTCCATCACTCACTGAGGTGGTTACCTCCCTGGCCACCCACCATATGCCTGGGGTCTGTGTTACACGCACCGGGCTGGACTGCCTCTCAGGGCCCGAGGGGGGTCCTGGCCCCTCGTTACTGTGCCCGGTCATGCGGTGGGTCTCCTCCCTGCTCAGCCCTGGCCCTTTCTGCCTGGTACCTGCGTCCATTCTCAGGTATGGACTGGGGGAGATTCCACCCATGAGGCCCCATAGCCCTAGACAAACCAACTCAGACCTGATGCAAGATATATATGGTTATAACTATTGATAAATTGGGATCAACTCACCCATTTAATGGGAAGTCTGTTGGAACCAACAATATGCCAGGCACAGGAAGGCTTATGTGAGAGTCATGGCAAGAGCAGTGTGGGCCCTTCAGAGGATTTGGTGAGGACGCTCCTGTGCTGTCACTTTTGGGCACTCTGCAGCCTCACTGCTCCTTCCTCCCCATCCGCATGGGCCTGCTTTCTGAGAGGACACCATAGGAGCTTTGCCAATGGGCCATTATGGCTTGGGATCAAGGGTTTGTCTTTGTCTGTTTTTTTTTTTTTAATATTTTTATTTATTTTTAAGAGAGAGAGAGAGATAGCGTGAGCAGGGGAGGGTCAGAGAGAGAGGGAGTCACAGACTCTGAAACAGGCTCCAGGCTCCGAGCTGGCAGTCAGCACAGAGCCCGATGCNGCAGCAGGCATAACTCTTTGTCATCCATGTGTAGTGTCACCTGGCCCGTCCTGGGCCAGCCGTAGAGCTGGGCCTCTCTCTAAGCACCAGCCGCTGTGCATGCGCCAGGCCTTGTCTCCTGCTCCAGCCCATGCTCCTCTCTGCCTTTTTCACGGTATTGGTCCCTCAGTCCCCATTTCCATCACTGGTGATTTTGGTGGGACACGATTCAGCCCATAACAGTCCATCCTCAGACCCCTCAAAATTCATTTCCTTCTCACATGCAAGATCCATCTCTACCTGTTCCCTCGGCCTAGTCAAATGGCCCTGGCTAACCCAAGGAGTCCTGAAATGGAGCCTATCTGGGAGACAGGTTTTTTAGGTGAGTTTAGAATCCACAGAATGTTTTTGTGTCGTGAACTCATCTGATACAACCTGAGGTAGATAAACCGGGCCTGAGGCAGATGTAGCAGACATTTTAAAAACTATTATTTTATTTTATTTTTTAAACGTTTATTTATTTTTGAGACAGAGAGAGACAGAGCACGAGCTGGGGGGGCGAGGGCAGAGAGAGAGGGAGACACAGAATCTGAAACAGGCTCCAGGATCTGAACTGTCAGCACAGAGCCCAACGCGGGGCTCGAACCCATGAACAGTGATATCATGACCTGAGCTGAAGTCGGCCACCCAACCGACTGAGCCACCCAGACGCCCCCCCCCCATTATTATTTTAAAGAATGGAAACAAGATTGGGGGCTTCGCTGGGAGGTAGAAGATCACATGGCTGGTGGGGAGGGGGAGGGGCTAGGTCAAGCCTCTCTTCAGGCTCCCGCTGCTCCCATACTGTAACACTTATTTATCTGTGTCTTATCTAGAAGGAATTGATTTATTGGTGGGCGACCTCAAAATCAATGCAGTTTTTTTAGGTAGTGGATGTGATATGCATGGTATGGGGCAGAACAGGTGAAAACAAGTAACTTAAAAGGCCAGCCTGGAAATCACCATCATGGGTTCTCATACCTCTTGGTATCTGTTCTTGAGTCAAACTGTTCGGAATTTGGTTTCAGGGATTCTACCGTATTGAAATTAGTGTGGAAGGTACACCGGTTATGTTTTTGGAAGGTTGGAGAATCTCTCGCTTCCTGCACAGGGAGCCTGGGAGGGGGCTCATTCTCTTCGGTGGCTCTCCCACCTCACTCATTACTCATTCACATCACAGCCCGGTGGGGGCAGGCCTCTGCCTCCTGTACGAGGCATCGGCTTTTCCCTTCTGCTTTGTTAAATGTCCTGATAAAATTCACAGTCTAACGCGGTTCAAATGATGTTGCTTCTTGAACCAACATCTCCCTATTCATTTACATGATTACAGACCTTCCCTTAATAGGTAAATAAGACCCAGAGCCCCTTGGTGTTAAGACTGAATAAATGGGCAGTGGAAACAGGGTGAGATGTCAATGCCTGGAGTAACAACAGGAAGCTCGTTTCTTGCTGGGCCAAGACACCTTTTTTGCAGTCAATCAATCAGTGCAAATCACTTAAAATCTTTTTTTTTCTTTCTTCTGTCTCTTTCTGCCCGATTCCCTTCCAAAATTCATTTTGCAGATCAATATTATATCTCTGGTGTCAAATAATTGATACAAATGCCTCTTCTCATTTAGAGGCCATTTGCAAAAAAGGAAAATCATTTCTCTGATGACAATTAGGCTTTAAAAATTTTGCAAGGGAATTAGCTATAGAAATGGCGCTATTAGAAAATGCCCATCGTAAATCATGCAAGTACAGCACTTAAAGCTTATTAAAGTCATGCTTTACTACACAGAGCAATTTTTGGCCATTGCGAATGTGGCTTATTTGTTTCATATCACTGTGTAGTCTAGGCCACTGCACAGAGTTTCAGAAGGCTGACAGCTAGGTGCACAGACTGAGACCAAACCATGTGTGACACCTGAGAAAGTCGTGTTGCCAGAATAATGTCATTTGTTTCCCACTCGTCAGCAGAAAGCTCGTCCATAGAAATCTGGAACAGAAGTTAAAACACACACAGCAAGACTCTGTCTCTTCTCTTTCCACTGTTTCCACTATTTACCCTGACACATTATCCTCCCCCAGCTCAGTGCGTCAGTTTCCTACCTGCACCTGAATCCTGTGACTGTTCGAAGCTGGAGTGAAATAACACGCACAAAGTGTTGAAAAGAAGGGCTGCATACAGCAAGCATGCAACTAATGCTAGATATTATGAAAACATTTCTTTAAATGTTTATTTATTTTTGAGAGGGACAGAGAGACAGAGTATGAGGGGGAGAGGAGCAGAGACAGAGGGAGACACAAAATCCCAAGCAGGATCCAGGCTCCCAGCTGTCAGCACAGAGCCTGACTTGGGGCTCAAACCCATAAACTGTGAGATCATGACCTGAGCCGAAGGTGGACGCTTAACTGACTGAGCCGGCCAGGTGCCCCAGATATTATTTTTTTAATGTTTATTTTGAGAGAGAGAGAGAGAGCGAGAGCGCGTGGGAGAGGCAGAGAGAGAGAGAGAGAGAAGGAGAGTGAATTCCAAGCAGGCTCTGTACTGTCAGCACAGAGCCCAACGATGAGCTCAAACTCACAATTGTGAGATCAAGACTGGAGCCGAAATCAGGAGTTGGACGTTGAACCAACTGAACCCACCAGGCGCCCCCAGTGTCAGATACTATGATCATTGTTATGAGTCTGCTAGCAGCCCCGATGCAGACTGGGTCTTACTCTTCAAAGGTGATGCTCAGCACAGCGATGTTTATGTCAGATGAGGCTCTCCACAGCCACACTGCAGGGTGTCGTGCTTGGGAACATGTACAGCTAATCATGGAATAGCTCAAGGCTCGGCAGCCGTGCTTCTCGGAGATAAAACCTGCTTTAAGCAAAGTCCGCTCAGACTGGTCAGGATGACCTGAATCAGATGGTGTCCAACAGCATACAGGGAGATGGAGGAAATTACATTTAGTTTGATCATTTTACAGAAAACCTACCAAATTTTATGACCTGAATCTCATATGTCAGCCTTCTTAATATATACATTGTCGGCTCAGTGCTACAACGATCACGATGACGTATTTTGACAGTGACATGTCAGCCCTTCTGCCGCCTGTGTTTGTTCAGTTGATGGAGCATCCTACGCAGGATCCCATTCTTCCTGCTACTTCGTGTGTATCTTCCCAAACCCGGGGGGCTCTTAGACCAAACACTGCTCTTGCTGGAGGAGGAAGGACCTCTGGCCTCCACTATCACCTCTAATCATATGCCACCAGCCTGTCTGCCAAATACGGGATTGCATTATAATCATCAAAAACATTTGAGTATCCCTTATGCACAAGGCCTTTGGGAAGAGCAAATACACAGGATTTGTAATGAGACTTGGTTATGGTCGCAGTAAAGGTGAGAATTACGATAAAACCAGGAGCCAAAGCTCATTTCTGTGAAAATGTGCAGCTATGTCTCCCCAACCACATTTTCATCCAAGTTGTTAACAAGTCAATCTATGGACACGTGTTAGTTTCATTTGCAGTAAGGTGATGCTGGGGCCTTTCTTGTGCAGCTAAGATCCATGGCTATAAACCAAGACATGTGAAGTGCTCCCAGATTCCACGCAGAGTGCTAGAGCTTGGGGTCGGATACCCCCACACCACCCACCACTCACCCACACACACCCTCAGCTGTATGAGAAGGGCAGTGGGGAGAGGAGGCGGGTCTGGCAGCTGGCCTTCTTGAGGTGCAGAGTCTGGGGTGGGGACAGGGCCCTTGCCTCCCTCCCATGGTGGAGGGTGGTATTTCTGTCCTTGAAGCCAAGGGCAAGTCTCTAAAGGAACCGCTGGGACTGATGGGTGTCTGCAGACAGAGGAGCCTGCAGGGAGTTCCCTGTCTGGATGTTTGCTGAGCTCCGGGCATCCCTGCACCAGCCTGTTGCTATCATCAAAGTGGAATTTGGAGGGTTCTTCGGAGAGCTTGAGACAGGTGCTCTGACATCTGAAGATGTGCTTGACCACAGAGGCTGCTGCCTGTTTTGCATGCCAAGATTTCTAAAGGCAGGAGTCAAGCTGGGACCCTAGCATTATGTGCCTTGAGGAAGATTTCCAGGTTTTCCACTTTTCAGGCCCTTAGTGAGTGTAGAGGAGAGGGTGCCAGTGTTCTGTGACTTCATTCCAGCTGCTGCCGACATGCCGCCTCTTCAAAGGTGTCTTCTTGGACCTCTTCCTCTAAAGAAGTACCTCTTGTCTCTCCCCATTCCCTTGCTGTGCAGCATTGGCTGACATTACCCTGTGTGCTCCTCTCTTCCCTGGCTATCTCCCTTACTCTGAACACTGGGCATGGAAGGTCCAGGTGGAGAGGCGCTTTGTTTTGGCCTCCCTCCAGGGCCTAGAAGAAATGAGTACATTGAGGGTGCTCAATGAACATCTCTTGCATGAATGAATGAATGAATGAGCTGGACTGATTCTCCCACCACAGTCAGCCAGTTACTCATGATGAACAGTCCTTGGTGCCAGTTGTCTTCCTTCTGACCTTCCAGAACCTTCTTGGGCCCAACCCATGCCTCAGGTTGAGTGGTCTGAGATGGGTTTGAACAGAAGATGCACCTGCAGGAAACTTGGAGAGAGAGAGAGAGAGAGAGAGAGAGAGTCAGGGGCATTTGCTCCCCTAGTCTCCCCCACTGGGCTGTGCGTGGCAGTGGCTGTGTCTCTGCCCTTTGGCCACAGTGCCTGCCAGGTGTGCCGTCTCTCATAGCTGGAGCTCCCTCCTCATCCCCCTCATACCCAGGGAAGGCTTCCCGCCATGGATACTTCCTGGTTTAACTCCCTTGTCCATTTCCTTTTCCTGCCCACCCCTCTCTAAACAGTGTCTTCATTCTTCTCATTGACAGCCCTCAAATGTGCCATGTCTTTCCCGCTGGGACCTGACTGATGCACCAGCCTCCTTACTAACCCTCCTTCCTCCTGAGCTGGTGCCGAGGACCTTGCCACCCCGATGCTGTTCATCGACCAGCAGCAAGCACTACCTGGGAGTTCGTTAGAAATGCAGTCTCTGGCTTCCCTGTTCCAACGGGGTCAGAATCCGTCCTTTAAGAATATCCAAATAATCTCCACGCGAGTCTGCAGAGCACCGTCTGGAGGGAAGAGGAGGCATTGTGTGATGACGGAACCGTGTTCCACCCGACACTCCATGGCGCGTTTATAAACTAGCAAGGCAGGCTCAGCAAACACTGACAACATACTTCTTCCCTTTGCCTCTCATGGGCACAGAATATGAGGAGCTCATCTGTCTGGATTCAAGCTGCCAGGCTTCCAATCTTGCCTCTCCCCCTCATTAGCTGTGCAATTCAGGGAGAGTTCCTACCCCTCTGTTTCCTTGGAGGATGGTAATTGGTGCTTCCTAACAGGATGGGGATGATTAAATCACAGGAGGCATAAGAAACCAGGGCACAAGTCAGGTGGATATACATGGGAAGAACAACCCAAGCAAAGAAGAATAGTGAGGGTGTCAGTGAAGATTAATGAAGGTGCTAAATGTCACTAAATGGATGCCAAGGAATACTGGTAGTTGGGGTGGTGGCGGGTAGGAGGGGAGGTGGCAGATTTACGTAATACGCAGACTGGAAAATTCACTTGTGCATATCCACTCATCGATACAAGACAATCACCTGCAATGATAATCACTGCAACGTTTGCAATTACTGGAGAGTCTGTAAGGCCCTTTCAAGGACATAATACTTAATAGTAATAATAGTATTAAGTATCTTATACTTAAGAGTATAAGAAACAAAGCCCCGAGAAGATGGTTCCAGGCCGTACTCAGTCAGATGGAGACCTTCCAGAACAAAGTTGACTGTAAATGAATCCCTGCTTCCAAATGTAATTCTGCAGATGCACTTTGATTTCACAGCCATTGATCAATAATTCATTTGGCTTGTGACTGCTGATGACATGATTTAATATGTCCAGCTAAATTATGTTCCCATAGGAACACTCATGCATACCAAAGGAAAAAATTACAATTACACAGTGCTGGCCCCTCATTGAAGCCAGCCTGCGTACATGCCTAGACTTGCTGTTGGAAGGAAAAAGGGCCTTATGATTAAATCACTGGAGGCCCTAAAGCAGAGAGATCTCCATGAGTACAGAACTAGATAGATTTCCTATTCATGTCATCCTAAGCAGGGGCACCTGGCATTGTTAGTTAACAGGTATAATACACAGCAACCAAGATCAGAAGTGGGAAGCTCGAGTTGATGTGCACCCAGGAAAATGAATTTGGGAGAAATCCCAAGTACTCACTCAGGCTTCGTCCTTGTGACCCTTGGCTCTGCCTGCTTCTCTGAAACCCTCCTTAGGCCCCCTCTTGTTGATCTTGGGATCTGTCGGGTGAGCCTACAGAAGTATCAGGGTGCACATCTAAGGGCACCATGATGGAGGGCATGCACCTGAAGCAAAAATGCTACAAGGCTTGATTTCTAACAAAGAAGGAAATCTGGGATCCAGGAGGTTTTGTGCAAGACAACGTTGGGCACTAAGAGAGTCAGAATAATCGTATACCTCCTTCATGTTGACTGTGGTTAAACATTTGAAAGTCAAATCGCATACGTTTTTCCTCATGTTGGGATCTCTTTTCCCTGTCTGCCACTACTGCCCTTGAACGTAACAGTGATCACAGTGTAAAATCATAGCTCAGAGCCCTGGCTTGGTTCCGGACTGCCAGGCCTCAAACTGTAACCGCATTTCTCCCTGGTTGTGTGGACCCCTCTCTGCTTCTGTTTTTGTGCTATGAAATAGGCTTAAGAACATCATCTTAGCCCTGCGGTTGTCGTGAGGATAAATGGGCCCTAAGGTAATTACATTCTTAGCACAATGCTTGCTATATACTCACAATACATAAATATTAATTATGTGTATTCTTTATTGGTATTGTCTGTAGTAGTATTACTATTATTATTACCAGTGGTTTCCTAATTGGCCACTGTTTACACTGCAACTAGGGTAAAATTCTGGAAGACCTATTCTGATGAAAAAATAACCTTAGTGTCTTCCCAGTTCCTATAAAATGAAGGTTGGGGATTTTTGGAAGAATATAGAAAACACCCATGACCTGGCCCTGCTTATTTTTACACCTGTCTCTATCTCTGCTATCTTATCCTTAGGATTCTTAAAGTCTTGCATTTGTGAACTTGCATGTTCATGCTATCCCTTCCTTCTACCCACCTACCCATCCTCCCACCTATCCATGCACCATCCATCCATCTATCCACCCAGCCACCCACACACTTAACCATTCATCTATCCAGCCACCCATCCACCTATCCATCCACGCACCCACCCATGCACCATCCATCCATCCACCCAGCCACCCACACACTTACCCATTCATCCAGCCAGCCACCCATCCACCTATCCATCCACACATCCACCCATGCACCATCCATCCATCTATCCATCCAGCCACCCACACACTTACCCATTCATCCAGCCAGCCACCCATCCACCTATCCATCCACACATCCACCCATGCACCATCCATCCATCTATCCATCCAGCCACCCACACACTTACCCATTCATCCAGCCAGCCACCCATCCACCTATCCATCCACACATCCACCCATGCACCATCCATCCATCTATCCATCCAGCCACCCACACACTTACCCATTCATCCAGCCAGCCACCCATCCACCTATCCATCCACACATCCACCCATGCACCATCCATCCATCTATCCATCCAGCCACCCACACACTTACCCATTCATCCAGCCAGCCACCCATCCACCTATCCATTCACGCACCCAC
This sequence comes from Crocuta crocuta, assembly GCF_008692635.1. NCBI lineage: Eukaryota > Metazoa > Chordata > Mammalia > Carnivora > Hyaenidae > Crocuta > Crocuta crocuta. Next base: position 4,570,288 of record NW_027551571.1, on the reverse strand, counting down.
CCATGCACCACCTATCCATCTATCCATCCAGCCACCCAGACACCCACCCATCCAGCCATCCAGCCACCCATCCACACACCCATCTGTCCATCCATGCACCCATGCACCCGCCCATCCATTCACCCTCTGAACAAATATTTATTGAACACTTACTCTGTGCCATGCACAATGCTAGGCATTGAGGATGTTGTGATGAATAAATAAAGAAAATAACAACAAAAGATATTTGGGATAATGACAACTGTTGGCAAGAAATGCAACCAGGTGATGTGCATAGAGGTATTTCTTCAGGCAGGCGAGTCAGAAAGCCCCTTGTGGGTAAAAGGCATCTGAATGAAGACTTAGGAGGTTGCTCTGGAAGGGTCTGAAATGAGAACATTCCAGGTAGAGGGAAGCCAAACGTTGTAACAAATGGTCTCCAAATTTCAATGGCTTAACACAGTACATGTTGTTCACTTTAAAAGATGATATGGGTGGACAGGGCCATTGCTCCACCAGCTGCATTGACGATGTGACCCCACAGCCTCTGAGGGTCTCAGTGTCTTGTGCATCTGGTTGTCAGGTGGAACAGAGTGAGAGTGTGGAGGGTGGCAGGGCAAATTTCAGGAGCTATAAGGGGCAGACATCATGCTTTACTCATTCTGTGAGCCCCCGCTATAGCAGGAGGGGCTCAGACTGTTTGAGTAACAGAAAGAAGGTGCCCTTGGCTAGGGTTTAGTCTGCAAGGGGGTGAATGGGAGGGCACAGGGGCAAGAGGTAGGTTGGAACAGTTTGGATTTCATTCTAATATCAAATGGAAGGCTTGATGGAGAATTTTATGCTAGGAAGTGGTGTGGAAAAATATATACCTTGAAGAGACCCTGGGGATGTGGAGACAGAATGGGAGAGGGTATTGTTGCTGTAAAAATTGGAACCAACTTAGTGGCTTAAGCCTTTATGCATTATTCTGTGACAGTCCTGCTGTCAGAGTCTAAATTCAAAGTGTCAGCAGGGCTGTGTTCCTCCTGGAGGAGCTTCAGGGGAGGACCTGCTTCTTTGCCTTCCCAACTTCTGGAGGTGCCCACCTACACCTTCGAGTGCACCCCTCCAGCCTCATGCCTCTGGCTGTCATTCTACTGTCCCTGTCTTATGAAAACTTCTGATTACCTAGGTTCATCCAGAAGATCCAGATAATCTCCCCATCTCAAAATTTGTAATGTAATCACAGCTGCAAAATCCCTTTTGTCGTATAAGGTAACATGGAGGTTCCAGGGATTGGGATGTGGAAATCTTTGGAAGCCATTATTCAGCCACCACAGGGAACAAGGATGATGACAAGATGGCCAGTCAAAAGGTTGATGTCTTGGTCCCAAACCCACATAGTTGTGAGAGGCAAAGAGAAGTGTATGCATTTGAAAGCTACTTGGGGCAGGATTCACAGGTGATGGTCACTGGCTAGTCCCTGGAGATAATGAAGGAGGGTCAACAGAGCCACCCAGGTTTCTTGCTTGTATGTTATTGATGAAACTGACCGGAATCATTCAAAAGAGTCTATTCAGTAATGAGTGATGAGTGAAAATACTAAAATTGTCTGTAATTTGTAAGGTTTATGACAAGGACAGAACTCATAATTATAAACTGGTTATCACTGGATATTACACACTGATTTTGTCTGAATCATTAATTAGCAAATGAATCAACAGCTGCTGATATCTCATAAACAAGCTATTCTAATTTATTTTTTAAAAAAGTACCGTGCAGTAAAAGGGAAGACCTATAGAGGTGAAGATTGAGAAATACTCCTTAGAATTATTTTCATGTTTCAGAGTATCTTCTATAAACGATATTTGTGAGCTATCAACTTTTACTCGAAAAGCTAAAGCAAAGGCTGAGCTACAATAAATTAAACGCTTTCCTTTACAAATTGATGTGCAATAAACAGATGTGTATTTTCTAATGTGTCAAAAGACGTTTGAGATCTTCATTACTCTTCAAAGACTCTGAGACTTCGCTTTGACTTCCACTTCCCCCTTATGTCTTCTTTAGCTCTGTTCTGTTATCTACTGCTGTACTGTGAATTGCCCCATAATGTGGAGGCTAAAGACAATAATAATTTCAGTATGGTTTATGAGTTTGTGGGTCAGGAGTTTAGTCAGGGCTCAACCGATGGCTTCTGCTTCCCATGGTGTAGACTGGGATTCCTCGCTGACATCCATCTGGTGGCTGTTCTAGTCTGGACAGTCCCAGATTGCTTCTCTCACACACTTGGAGCCTCGACAGGGTGGACTGTGTGGTTGGGCTCAGTGGGATCTCCCTGAATGTCCTCCACATGGTCTTCCAACATAGTAGTTCAGACCTGTTACACAGTGGCGTAGGACTCCAAGGAACCAACACAGAAGCTCCAGTTCTCTCAAAGCCCAGAACTTGGAACTGTTTTGGAACTGAAGCAGATTGTCAGATTTGGCAAATAAAACTATAAGACACCCAATTCAGTTTGGATTTCAGATAAATGACAATAACTATTAATATAAGAGTCTCTCAAATATTTGATGCAACACACTTTTACAAAAACAATCATGAAGGGTAGATCCCCAGCTGTGGTCAGGGTGAGCCCTGAAGGGTTTGTGCCCTGGCCCGAGGGTCCATGGGAGGTGGCCTGAGGTTGGGAGGAGGATCCGTCTCATGCCCACATTGTTTGTTACCACACTCCCTGCCCTTATGTCGATAACACCTCTGGCTTAGTGTGAATAAGGACCCTGCACAGCTCATCAAGTTTCTCTTTTTGTAGCCTAGTGTTAGCCCTCCTGTGACCAGGTTGCTGAAAAACAAAACCAACAACCCCCCACCCCCAATAAAAAGCATTGTTATGTATCTGAAATTCAAATTGAACTGGACACCCTGTATTTTTTTCGGACTACAGCCTGGAATCCCTTCCATTACTGTCTATTTGTCAATGTAGTCAAGGCCAGGCCAGACCCAAGGGGAAGGGTAGGTAGGACCCACCACTCCACCAGAAGAGGATTGATGAGTGTGTGGCCTTCTTTCATTTGCTACCAACACCACAGTCCTACTGGGCTTTGCTCACTGTTTGGAAAGTAGGAATGGCCAGCACTGATGTTCTCCATGCCCATTCTAGATGGACAGAGGTGCTAGGTGCTACCATTCGCCTCAGATCCCTACAACTTTAGAATAGCAGGAAGCACGGCCCTGCAGAGGAATGATCGGCTAGACCTGCATGTGAATCCTGTGCTGCCTGAGGCAAGAGTCTAATCTCTCTGAGCCTTGGTCCCCCCTACTGTTATATGGTTATCATTATAATTATCGTGGGTTGCAATCAGATTAAAAGAGGTACTGAATGGCTAGAAAATAAAGCGCCACAAAACAAAACATGTTCTCCATCAATAGGCACTATTCCTACTTGTCTCTTTATTTTAGCAACTAAAAGAGATACCAAATGGGAAGACAAACTTTAGGGTTCATGAAATTTGTGAGTCTGAGCAAACAGTGTGATGACTTGGCTTTGCTCTTAGATTTTGCTTCCATGAAGTTCTGGTCCGTTTTGATGCTGAAAATGCCTAGTCTTTGAGTGAGTAAACACAAAATTGAAAAAGAACCCTTCTAGTAACTGCTCCTTGTTCACCAAGGAATCCTTTCAGAATACTATTGTAAATAATTAGTACTTTAAAATCAGTCTCAGAGGACATGATTTCTTTAACACCAACCCAAGTCCCTCGATACATCCTAAAATGCTATAAATATTGACATACTTATCTTTTTAACATTTCAGGTGATCATTAGTTCTGTCCATCGCACTGTTGCCATTTAACTGAAAATGCTAAAGTCCAGTTTGGGGCACAAAAGTGCATTTTCATGTGGTGGCTTTGACCATGATCACAGAGCTCAGGTACTCAACACTAGAGCTGACTCTTCTTGCTCCTTAGTCCTGGAGCTTGGTGGGGTGGACAGCATGGCTGGGCTCAGTGAGGTCCCCCTCCATGTCCTTCACATGGTCTTTCTGGCATAGTAGTTCAGACTTGTTACACGGTGGTGTAGGACTCTAAGGAACCAACATAGAACCTTCTAGTTCTCTCAAAAGCAAGTCTTTGGAGTGAATGTTATTCAGAGCCCTGGTGGAGAGGTGGAGAAGGACAGTCAGATTTATTTGGAGTCTAAACATGGATCAAATGAGATATAGGCCAAGTATTCCACAAAATGCCTGTGAAAGATAAAGGCAAGCTTTAGGACCTGTCCCAGCCAATAAATTCACTGGGATGAAAGGCCCTCTGTAATAAAAATGTCGCATTGAAGAAATTAAATGATCTTGTCATTTATAACAAGGATTAATAGAATTTTAAAACAGAATGAGCTAAAACGAAGCTCGGTGAGTCACAATGGCCTTTCACATTTGCAATATTCCTGAGATAATTATTAATTAACACACCAGAAATGATTTTAATGTAACATTATGGTACAGATTTAAACACCCAAATGGAAAATGCTTCTTATTAAGGTTTCTCATCTTTTCTTAAAATTAAAATGCTAAACTAATTAAAACCCAAGGTACTTTAAAAACAGTTTGCTTCCAAACAGATTTTTAATATATGCCAAGGCAAGTATGAGCCTAGAACTCTTTTGGGGGGGAGGATAGAATCAGAAATTTATTAAAAATGAAATTTCTAATGCATGTCCTAAAAGCCTCCCCTCTATCTCCATGGAACTTGTATGGCAATAAAGACATTTAAGGCACAATTTGGCTCCACGTTGTGTATTTCTTAAGAGCTTTAGTCAAAACTTTCTAAAAAGTAAATCCCACTTAATGACTATTTTGCCTAAGATATTCCCTTGGTCTTCCATTGCCCCCAGTGTAAATGTGGGTTTCTTTGCCATGACCTAGAAACCCCTACATGATCTGGCCCCTACATATTTTTTCTCCCTTCTCTCATTTTTGTTATTGTTGTTATACATCAGCCAGTTTAGCCTTCTTTTACTTTTTTGGACATGCCAAGCTTGTCCTTGTCCCCCAAGGTTTTGTGTTTTCAATTTCTTCTAGAATGTTTTTACCCCAAACCATCACATAGCCTGTTCATTCTCCCCATCTTGGTTCTAACAGCCAAACCCTATGATTAGAGTCTAATCCATTATCCTATGTTATTCTCTTTAAGGTACTTATCATTCTCTAAAGCATCTTGATGTTTGTTTCTTTCTTTATTATCTGTCTCTTCCAACCAGAATATAAGGTCCATGAACACCAGGTCCTTCTCTGCTTTGTTCAGATCTGAATCCTTGATACCTGTAATTAGTCTCAGTCAATCGCTGTTGAATGAAGGAAGGTGCTTGCATCATCCATAAATGACAATACGTGACTACTGAGCAGATGGCTGGGGAAATCATGTTGGGTTTTAAAGAAGTTGCTCATGTCTCATTGTGAGACCTTGAAGAAATTTAGATAAAAGCGTGTGGGCAGGAAGTGGGAAGCATACACATTAATACGCTCAGTTACTCTCTGAATCAAAGAGAAAGGAATCAAGAATGATGACATTCAAATGAGTCTGAGAGCAGCGAGGGGTCTGAGGGATCGATGTGAAGAAATAGAGGCTGATGTTTTGTGATGTTTTTTCAATCTGAGTCTCTCTTTTCTTTTAAAAGGCCCACTTTACTTTCTTTCTAGATTTGGAAGTGTTTAAGAAAGGCTTGTCAAATGTTTATTTGGGAATCCCAATGGTCTCTCTCTTCTTAATCCTCTTGGCTACTGTTGACTCACATAAACCCAGAGTTGTCAATTAATGACTTATTTACAATATGCCAAGACTATTCTGTTTCGCCCTGTCTCCTGTCTCTTTTTTCACACAAAGATCACCCCAGTTTTCTCTGTCCCTCTGCACCAGTTCACCTTCTGACCTGGCAGCACCTGCTAGCCAGAAACTTCTCTGACAACATGTGGATGGGTCATAGAGTTCTCTGGAAAAAATGCTGGTGCTCTGGAGCGACATTCTTCAGCAGAGCCTCTGTCTTAGAAGTTTTGATCAAATGATATATATTTTTAAATTTTTTAGGATGGTATGAGTGCTTTTTTTGCTTCTCTGTCTAAACTGCTCTTTCACAATATCCTAAAGTCATGCATTTGTCACTATTTATCAGCAAGGTCTCTGCCAAGAAGCAGACGATCTGGTCACCAGCATGTTAAAAATGGGCCTGGTATGCTGAAGGGCTCACTATATGGTACCTGTTAATAGTAACAGAGACTATAAATCTATACATGAAAAAGCTAAAGGAGAAAGGAAGCTTTATCATAGCCCCTATTATCTTTTCATCTGTCTGCAAGATTAATAGTGATTATTATAGCTTTCCTTTAGCATGGCTCTCATGTAATTTAGGAAAGATAAATTTAAATCAAAGACAATCTAGATATCTATAGGTGTATTTATTATACATGTAATACATATGCCGAGTAGGCAATTCCACGAACCTGTATTGAATATCTCCACGTGCCAGGCCACAGGGGGTTGAGTCAGCAGTGATTCCAGCCCACGGCAAGGTCACCTCTGGTCAAGAATGTGCATTTGTCAGGAAGCAGCTCTACCACTTGATGTTTCTGAAATTTAAAAATATGGTTTCTGATTTCGAAATCTTAAGAGACCACCCTCTGTTCGCACTTTGTAACATTTTTGTCAAGAAGGAAAACCACCAAAGCAATAGTTGATTAAAGTGGGACGATTTTCAGGGTAGGGGGCCACCAAGCCACCAGTGAGCTTGGATAAAGAAATGGCCTATCCTAGGAAATTAGCACGGGTCAGGGGAGAGAGCATAGATTTGGGGATTATGAATGGCCATCCGGAAGTCCCGCCCGAGCTCTACTCTTTGTTTAACCTCAGTTCATTTGATCTTACTGAATCTCACTCATGGCTTTTGTGAACCAGAGGGTAGCCCTCACCCTCAACTTGCTGTTATGGGAATTACTCAAGATAACATGGGTATAGTGGCCGGCACGACACTACGCCTGTCCTAGAGCTGCTGAATAATCAAAAGTGACTGTGGGACGCTGGGGTGCTCAGTCAGCTAGGTGCCCAACTCTCAACCTCGGCTCAGTCACGATCTCACAGTCTGTGAGTTCAAGCCCCATATTGGGCTCCGTGCCTGCTTGGAATTCTGTCTCTCCCTTTCTCTGTCCCTCCCTGACATGTGCACCTGTGAATGCTCTCTCTCTCAAAATAAATAAACTTAAAAAAAAAAACAAACTGATCACAATCACTTTCCTTGGGTTACTGGTTTGTTTGCATGTCTACACCTAAAACTTTCACCTTTGAAGAACTATTTTGTGCTATGGCTTGTTCTAGTCTGCCTCCTACGCCGCATAAGTGGTGTTCATCTGCACCTTGGCCATCATTTTACCTCTCAGAGGCATGGTTTAACATTGAAACTTCTTTTTTAAACTTTCCCACTTCTATTTATGATAATAATTTGTTTAAAGATCACACTTCATCATAATCATTATTGGAGTTTTAAAAATCACAATACTCATTCCTCACTCTCTAAAAAATAGTTTTGTACCCTAAATGAATATATGTGACTGGACACATGAAATAATTAACTTGTTACATTTTAGAAATAAAAATATAATAATAATGGTAATATTTTCTCAATTCTTAAATTGGTGATTAATAAAAGAAACTATAACACCATTTGCTCAGTTAAATGGGAATCCATTCCAAAGAGGACATATATTAGTTATAAAGACTGAATGTAGGGGCGCCTGGGTGGCTTAGTCGGTTAAGCATCTGACTTTCGCTTAGGTCATGATCTCGCGGTTCGTGGGTTCGAGCCCCGCGTCGGGCTCTGTGCTGACTGCCAGCTCAGAGCCTGGAGCCTGTTTCAGTCTGTGACTCCCTCTCTCTCTGACCCTCCCCTGCTCACGCTGTCTCTCTCTCTCCTAGAAATAAATAAAACATTAAAAAAAAAAAAAGACTGAATGTAGACATTGAATAAAATATTATTTACTAAAATGTGATTAAAGAATGAATTACTTAATATTTATGTTCATGTATATAACTTATGTATTTTAATAGTTTTATTTATTTTTAATTATTTATTTATTTTAATTTGAATCCAAGTTAGTTAACATATAGTGTAATAACAATTTCAGGAATAGAATTTAGTGATTTATCACTCACATATAACACTCAGTACCCTCCTTAATGGCGCTCACCCCCTTAGCCCTTCTCCCTATCCAACACTCTACCAGCAACCTTCAGTTTGTTCTCCGTATTTAAGAGTCTCTTATGGTTTGTCTCCCTTTCTGTTTTTATGTTAATTTTGCTTCCCTTCCCTTATGTTCATCTGTTTTGTATCTTAATCCCACATATGAGTGAAATCATGATATTTGTCTTTCTATGACTGACTTATTTCACTTAGCAGAATACACTCTAGTTCCATCCACGTTGTTGCAAATAGCAAGATTTCATTCTTTTTGATCACCGAGTAATATTCCATTTTACACACACAAACATACAGACACATACACACACACCACGTTTTCTTTATCCATTCATCAGTTGATGGATATTTGGGCCCTTTCCATATAAACATTGGGATGCATGTGCCTCTTTGAATCAGCATTTTTTGTATCCTTTGGATAAATACCTAGTAGTGCAATTGCTGGGTCATAGAGTAGTTCTATTTTTAATTTTTTGGGGAACCTCCATACTGTTTTCCAGAGTGGCTGCACCAGTTTGTATTCCCACCAACAGTGCAAAAAATTCCTCTTTCTCTGCATCCTTGCCAACATCTGTTGTTGCCTGAGCTGTTAATTTTAGTCATTCTTACAGGTATGAGGTAGTATCTCATTGTGGTTTTGATTTTGTATTTCCCAGATGATGACTGATGTTGAGCATTTCTTTCATGTGTCTGTTAGCCATCTAGATGTCTTCTTTGTAAAAAAGTCTATTCATGTCTTTTGCCCATTTCTTCACTGGATTATTTGATTTTTGGGTGTTGAATATGATAAGTTCTTTATAGATTTATCTAACCCTATATCCAATATGTCATTTTCAAATATCTTCTCCCATTCCATCAGTTGCCTTTTAGTTTAGTTGATTGTTTCCTTTGCTTTGCAGAAGCTTTTTGTCTTGATGAGCTCCCGATAGTTCATTTTTGCTTTTGTTTCCCTTGCCTCTGGAGACATGTCAAATAAGAAGTTGCTGTGGCTGAGGTCAAAGAAGATGTTGCCTGTTTTTTCCTCTAGGATTTTCATGGCTTTCTGTCTTATGTTTAGGTCTTTCATCCATTTGGGTTTATTTTTGTGTATGGTGTAAGAAAGTGGTCCAAGTCCATTCTTCTGCATGTCAATGTCCAGTTTTCTAACACCATTTGCTGAAGACACTGTCTTTATTCCATTGGATATTCTTTCCTGCATTGTCAAAGATGAGTTGGCTATACATTTGTGGGTCCATTTCTGGGTTCTCTATTCTTTCCATTCATCTAAATGTCTGTTCTTGTGCCACTACCATACTGTCTCAATGGTTAAAGCTTTGTAATACAGCTTGAAGTCTGGAATTGTGATGCCTCCAGCTTTGGTTTTCATTTTCAGGATTGCTTTGACTATTCAGGATCTTTTTTGGTTTCATACAAATTTTAGGATTGTCTGTTCTAGCTCTGTGAATAATGGTGTTATTTTGATAGGAATTGAATTGAATATATAGATTGCTTTGGGTAGTATTGACATTTTAATAATATTTGTTCTTCCAACCCATGAACATGAAATGTTTTTCTATTTTTGGTGACTTCTTCAATTTCTTTCATAAGCTTTCTATAATTTTAAATGTATATGTTTTTCACCTCTTTGGTTAGGTTCCTTCCTAGGTATTTTATGGTTTTTGGTGCAATTGTAAATGGGACTGATTCCTTGATTTCTCTTTCTGCTGGTTCATTTTTGTGTATAGAAATGTCACCAGTTTCTCTGTACATTGATTTTATAACCTGAAACTTAGCTGAATTCATCTATCAGTTTTAGTACTTTTTTGGTATCATGTCATCTGCCATGAATAAAAGTTCGACTTCCTCTTTGCCTGTTTGAATGTCTTTTATTTCTTCATGTTGTCTTATTGAGGGTAGGACTTCCAACACTATTTTGAATAACAGTGGTACAAGTGGACATCCTTGTAATGTTCCTGACCTTAGGGGCAAAGCTCTCAGTTTTTCCCCATTGAGGATGATATTAGTGGTGGGCCTTTCATATATGTTTATGATCTTGAAGTATGATCCTTCTATCGCTATTTTATTGAGGGATCTTATCAAGAAAAGATGCTGGATTTTGTCAAATGCTTTCTCTGCAACTATTGAGAGAATCAAGTGGCTCTTATTGTTTCTTTTATTAATCTGATGTATCACATTGATTAATTTGCAGATATTGAACCAACCCTGAATCCCAGGTATAAATCCCACTTGATCATGGTGAATAATTCTTTTAGTGTATTGTTGTATCCAGTTTGCTAATATCTTGTTGAGAATTTTTGCATCCATGTTTATAAGGGAAATTGGTCTGTAGTTCTCCTTTTTAGTGGGGTCATTGTCTGGTTTTGGAATCAAGATAATGCTAGCCTTATAGAATGAGATTGGAAGCTTTCTTTCCATTTCTATTTTTTTGGAACAGCTTGAAAAGCATAGATGTTAACTCTTCTTTGACTGTTTGGTAGAACTCCCCTGGAAAACCATCTGGCCCTGGACTCTTGTTTGTTGGGAGATAACACTGAAACTTTGATTCTTAATTCCTGGTGACTCAATGTTTACACAGTTTTAATTTCTAATGTAAATATTGATAACTTTCATAGACAAAACTCTTTGAAATTCCAATGTTTAAGAGTATGAAGAGTTCTCAAGACCAAAACTTTTGAGATCTATCAATCCATTTGATGTAGTAAAAGCTTAGCTGGATATGTGGCATGGGATTCTCATCTCTTATTCACTCATGGAGCTACTTAGCGAGCCTAACTGGGCATCCACTTTGTGCAAATTGTTTGACTATACGTTGGGGACAGAGCAACAGCTAATCAATCCATCGTTCCCACCTATAGGAAGCTGACTGCCAGTGGATATGGAGTCTGGGCTTACGTTCCGCCCTGTATTGGACTGATTGCTAACCTTGCCACCTCCCTTTGCAGGGTGGTTTCCAGCTCACAGAGTTGGTGGACAAGTACTCTGTCCTTCTGGGAAGTTTGCATGGCAGTTGAGGTGGCCATACTGATGACCCACATAGCAGTAACTGCTGTTTCTGCCTTCCTACTTCTGGGATAGCCTGAGTGTTGCGGGGTTACTCTGTGGTGGCCTCAGGTTAGCAGTCCCCTGCACCCGATGCTCCAAACTGCGCAGCCCTGTGATGTTGTCCGCTGATCGCAGTCCTGACAGATAACCATCTCCAGCGTCCCTTCACCTGCAACTACACTTGTAGACAGAGCTCTGAACACACTTTGGGTTCTGTGGTCTTAGGCTGACAACTGCCTTTTCTACACCACACTCCTCTTTGAAACCATGTTCCTGGGCTCAACCCTCAGAAGAATGGCCTCCTCTGACTGAGTTTTCTGCTCCATTTACCACTTGGGGTTGGAGAGGCCACACGTGCTGTCAAAAAACTTCTCTTTTTACTCTTGGCTTACTTGTGGCCTCTTCTCATTCTTCTGTTGGATGCATGACCCAGTTTTCTTGCCTTTCTTTGCTACCAAGTGGAGGGGAATTAGAACAAAAAAAATATTTTCTATAATCTTATGAGGAAATTCAGACAGACTGAAACTTCCCATTGGTTTAGCCCATGGGAAATTGCATCTTCTGTTTGTTTACACAGGAGTTGCCAAAGAATTTCCAGGGTTTTAATATTGGCTTGACTATTTGATGAGTGACATCATTTTACCCAAAATAGTTACATGAAAAGACTGAATACAGAAACAGTCATGTTCTTTGGACTATTTTCACCTTTCTTATTATTACCCTATTCTTTCTCAGGCAGGAGCCTTGTCTGATGATTAGTATACTATAGTATTATACACCCCTTCTCCTTCTCAATAAAATAATAATAATAATATCAGTAATTTGCATTAAGTGGTTCTGCAGTCTGTACTCACTCTTTAGAGACATTTAGTTTCATTTGACTCTGAAACTACTACCAAAAATATATAGCAAACCGTATAGCATATACTATGCTAACCTTGCTTAAAGCATGTTACCAATGTTAATACATTTAATCCTCATCCCAATGCTGTGAGGTAGAGTTTATTCTCTCTCATTTTACAGATGGAGAAACCAAGGCATGGGAGGCTGAACGATTTGCTTGGGTCACACAGCTAATGGGATGGTTGGGCAAGATCCCATTCTGGCCACGATTGTAAGCAGAGAATCCTTTGAAGGATTTCCTTGTGAATCCAATGATCACCTAGTGTTCAGATCACTGAACACTTAGCAGATCACAGCTTGCCCAGTGGATCTCAGTTCACCTATTAGATCACTGATCTAGCGGATTGTGGAACACCTGTAGAACATCTCATAGGCAGAGTCTGGAGGTAGAGAGTTCAACATTCACTGGGCATCCATGGTAAATAAGCAGGATATTTATTTACTTAGTTTCAGGGTCCTTCCCTCTCACATGTACTAGGCTCTTCCCCTCCTCATTTCTGAGACTTGCAATTACTGGAATAAGGGGGGGATCCATCACGATGGAGACAAGAGGAGAGGTCTCCAGGAAAGGATGCTGGGCTACCAGCTTTCACTGCATGGTATCTTCCAAATAGAGAGAACACAAGCTCTGATGATTACTGATTCTGTAAGAACACTGGCCCCAGAGAGCTCAGCCTGGACCCCAGGTGTCAGGCCCCAAATGAGATGCTGGAGACTTGCTCTGACAACCAGGGAGGATCCGGTCCCACAAGACTCAGTTTTAGGGGCTAGAGGTAGGATCTTCCTTTCCTTCCCCACATTGACTGTGCCATCAGAATCTTATAGCCCTTTTGATTCTGTAAGACATTATATATTTAAAGGTCACAATAAATGCCTCTGCTGTGTAAACCAGAGGGCCACTGCCATGGAGCAGACTTGTTCACGGCAGCAGTGTCAATGGCCCTAGTGAGTCAGGATGCCCACACAGCTGGGGCCGCCTTTTCTGGTGAGGTCCCCCTGTCTGCACAGATGTTCCCATGGCCCGGAGCTCCACGGTCTGTAGCTCGTGTTGCTCTTGCATCATTTATGGACTACCCGATTCCAGGGCACACNGTCCCCCTGTCTGCACAGATGTTCCCATGGCCCGGAGCTCCACGGTCTGTAGCTCGTGTTGCTCTTGATGCATCATTTATGGACTACCCGATTCCAGGGCACATGATGGCCTGTGTGTGTCCCAGCCAAGAGCCTCAGCTGTCTGGGGCATTTATGACAACGCAAGCTGACTGTACACAGGTGCCAGGAGTGGCTGTGTACACCCTCTCGCTGTCCCCTTTGCTTATGGGCCACTGTCACACACAACTGTTTTGGGTCGGGGACCCCCCGTGAAGTGCAGAACCTGGGTGTTCTCTCCATCTGGTGCTGGGATGGGAGGGTGCTTTTGAAATCATGCCATTCCTCAAACACATACTGGCTGTCGTATTAAGTACCCTGTTTAATTATTTCCCTTAACCCCACATCCACCCTCTGAGGAATACATGCAGAACTATCCTCCTTTTTACAGACAAAGAAACCAAGGTCAAGAGAGGTTAAGTAACTTAGATACGGCCACATAGCTAGAGGTTAAGTGGCAGAGTAGGCCTTCCTGGGAGCCCAGAGTTGGCAGTGACACTGGTCACTGCCTGGAGACAGTCTCTGCTTCTTTTGCTGGGTGNGCTGGGCTACCAGCTTTCACTGCATGGTATCTTCCAAATAGAGAGAACACAAGCTCTGATGATTACTGATTCTGTAAGAACACTGGCCCCAGAGAGCTCAGCCTGGACCCCAGGTGTCAGGCCCCAAATGAGATGCTGGAGACTTGCTCTGACAACCAGGGAGGATCCGGTCCCACAAGACTCAGTTTTAGGGGCTAGAGGTAGGATCTTCCTTTCCTTCCCCACATTGACTGTGCCATCAGAATCTTATAGCCCTTTTGATTCTGTAAGACATTATATATTTAAAGGTCACAATAAATGCCTCTGCTGTGTAAACCAGAGGGCCACTGCCATGGAGCAGACTTGTTCACGGCAGCAGTGTCAATGGCCCTAGTGAGTCAGGATGCCCACACAGCTGGGGCCGCCTTTTCTGGTGAGGTCCCTCTGTCTGCACAGATGTTCCCATGGCCCGGAGCTCCACGGTCTGTAGCTCGTGTTGCTCTTGCATCATTTATGGACTACCCGATTCCAGGGCACACGATGGCCTGTGTGTGTCCCAGCCAAGAGCCTCAGCTGTCTGGGGCATTTATGATAACGCAAGCTGACTGTACATAGGTGCCTGGAGTGGCTGTGCACACCCTCTCGCTGTCCCCTTTGCTTATGGGCCACTGTCACACGCAACTGTTTTGGGTCGGGGATCCCCCGTGAAGTGCAGAACCTGGGTGTTCTCTCCATCTGGTGCTGGGATGGGAGGGTGCTTTTGAAATCATGCCATTCCTCAAACACATACTGGCTGTCGTATTAAGTACCCTGTTTAATTATTTCCCTTAACCCCACATCCACCCTCTGAGGAATACATGCAGAACTATCCTCCTTTTTACAGACAAAGAAACCAAGGTCAAGAGAGGTTAAGTAACTTAGATACGGCCACATAGCTAGAGGTTAAGTGGCAGAGTAGGCCTTCCTGGGAGCCCAGAGTTGGCAGTGACACTGGTCACTGCCTGGAGACAGTCTCTGCTTCTTTTGCTGGGTGCTCCCCAGGCCTGGAAAGGGGGGGATGGGAGTGAGGACCGGTACACCCCGAACTGCCCCCGACACCCTGTGGTGCTGGCCCATCCAGGTGAGCACAGAGAACTCGCACATGGGCTTTTCAGAATTGAAGTGGAACTGTGACGTGCACAGAAGTTCGTTTATCCGACTGGCAGTGCTGGGGATTTTTCTCAGCAGCCTGTCACTGTGTCTGATGCTGAGCCCACCGGGACCTTGGGGCTCGAGGGCCCAGCCCATGTNTCAGTTTTTCCCCATTGAGGATGATATTAGTGGTGGGCCTTTCATATATGTTTATGATCTTGAAGTATGATCCTTCTATCGCTATTTTATTGAGGGATCTTATCAAGAAAAGATGCTGGATTTTGTCAAATGCTTTCTCTGCAACTATTGAGAGAATCAAGTGGCTCTTATTGTTTCTTTTATTAATCTGATGTATCACATTGATTAATTTGCAGATATTGAACCAACCCTGAATCCCAGGTATAAATCCCACTTGATCATGGTGAATAATTCTTTTAGTGTATTGTTGTATCCAGTTTGCTAATATCTTGTTGAGAATTTTTGCATCCATGTTTATAAGGGAAATTGGTCTGTAGTTCTCCTTTTTAGTGGGGTCATTGTCTGGTTTTGGAATCAAGATAATGCCAGCCTTATAGAATGAGATTGGAAGCTTTCTTTCCATTTCTATTTTTTTGGAACAGCTTGAAAAGCATAGATGTTAACTCTTCTTTGACTGTTTGGTAGAACTCCCCTGGAAAACCATCTGGCCCTGGACTCTTGTTTGTTGGGAGATAACACTGAAACTTTGATTCTTAATTCCTGGTGACTCAATGTTTACACAGTTTTAATTTCTAATGTAAATATTGATAACTTTCATAGACAAAACTCTTTGAAATTCCAATGTTTAAGAGTATGAAGAGTTCTCAAGACCAAAACTTTTGAGATCTATCAATCCATTTGATGTAGTAAAAGCTTAGCTGGATATGTGGCATGGGATTCTCATCTCTTATTCACTCATGGAGCTACTTAGCGAGCCTAACTGGGCATCCACTTTGTGCAAATTGTTTGACTATACGTTGGGGACAGAGCAACAGCTAATCAATCCATCGTTCCCACCTATAGGAAGCTGACTGCCAGTGGATATGGAGTCTGGGCTTACGTTCCGCCCTGTATTGGACTGATTGCTAACCTTGCCACCTCCCTTTGCAGGGTGGTTTCCAGCTCACAGAGTTGGTGGACAAGTACTCTGTCCTTCTGGGAAGTTTGCATGGCAGTTGAGGTGGCCATACTGATGACCCACATAGCAGTAACTGCTGTTTCTGCCTTCCTACTTCTGGGATAGCCTGAGTGTTGCGGGGTTACTCTGTGGTGGCCTCAGGTTAGCAGTCCCCTGCACCCGATGCTCCAAACTGCGCAGCCCTGTGATGTTGTCCGCTGATCGCAGTCCTGACAGATAACCATCTCCAGCGTCCCTTCACCTGCAACTACACTTGTAGACAGAGCTCTGAACACACTTTGGGTTCTGTGGTCTTAGGCTGACAACTGCCTTTTCTACACCACACTCCTCTTTGAAACCATGTTCCTGGGCTCAACCCTCAGAAGAATGGCCTCCTCTGACTGAGTTTTCTGCTCCATTTACCACTTGGGGTTGGAGAGGCCACACGTGCTGTCAAAAAACTTCTCTTTTTACTCTTGGCTTACTTGTGGCCTCTTCTCATTCTTCTGTTGGATGCATGACCCAGTTTTCTTGCCTTTCTTTGCTACCAAGTGGAGGGGAATTAGAACAAAAAAAATATTTTCAATAATCTTATGAGGAAATTCAGACAGACTGAAACTTCCCATTGGTTTAGCCCATGGGAAATTGCATCTTCTGTTTGTTTACACAGGAGTTGCCAAAGAATTTCCAGGGTTTTAATATTGGCTTGACTATTTGATGAGTGACATCATTTTACCCAAAATAGTTACATGAAAAGACTGAATACAGAAACAGTCATGTTCTTTGGACTATTTTCACCTTTCTTATTATTACCCTATTCTTTCTCAGGCAGGAGCCTTGTCTGATGATTAGTATACTATAGTATTATACACCCCTTCTCCTTCTCAATAAAATAATAATAATAATATCAGTAATTTGCATTAAGTGGTTCTGCAGTCTGTACTCACTCTTTAGAGACATTTAGTTTCATTTGACTCTGAAACTACTACCAAAAATATATAGCAAACCGTATAGCATATACTATGCTAACCTTGCTTAAAGCATGTTACCAATGTTAATACATTTAATCCTCATCCCAATGCTGTGAGGTAGAGTTTATTCTCTCTCATTTTACAGATGGAGAAACCAAGGCATGGGAGGCTGAACGATTTGCTTGGGTCACACAGCTAATGGGATGGTTGGGCAAGATCCCATTCTGGCCACGATTGTAAGCAGAGAATCCTTTGAAGGATTTCCTTGTGAATCCAATGATCACCTAGTGTTCAGATCACTGAACACTTAGCAGATCACAGCTTGCCCAGTGGATCTCAGTTCACCTATTAGATCACTGATCTAGCGGATTGTGGAACACCTGTAGAACATCTCATAGGCAGAGTCTGGAGGTAGAGAGTTCAACATTCACTGGGCATCCATGGTAAATAAGCAGGATATTTATTTACTTAGTTTCAGGGTCCTTCCCTCTCACATGTACTAGGCTCTTCCCCTCCTCATTTCTGAGACTTGCAATTACTGGAATAAGGGGGGGATCCATCACGATGGAGACAAGAGGAGAGGTCTCCAGGAAAGGATGCTGGGCTACCAGCTTTCACTGCATGGTATCTTCCAAATAGAGAGAACACAAGCTCTGATGATTACTGATTCTGTAAGAACACTGGCCCCAGAGAGCTCAGCCTGGACCCCAGGTGTCAGGCCCCAAATGAGATGCTGGAGACTTGCTCTGACAACCAGGGAGGATCCGGTCCCACAAGACTCAGTTTTAGGGGCTAGAGGTAGGATCTTCCTTTCCTTCCCCACATTGACTGTGCCATCAGAATCTTATAGCCCTTTTGATTCTGTAAGACATTATATATTTAAAGGTCACAATAAATGCCTCTGCTGTGTAAACCAGAGGGCCACTGCCATGGAGCAGACTTGTTCACGGCAGCAGTGTCAATGGCCCTAGTGAGTCAGGATGCCCACACAGCTGGGGCCGCCTTTTCTGGTGAGGTCCCCCTGTCTGCACAGATGTTCCCATGGCCCGGAGCTCCACGGTCTGTAGCTCGTGTTGCTCTTGATGCATCATTTATGGAC
The DNA here is from genome assembly GCF_008692635.1 of Crocuta crocuta. NCBI lineage: Eukaryota > Metazoa > Chordata > Mammalia > Carnivora > Hyaenidae > Crocuta > Crocuta crocuta. The sequence continues at coordinate 4,552,147 of NW_027551571.1, read as the reverse complement.
TACCCGATTCCAGGGCACATGATGGCCTGTGTGTGTCCCAGCCAAGAGCCTCAGCTGTCTGGGGCATTTATGACAACGCAAGCTGACTGTACACAGGTGCCAGGAGTGGCTGTGTACACCCTCTCGCTGTCCCCTTTGCTTATGGGCCACTGTCACACACAACTGTTTTGGGTCGGGGACCCCCCGTGAAGTGCAGAACCTGGGTGTTCTCTCCATCTGGTGCTGGGATGGGAGGGTGCTTTTGAAATCATGCCATTCCTCAAACACATACTGGCTGTCGTATTAAGCACCCTGTTTAATTATTTCCCTTAACCCCACATCCACCCTCTGAGGAATACATGCAGAACTATCCTCCTTTTTACAAAGAAATCAAGGTCAAGAGAGGTTAAGTAACTTAGATACGGCCACATAGCTAGAGGTTAAGTGGCAGAGTAGGCCTTCCTGGGAGCCCAGAGTTGGCAGTGACACTGGTCACTGCCTGGAGACAGTCTCTGCTTCTTTTGCTGGGTGCTCCCCAGGCCTGGAAAGGGGGGGATGGGAGTGAGGACCGGTACACCCCGAACTGCCCCCGACACCCTGTGGTGCTGGCCCATCCAGGTGAGCACAGAGAACTCGCACATGGGCTTTTCAGAATTGAAGTGGAACTGTGACGTGCACAGAAGTTCGTTTATCCGACTGGCAGTGCTGGGGATTTTTCTCAGCAGCCTGTCACTGTGTCTGATGCTGAGCCCACCGGGACCTTGGGGCTCGAGGGCCCAGCCCATGTGAGGAGGAGAGGGGCCTGCCAGGACCTCACCACTGTTGCATCTCCCTGGTGGGGGCTCATGAAAGTTATCCACCACGTGGAGGTGGCCGGCGGCAGGGGCGGGTGGGGGATACAGCGGGGGAGGACTCTTCTCTGGCTGTTGGGTACTTAACCACTGCTCCTGTCCCCCTGTTACCTCACTCAGCCGCCTCTGTGCCCTGGGTTCAGTCCAAGCATGTCTTTTCAGCAAAGGCTCCCTTGAGAAAACAAAGCCTTTGCAACAGGCAAAGGGAAGGCAGAGGGGGATCTGGGAACGGTGATGTGAGAACATGGGCAGAATGCCCTGGCCAGTCCCTGAAACAGAAAATGGATGGTGACGTTTGGCTCATCTTTGATAAACAGGGGTTTAGTTCCCTTTGGCCTTGGAGGTGGTGATCCATACTGTAGCCTCCAGCCTTTTGTGAGGGCCGTGAGTGTTCTCTCCAAGAAAAGAAGGGCCCCACACAATTTTGGGAGCCCGGTGGACCCCTTGGATCTGGTTGGCTTTGGAAACTTTGTGGTAGAGGGATACCTGGGTGGCTCAGTTGGTTAAGTGTACGACTCTTGGTTTCACCTCAGGTCATGATCTCATGATTGGTGGGTTCGAGCCCCACATTGGGCTCCATGCTGATGGTGAAGAGCCTACTTGGGATTCTGTCTCCCTCTCTCTTTTCCTTTCCCCACTCATGCTGTCTCTTTCTCAAAAGGAAATAAATAAACATTACAAAAAGAAACTTTGCACCAGAGAGAAAAAAAGGGGTCCTCACCGTAGCTCAGGCCAAATGAACAACAGCGCAAGTATCCAAGGCTGTCCATTTGCTGTCTTTTATTTGTTTATTTTTAATTTTTATTTATTTATTTTTATTTTTTTATAATTTATGGTCAAGTTTATATGANTGTTCAAGTTTATATGATCTTTTATAAGTATGGTCAAGCTAACATACAGTGTGTATGGTGTGCTTTTGGTATCAGGGGTAGATATCTTCCCAGGACTCATGGCTCCCATGCAACACCCAGTGCTCATCCCAACAAGTGCCCTCAATGCCGACACCCCTTCCCCCCTAACCCCCTCCCCTTCATCAACCCTTAGTTTGTTCTCTGTATTTAAGAGTCTCTTATGCTTTGCCTCCCTCTCTGTCTGCAACTATATTTTCCCCTTCCCTTTCCCCATGGTCTTCTGTTTGTTGTCTTTTAAACATCTGTATCATTTAATGAAATTACAGTCTTTTTCATTGAAAAATGGTCACAAGAATGCTACTTCTTTCTATCTGTCAACTCTTTATATCCCTTGACTGGACTAAAGTTCACTTGGAAAACAACTCTGTACCCCTCACCCACAGAGCACATGAAGGTTTGTTTTGTGGGAGGGAGAGGCCCTGGGAGGGAGGAACAAGGTCACCAACTCACTTCCATGTAGGGTCACAGAAAAGGTGCTCATCTTTACTGAATGTCTTCAAGTTCTTCTAGAAATCTGCCCGGGATCCCTGATGGATTGACATTACTGCTTCTGCTGTTGTCTGAGGCTTTCACGGGTGTAACCTAGGTTGACTCATCCGGGGCCACACAGCCAGGACAGTGAACGGATACGGGAATTCCCAGAATCCTCCACAAAGCTTTGTCCACGTCCTGCATTCGGTGTTTTGGCCCTAATGAGGCCATTAGCCTTTCAGCAACAGGAAGCAGTCACATAGCAGAGTCAATGACCCCAGCCCTGGTCTGGACCTGGGGCATGGATAGACCAGAGCAGGGGGCTTGGGGAGGGGTCTGGGTGAGAGCAGGGCTGCAACCTTTGCAGGGATGTTGGCTTGGCAGCGACGATGCCCTAAGCCTGCCTTCTTGGACCGAGCCTCTCCGTGGCCAGCTGTGGCCCCGTGACCTTGGCCGGCACCAGGGGCAGTGGGAAGTGAACTGGGAAGGGCCAGCCTGTGCTAACACACCTGTGTTTCCCCCCAGCTGGTTGCTTCACAACATGGTTGTGCTGCTAGCAATTGTGAAACGCATCACGCCACCCGCCCATACCCGCTGCTATGTAACATTTGTTGGCTCTCACAATCGGGGTTGAACTGCTTTATTTTATTTATTTTTATTTAGAAAGGGACACCAGAATCCTTTTGGTCTGGGAATAAGCCAACCTGGCCCAGTGTTGAGTGCAGAAATATTCCATCTCCCTTCTGTGCCCAGAATTATTTTTGTTTTCTTCGATACACAACCTAGATACGGCTACAGCAAGGAAATCGGTTGATTTTTGAAACCAAAACTCCTTTCCTGTTTATCAGTTTTGAAAAAAAAATTCCACTGCTGTCGATCAGGATGCCAGTTTATCTCTGTGGGCGGTGTTCGATTCATCTTCTCTTTCATCTGCTGTGTGCCCCCAATATTGCACCAAAGGAAGTATCCATTGTATCTTCAAGCCAGGGTTAGTAAATTAATGTCATTATTAGGATTGATCCTTAATTCCTGGTGCAGGAAGGGCCTGATGATAGAAGGCACATGGGCTGTGGCACCAGCCTCCCTTGGGCACTTAGGAGTTAAGTGACCACAGCAAGCTCACTAACCAACCCAAGCTTCCTAGGGCTTCATCATGATGTGAACGGCATGCCCTAAGTGGGAGGGCACTGTCATTGCTGGTGGCTGGAGCTCTTCCTGAGGCTTAGTCTACTGCCTACTGGCCTGTCTTGAGCCACTCCCCAGTTCAAGACCCATAAGGGCAGAAGTGCCTGGTTACTCTGTCCATTGCTGTATTTCCAGAGTGCAGTGGCCCATGCAGAGCAGACACTCAATGAATATTTATTGAACAGATGAATGTATGAGTGAGTGAATGAATAAATACAGGGTATGTGTCAGAACACAGCCTTCTCGAAGTACATTCTTTTCATTAGTAAGGTGCGTTGGATGCCATGGGAGAATTTTGTGCCTGCCCAGCCTGCCTCACCATTCTCCTGCCCCTGCCCCCTCTCCCTCAGATAAATGAAAGGCTGAGTAAAAGGAGAACACATCCTTGAAAATCTGCAGGCGCCCAGGATGAGAGTTCTAATGGGTGCCCTTTGTATTAAAGATCATAATATTTAAAATTGTGTGCATTTAACTTGGAAATTGTTGAGTGGAGTACCTCCTTACCTTCTTCCTTAACTTGACCTGGGCGGCCAGCTTCAAATTTGTAATTCACATTCCCTGAGACCCGGTCCAGCTCACAGCAGCAGAGGGAGAGCTGGCTTCCAGCCCCAGCTGCCCAGAGCCCTTCTCCCCGCACACGCATCACCTCTCACAGTGCCTCCTGGACCCCACTCCACCTGCTGGGGGCCTCCAGCCATGTGTGCACACTCCAGACCACGCATCCACCTCCTCTGTCACTACCTGCAATGGGGACCGTGGTCCCCTCTGGATTCAGGGGTAGACACACTGCAGTGGGTTTTCTGGAGGAGGACAGGAGACCAGGGAAGGGGCAGCACCGGCTCTGGAAAGTGGCTGGGTGATATCTAGGCCAGGGATTCTCAGTCCTGGGCACCCAGAATGTGGTATAGGTGGGGTCATGTCCCTTGACGGGCATGTCCTGGCCCCATGGACTCTCACCCCCTTGGAGAGAGGTGCATCAAGGGACATCAGAATGGGGACCTTCAAACTGCAGGACCAAGGTAGGGGCTCCACTGGCCAAAAAATGCCCCTCTCCTTACGGCTGTGACAAATGATCGGCTCGATAGAGGAAGGAGCCCACCAAAGGGCTGGTCTCTGTTTCCTTCACACAGGAAGTGTTGGGCTAGGTTTTAGGCCAGTGTGGTCAAGGCTGTCCCCTGCTCTCGGGGTTCCAGGGCCCAGCTGGCTCTCCTGTGCACTGCGAATAGCCCTGCAAGGCACCTTCCCTGATATTACCTACCCGTGATTTTCACACCAGCCCTGGTCAGACCAACCTGAGTCCTCACTCCATCTCAGAAAGGAGGAGACGGAGGCTCCAGAGGCTGGAAAGGCCTGGTTAGGACTGTTATCGCACAGAAGAGGCTCAAGGCCTCAGCCAGAAGCATGCAGTTAAGTGAAGGAAGGGAAACGTGCAGGCCCAGACCCCCTTTCTTTGTTGGCCTTCCCCACCCAGGGTCAGGATGGTTACAGTTCAGCACTATGGTGCCAGTTTGGGCTCTGGGGTTTGCTCAGTCTCAAGAATGTCAGCAACCTGGCCTGCTCTGATGCTCTAGCTCCCTAGCTCTGGGGACAAAGGTGGCCCTGGACAGCTTGGATGGGTCCCCCTCCACACTTGCAAATAGCCCAAGACTGAGAAGTGTCACAGCCTCCCTGTCTGCCGTGACTTCTCCTAGGGACCCCAGGGCCCAAATCAGATGTAAAATTTCCTGCCTTTTGAGTCTCTGGGCCTCACTTGTCCCCTGGGTCTCCAGGCTCTTAGTCACAGGAGACTTCCAGCCTCCCTGACCCCATGGTCTGCAGCAGGTGAGGGCAGGGGCTGTACCAGGCATGGAGGCTCTTAACCGTGTGTCTCCCAGGCCGACTTTGAGGCTACCTGGAAAGGGGACCCCTGGGAAGTACCAGGGTTCACTGCTTGTGGGGTGATTGTGCAGGTACAGGAGATGGGAGGGGCCTGGAAACACCTCCCCAACCTTTCTCCTTTGTGTGGGTCAGTCTACAGCAGGGCTCTTCTGTGCAGCTGTTTCCAGATGTCTCACGTGGCATGGGGACCCTTAGAGTCTCCCGGTGGCCAGTGGAGCAAAATGCAGCTGGGTTCCGCACCACCAGTACGTGCTGTTCGCCCTTCCCTCTCTTACTTTCCCGCCCCCTTGCTGTGTCTGTACTGGACCATGTCTTCCAGTAAGCCAGATGATCTAAGCCCGGCCTCAGTTTCTGCTTCCGAGAGAGCCTGGCCTAAGTGAAGCCTCTAGGAGGCTGCTTGGTGGCAGGTCTTCTCAGTCTGCAGATGGATCCCCTTTGGAGGCTCATTTCTGGTCTTCTGCTCCAGCTTTCGTGTCCCTTTGTAAAAGGTCTTCCATTCTAGCTTCCCCGGAGAAAACAAGACAAAAACGAATCATAGAGGGATAGGTGCTCGGACGGAAATCCTGGCCCACAAGCTGGGCTGCAGGGGCCACCGTATCACAGTCCCTGGGAAAGTGGCTGCTATAGTCAGACCGTCTGTGCTTGTATCCCAGCACTCACTGTGCAACGTTGGGAAGGTTACTCAGCCTCTCTGGGCCTTAGCATCATCTTTTGCAAGGTGACGATAATGACAACATCTGAGCCATAGGACTGTTGAACAGATTAAATGAAAAAAGCTCAATGCCAGGCCCACAGTAAGTACCCAAAAAATGTTAGTTAATATTATGAGCTACCTTCTTCATTAAGTCTTAGTCTTGTTGACCTGATGGCTCTTAAAATATTTGATAATTGTTACCATTTGTTGAGTGCTTCCCACCCACCTAGAACTTTGCCTAGATCTTTTCACTTATCCATTTGGTATTTTGTAGTGAGGAAACTGAGGCTCAAAATGAACCAGAAGGCAAACGTGTTGAGTCGAAGTTGTGCCCAGGTCTGTCTCTCTTGCACACGGCACCGAAGGACGTTCCCATTCTTCCCTTGGGCCCAGGGATACCTGCTCCTTCTTTTCTCCACAATCCTTGCAGGCTGGCCTTTGGGGCGCAAGGAGGAAAGGGCAGATGTTAAGCCCCGGTGAACGGGCGCCGCCAGGAGGGGAAGGTGTGAGGGCTGGAAGCGGCAAAGAAGCGAGCTCACGGCAGGTGTTACCACGTACAGCAGGTCTTTCCTAATGAGCAAAACAAAAAGGGAAAACTGACAAACAGAATTTGGCTCCGTTCGAAGGTGTGAAGAGAACAACTCAGCTCTGAGAGACATTTGCATGGAGCGCAAGACCCAGGAGGTCTGGTTCTCCCAGTGCCGGAAGGGCTGCGGTAACTGCCCGGATTGGAGAGCAGCCGAGGCCCCGCCCTGGGGTCAGGGGGATGGACTTGTCTGCAGTGCCTCCCTCTCTCTCTTTAATGTTTATTTATTTATTTACCTAGAGACACTGTGTGTGCAAGCAGGGGAGGGGCAGAGAAAGGGAGAGAGAGAATCCTAAGCAGGCTCCGTGTCATCAGCACGGAGCCCAGTGCAGGGCTCTGGAACTTACAAGCTGTGAGATCATGACCTGAGCCAAAACCAAGAGTCAGAGCCTAACTGACTGAGCCACCCAGGCTCCTCTGCAGTGCCTCTCTTGAGGACACACACAGGTGTCCCCTGCGAGAATCCTTGTCCTTTGTCGCTGGATGGCGAGGGACCATGAGAAAGGCAGCCCTGAGCAAGTCTGGCTGACACCTGCTGACGGCTATGACTGCTGTGGTCAAGCCCTGCCCTTGACCTGTGCTGAGAGAAATGCCGTCCTGTCATTAAGCAGCAGAAGCATGACTGTTACTAGTTTTTCTTTTTGAATTGGTGCAAAAGGTGACTTCCTCCACCACCTCAAGTGCATGCTTACCTGGAGTGAGATGCTAGCACAGTGTGAGGTTGTGGCCGCCATTGTTAGCTCCTTTGGGGCAGCTTGGGTTGGGTCCTTCCACTGCTCAGTGGTGGCAGCCATCAGGGGGCATCAGGGCACTCGTGACACTTGCTGGGGTGACGATGCTCTTTGATCTTTAGAGCACCTTGCAGTCACTAACTAAAGGCCCACCCCTGATTATCGTCAGGCTGAGCTTGGCCAAAGTCTCTAAATGGAACCAGGCACCCATCCCTCCTCCCCTACCCGCAGCAAGGAACCTGCTTTCACTAGCAGCGATGATAACACCTCGGGCTTGACCTATTTTTTTTATTTTTAAACTTCACTGGCGTTTGTCTGACTCACCTCTTCAATAGCTGTCTGAGATTTGGCCTCTTACTAAACCGTCATAACCAAAAGATACCTTTTAGGCAGTTGTGGAGGGGGAGGGAGGGGTGCTTTAAGGACCAGGAAATGGGAAGACAGAACCCTGGGTGATTTTCAAGTTTACAAAGGGTCTTCTGATTTGTTTTTTAGAGGAAATGTGGAAGGTCTGTATTAGCATAAGTGACACTGTAACGTTAAGTAAAGAGCAGGTAAATTTCCCACTTGTAATTTACCAGCTTCCCTTTGGTATTTGTGAAATTTAGAAGTAACATCAGCTGGGTTCATCTCCAGAAAATTCCTCCTTGTGATTGCGGATCTTCTGTTATTAAGAAGGGTGGCTTTTTCCCCCCTCTTTCATTAAAAAAAGTGTGCTTTGGCACAAAGGAGAAATGTTTTCAAGATAGATCTGGATTTGAATTTTGGTTCAGACATTTAGTGACTTGGGACCCTGGGAAAGTGACTTTCTGAACTTCCATTTCCTTGTCGGTAAAAGGGGGATGGTAATGAATATCTCAAGAGGTTGTAAAGATCAGAGGTAATGTGCATGGAAAAGAGCAAAGAGGGGAGTTTCAGTCAGTGCACATTTACTGAGACAGAGTGGCTGGCGGGCCAGCGGAGTAAAAGCAGTCACCAGATAGTGAAAGTACTGAGCCCACTCCGTCAACGCTAGCTGCTTCTGTATTTTTCATGAAGAGTGAAGGAATAAATACAGGCAGCATCTGTCAGCGATGAATCAAATCACTGGTGGGAGACACAAGATAAAAAAGGCCCTGCATTGTCTGCTAGGTTTTGGTTCAAAGAGAAGGAGAACCTGATAATTTCTAAGGAGACTGTCCCTCAACGGCAAGGACAGCACACCTGAGGGGATTTGATCACTCAGGGACTCTGAAAATGCTTTCAGGTTGGGCAAATACATCTCTATTTCCTGCATCTTCCAACCCAGATGCAAGATACCTGCTTGTTTGTTTTTATCAAGCCGATTGTGTTTACTTTCTGAAACTTCTCCTCGAGGCAAGGCCCGGGTCTGTGAGTAGAAAAGTATGGATGCTATTCTTGGCTCTTACCAAATGCATCCCTTCAGCTCCTGGATTTACGCTCCCTCACATATAGGTGAGGGTTTGGAATCAGTGGTGTCTTGGGGGCCCTATGCTCTAGGAGTCTGGGGTCCCCACTAAATGGGATGTGGCCATCTGGACCATGTTTACCCATGTGAGCACGGGAGCTCAAAAGGACAGACGAACCATGCACACACACTTAGCACCATTGTGCTTGGTCACATCCCATTGGCAGAATAAGCACCTGGCCAATCCCATAGTTAGCAGGGTAGGAAAGAATGCTCACTTCCAAGAGCATGGAGGAGTGACTAGTTGCTAAGCTATAATTCAGTTTGTCACTGCCAATCTGAAGGCAAAGAATTGACTTAAACAAATTCTCAAGCTCTCAGGCAGCTTTGTGTTTCTCCAGTTCTGAAACAAAACGTTCCAGGGAGCTTAGCTTTTCATCAGTGGAAACGGTCTAGTCACGCCCTGATCAGAATTCAAGGCCAAACAGGGACCATTATTTGAGCTGTAGATTTAGCTGTTTGGTATTCACACATCCCTAACCATCTTGGAAGGTATGATGTTTTCTAACAGCTGTAAAGACAAGAGCTTCTAACATGATCAACTATACATAATATCCATGGAATTGCATTGAGTAATGTAATGATGTGTTATGCTGTCATTAACACATTATGAATACCTAATTTGAAAGGTTAATGAAATTGACAAACATATGAGCACTGTGGGTATCATCAATACCACTTAATGACAAATCTCCTGTTTTTATTTATGGAATTAACTAAAATGGGAGGATTCCATCACTACAACTACATTTTGGGGGGTCATAAATTATAAAGAGTCTGCACAATATATTTTGGTTTCATTTGGAGTGTAGGTTTACAGAGTACTTTATATTGCAGGTCTGTGTATAAATAATATTTAATACAACAAGATCACAATTATTTTAAATGACCTTTGTAGTTTTTCTGCAAAGGGTTACGCTTGCTGAGGGTGAATATTTTTAGTTAGACAGATCAAAGAAAATGCCAGGACCAAGGACAATTGTCACGGGAAAGCCATCGTCAATGGCAAGCTGTGCTACTGCAGAAGACCTTCCCGTCTGGGCTAAAGGATATACAGTGTCTCATCTTAAAACTTGGAAGAATGATGTAAGAAGACTATTTTGTTTCTCTCCAGAACCCTGGGTGAGCTTTCAGCTTAACTGATAGATTTTTTTTTTTTACAAATAGTTTATTGTCAAGTTGGTTTCCATATAACACCTGATAACTGATAGATTTTAAAGCCATTGAATCTACATCGATAGGCTAATTAATGTCAATGAAACCCAAACAAATAGAAGGGGCCCACTTGGTTTTCATTTCTGATATAACAATCCTAAAAGAACGGTTATCATCTATGTTAATGTTTTCATATGAAGAAAAATTTTGTTCTTGAGTGTCCAGGTTACCTCTACGTCAATAATGCTGATACTTATACTGATATTACAACATCGATAAGAGTAATGATAAGAGGGATGCCTTCACATTATACAAAACACCTTAAATACATAATTGGTTGGACCCTTTTAGAAATCCAGTAAAACTATTGAGAAAATGTTGTAGCTCCATGTTGTTAATGATGAAATGAGGTCCAGAGAGCTTAAATGACTTGCCCAAAGTATAATGGTTAAGACGAGGCAGGCTGTGACTTGCTAATTCTGTGTTTTTTCTGCTTAACTTCAATTTTCCAGCTCCAGGCTTCCAGAAGCCATGGCATTCTGTTAGCCATTTGTAGTTACATATTATTTTTGTTTTAAGGGATTATTTTTCTGAAATAACAAGTAACAAATAACAAGTGACCATGATAGAAAATTTGAAAGCATAGTGGAATATAAGGAAAAAATAGTAACCACCCTACTCTTGGAATCCAGCCCTGCAAAAATAACACATATTAACTTTTTCCTGTGTGTGCGTGTGTGTGTGTGTGTGTGCGTGCGTGCGTGCGAACTCCATCCTTCTTGCCCTAGGTTCTTTCTGATGGTTAGATGTGACCAATCAGGATTTTGGAGAACACCAGGTCACAAAACGGACCCAATCTTGGGCCTCATGGATTCACAGAATCTGGAGGCCAGAGACAAAATGTAGGAATTGCTATTGCAACGTCTTGGGGGAACGGTCTTCCCACTTCCATTCGACAGGCTCAGACACTGTCAGGCTTACTGTTCACGTGTCGCTGTCCCCTGATGGTGGCTCAGGCTGTCCCAAGGCTGCTTTCTGGGTGGGGAGGGCTTCTTGGAGAGTTCAAAGAAATTGGAATGTTCCCTCCTCATTCCTCAGACCATCCAAGTTCACTTCACAACCAATTTCAAGTCACTTAATCTTTCTGAGCCTTAGTATCTTCATCTGTCACATGGCCATAGGATCATGGGATCAACACCTCGAATGGTGACCAACCAGTGTTCATCAGTGTTAATCACTGACACTTGTATTATTTTCATGACCACTGCCTCTGCCTACCTCATTGGCTATAGGCATGGATTGGGTGCACCAGTACTCACTGGTCCCCAGACACGGTGCACTGTACATCTCCCTCTGGTTCCTGCACTTTCTTCCCTAGAGGAGGCTCTGGAATACCTCCCTTCCCAGCCTGGTCCACACACCATACCCCCTCCCACCGTCTCTGAGAACTCTGATTCACTGGAAGGAACTCAGCTCCAAGCCACTTGCCCGGGGCACCCAGCCTCAGTGTGGGTGTGGGTGTGGGTCCACCCTTTTTTTTTTCCACCTTTAGAGCATTTATTTAGCATCCATGAGCCTTGGTGTTCTCACTCTTAAACCAGAGGGAATGTTGCTGTGAATGTGAATAGAGGCGATGTATGCAGGTGCATGTCAGATAACAAGGGTGCTTGGGGTATTGGCCATCGCCTTCTTCACATGCATTTCCCCTCTAGTCCTCACTGCAGCTTGGGAGGCAGGGGTTGCTGCGGGTACAAACACTGAGCTTTATGGGAGAAATGACAGACTCAAGGCCACCCAGTGCCTCTGACTGGGATCAGAGTGAATCTAGGACTTAAGATCCTACGTGTTATCTACCATAACGTGCAAATGTATTGTGACTGACCTACTAGCTTTTCAAACTTTTTTGAATTAAATCAATTAAGTCAAACACAGCAGCAGAATTCTGATATTCCGATCTTGTATTTAATTAATTAATTTGCATTTTATGCTGGGTTTTGGATGTAAGACTAGGAAATCAACAAAACTTTTATTATAAAGGTAAAAATATTGATGGATAGAGAAATTGCTTTCTCATAGCAGAGTACCGATGGGAGTTTCCCAGGCTGCTTAATTTTTGGAGATTGAGACCCCCAAATGTCACAGCACAGGCATTCAAAAGCCCAAAAGGTGAAGAAGTTTCTCCTGGCACATTTGTGATGTTTCCTGTCATGAGAATCTGTGCCTGAGAGTAACAGCAATACGCACATGCGCTTTACTCTTACAGAACATTTTTTGCAGCCTCGCTTGTTAGTAGATGTAAGCCAGCCAGTAACCCCATGGGTGTGTGTGTGTGTGTGTGTGTGTATGCATGTGTGCACATGTGCATTGCATATCGCCCCCAGCCCACCGGGGCTCTCCCTGGCAGCCCAGAAGGTCTGTCTCCCCACCCTAGATTGGTCCCGTAGCTTGCCCTTCTGAAATTGCCTCAGGTGTGATTCTATCTCGAAGACTGAAGATCGGACTTGAAAAAGAGCCAGCTCTCAGAGTGTCATTCCTGACAGATTTCTTAATTAATCTGCTCAGATTGTCAATAATGTAATTCACTGTTGATTTAGAAACTAGTTATATGAGCACTGCTAGTGCCATTGTGGGAAAACATCTGAATAATTTAGCTAATAGATGGGAAGCTCACCCAGACTGCTGGGGCACAGGGAGCAAAGAGCGAACCCGCATGAGATGAGCTCGAGCGGGGGGATTCCAGCAAATTCCAGGGAGCGGGGAGAGGTTGTCGTATTACTGGGGGCAGCAGCTGCCTGGTTTAATTATTGTCATTTCGGTTTTTGGAAAAAGGAGTGTGGGCCTGGTATCCTCACAGGCAGAGGCCGTTAACACACTCTCGAAAAATATTGCGGAATTTCAATGTCAAGCGTGTGATCTAATGGATTACTGACGCAGAGCAATGCAGCGTGTCAGCGGGTCTCATTCTTGCTATGTAATATTATTTCTATATGATTATTATTCAACATATGTGAGTTTAGTGACATGTACCATCAAAGGAATATAAAAATGACTTCCTTCTTTTCTGGGAGATTCAGAGTTATTTGGATGTTTCCTAGAATTGAATAGATGTGTCCCGAGATTAGGGTGATCACCCTTTTTACACCAAAACTTGGAGCTGTGTTGAAAATGAAGTTTATAGATTGGTGAATCTGCTTATGTGAAGAGTCTTACATAAACATAAAAACTCAACCACTTTTAGTTATATACTTAACATTTCATTTTTATTGAAAATAATAAAATTATATGAAGTTGAGCTGTTATACTAAATTTTTTGCCATGGCGGTTAGAGTTTTAACAACCCTTAAGTGCAGATGAGTTAGTGTTTAAATGTAAATGTTAATCAGAATCATGGTGCTTTTGATAGGAAATGTTAATTCTGTTCCATTTTTCTGCAGCGTCTCACACTTGTCTTCTATTTTCTGTCTCCCTTTCTCCCCCCAATATCCTCTCATGCATGAGAGCTGATGTGCACACACATGCGCACACACACATGCACAGGTGCATACAGTATATGGACGCATACACACATGCACACACTCCCTTGTCTGTCACCTCTCTTCCAGCTTTCTATGGTGAGGTCTTTAGAAAGAAGGAAAGAGCAAACTGCATCCAACGCTGATAGTCTGACACTGACGAACTTCCAGTAGGTGAGAAGCAATTCTGCATGGGATCTATGGCCTTGGATTTGAATAAAGCAGAACTGATTTTAAATCCTATAGGGCACCTGGGTGGCTCAGTTGGTTAAGCGTCCAACTTCGGCTCAGGTTATGATCTCACAGTTCGTGGGTTCAAGCCTCGCGTCGGGCTCTGTGCTGACAGCTCCGAGCCTGGAGCCTGCTTCGGATTCTGTGTCTCCCTCTCTCTGACCCTCCCCTGCTTGTGTTTTATCTATCAAAAAATAAATAAACATTAAGAAAAAAACCCTAAAAAAATAAATCTAAACTACACTGGGAGCTTTAGGGGCAGAATTGCCTTTTGGGGGCGTCATGAACAGAAATGCAGCAAACAGTCCTTGAGTGCATCACTGGCTGTATGGAGAGAATGTGTGTAAAACATGGTGTGGGTTAGAATCAGGCTTGGCTGCATAAAACACACCAAGTAGCAGTGGATCAAATGACATAAGGATTCTCTCTCTCACCAAGGAAGTCTGGTGTGTGCAGCTGAGGGCTGGGGCGGCCACTCTGTGTCACCAGGGACCCACGCTCTTTCTGTCCTGCTCTCCTCGCCACCCTGGCCAGTGCACGATTTGCTTAAATCTCATGGTTAACGCATGGTCAAGATATGTGTGGGCTTTTGCGATATCACACCCATTCAGAGAGAAGGAAAGAGGCAGAGGACAAAGGGCACCACTGCCCTCCCTTCCCCTTTTATGAAGCAGCCATCTGGAAGCCTCCTTCCTTCGCCTCCACGCATTTCATCTTGCACATCCTTGGCCAGAGACCAGAGGGCCACACCTAGCTGCAGGGAGGCTGGGCAACGTCATATTTTCAGCTGGGCACAAAAAACACTGATGTTCTCTTACGGGAGAAGAGGGGACTGGGTATTTGATGGTAGCCTGAAGGCCAATTCCTGCAAATAGTAAATGCTTTCCAACAGGCAGTTATTATAGCTCTAATGAAACCACAAATAAATGCTTCCTATTTTTACCGAGTGCCTGGGTATTTTGAATGGAGATGATTTGAAAAGAGTATTGTTTCACGATGGCCCAAGACAACAGCACTGGTCATGGCTTTCTGTCACTTGAGCTGTATACGTCCCCAGCTCTGGTCAGGGAGTCGAGGGGCTGATAAATGCTGTCAATGTGGGAAATGTGGGTGACCAGTCCCTGAGTTTTCTAATAGAATTTGGAAAATGGTATGCCTTTTATTGAAAAAATAATAATTTGGTGTTATTTATGTGTGTAACACTAGCCTTCCCCCATCGAGTATTCCCTGGGAATCTAATTTGTAAATAATTACTTGACAGAATGGAACTGGCTGGAAAATTCTGAATATGTGGAGGCAGAGGTGGGCCCCCGAGAGGAGATTTTAGCTGCAAGGCCAAGCACCTGAATGGTCCAATTGCAATTTTTCAGCTCTCAGCAGTTAGCAGCTAATAAGGTCCCTGGTTGGAAAAGCCAACTCTCAGGCCCCAGACGCAGTGGACACACTTAGCCGGTCATTAGCAGAGGTACTGGGAGCAGTACCTGGGTTACTGACGGAAGGCCTGTCCCCAAAGCACAGATACCGGGACAGTTGGGTTGTCCTTCCTGTGCAGAGTGGGAGGGGGGTGTTCAAGGGCAAGGAGGTGCTAGGGACTGAAGGTTTGTGTCCCTGCCAGATTTTTGTATGGAAGCCCAATTCCCAGTGTGGCTCTATTTGGAGATGGGCCTCTGAGGTGGTAACCGAGGTTAATTGAGGTCATGAGGTTGGGCCCATGATCTGATAGGATCCGTGTCCTTGAAAGGAAAGGAAGCTATGCCAGGGCCTTCCGTGTGTGGGAGCACCTAGGAGAGGTCACTCGAGGATGGTGAGAAGGTGGCTGTGTACACGCCAGGGAGGCAACTCTCACCTATGTCCTTCCGGCCAGACTGTGGGCTTGGACTTCCACTTCCGGAACTGTGAGATAGTAAATGCCCTGGTATCAGCTGGCCTGGCTGTGGAGTTTTGTTACAGTGACACAAACACACTAATATAGGGTGGTGAAATGGACATGGGTGCCTCAGAAAGCCAGATGCTGACAGTGGCCTTGAAGTAGTCCGTGGCTGTCCCAACGCTTCCGTTTCTACCACTGATGGAGAATCAAGCCCGATCCTCCTCACTCGATTCACATTCTGCAGTGAATACCCAGCTTTTCCCTTTCCTATTGATTCATTCTTCGGATTATTCGTTCCAGCAGAGTGAGCACCTAGCAAGTCTCAACAATGCGCTGCACTGACAGCCACAGCCGCGGGAAAAGGAAGGAGCTCGAGCTCTCCTGGTGACCCAGTGGGCAAACACAGACAGCAGGGCTGGTGTTAGTTGCCTCTTAGGTGGCCTTCCTGCCGGCAGCGTCTATAGCAAGTGCTTGGTAGCACTGAATCATAGGAGGCTCGCACTAAGCCTGTGAGGGATGGGCTGGTTTTACCCTACTTTGCAGGAAAGAAAGAGGCTCTCAAGGTGAAGTGACTTCTCCATGGATACCCAGCTGATAAAACTGGTAAGAGGCAGAGCTGGGAGTCACAGCCAGGCAGTGGGGACCAGAGCCCCACACTCAACTCTGCTGTCAAACCAAGTTGTTCCAACCCAACTGGGAAGTGACTCCATGACTCAGGACCCTCTCAGCGGTGGCAGACCAGGGAGGGTCTTCCCAGAAAATTATATCCAAGTGGGGATCTTGAGGACAGGGTAACTGGGTATGAAGAATGAGAGGGGGGCTGCAGGCAGTAGAGGCAGGGCAACAGAGGGGCTGTGGGGTGAGCTGGGAGCATAAGATGCCGAAGGAGGTGAGGGTGGAAAGGACACAAGAGAGGGGGAAGGGAGTCTGTATCATGGAGGGAACCAAACACCACGGAACCATCAAGGAGTTTTCATCAGGGGGATGATATGGTCACACTGCGTTTTAGAAAGATTACCATGGCTACACTGTGGGGAATGGGTGGGCAAAGTGGGAGAAGGAGGAACTACTTTGGAGGTGGGAAGCCGGGTCAGAAGGATGGTATGATGCCCAGGGATACGTGAGCAGCTTGCACGGTTGTAGCGAGAAGTAAAGGAATAACGCTGTGGTGAGCTGGAGAGCTGACGGGTTTGCTGGAATTTTCGACAGGCGGTTATTAAACAGAACCATTCTTAAAAATTAAGCTGTAACAGAGTCCCTGGGTGGCTTGGTCAGTTAAGCTTCTGACTTGATTTCATCTCAGGTCACCGTCTCATGGTCCATGAGTTCAAGCCCCATATCGGGCTCTGCATTGACACTGGGAGCCTGCTTGGGATTCTCTCTCTCTCTCTCTCTCTCTCTCTCTGTCTGCCCCTTCCTTGCTCTCTCTCTCAAAATAAATGAACTTAAAAAAAGTTAAGTTGTAACAATGTATAGTTAAGTAAATTATAGTAAAAACAAAGATAAATATTGAGGCCCATCATTCTGATTATCTTACTATTACCTCTTCATGCTATCTATTCTGTTGAAAGTATTTATGTCCGTTGCATGTGTCTGGTGGACACAAGAGTGTGCTGTTGTGAGCGGCGTCACCTCGGTAGCTTGCGATTGGCTATTATTCGGTGGGAGTATTTACACCAAGGAAATCAGCAAACATTACAGATGAAGTTTTTTCTCCTCAGCACACTGTAGATGAGTCACCATCCTCTAGAGATAAAGAGCATGAACAAAACCTACCCATGCCTCTAGGCTCTACCCGCAAGCCTTCGCCAGCCTTCTCCGCTGGAGCCTCCTGACGAGCTCGGCACACCCTCCTCAAGCATTAACCCCTAGTGACCTGCTTGTGTCTGCCTTTATGGTCATTCTCCAAGCAACTTGATTCTTCTGTAGGCAGAGTGTAGCACAAAGTAGAGCTCACTCTGCGCTTGTGGGATGAACCAACACATGAGCGAGAGAGTAAATATGGCTTCATAAATATTTGTCTCTCTTTGGGCTTTGGGATGAGGCCTCCTTCACTAATGGGCTTATGATAAGCCCCAAACTGCTTTCGGCCTCAGGAACAGCCCGATGCTGAAGGTACATTTCACATAAATGTGAGTCCTGCTTAATGTTGAAATGTCTACCGAGAAACTACTTGAAAAAGGCCAGTTTGGGAAGAAACTACTTCGAAGGCGACTTGATAGTCCACTGAGCTGAGGAAAATGTGCCCAGGGAGCCAGGAGCCACACATCAAAGGGATTCTGAAGGACAATTTGAAAGGAGAGCCACATGTCCGGATCACCTTGGGGAAAACTGTCTTTGTAACTGATCTGAATCAAGGGCAAGGGGGCGCAAGGACATCGGATTTGTTTGAAGAAAATAGCATCCTGTTAGTCTTGGAAAATAATTACACAAAGCCACCAAAGCACCGCTTCCTCCCCTCCCCCATGCTCCCTCCTCACCAAGTTAAGACTCTACATCAAAGAGCTTCTGAGCCCTGTGTCTGCCTTGTGTCACCTTAGTTAACCATTTGAAGGAAAATGCTCAGAACGTTGATGTGAGGGGGTAGGAAGAGCTCCCTGTCCCTCCCATGTGGTTCTACTGTGTCCCTCTCCTCTGGGGCTCACTCCTCCAGGCCTTGGCAATTTTCCTAGATCCCAAGAGTCAGTGGACCCAAGCTCATGGGTTAACTCCACCAAACCCTGTAGGAGCCTGGGGGAATAACTTTTGTGTCCTTTGGCCCATCTGCAGAATTCAGTTCTTCCTTTGGCCTGTGTCCCCCACGGTTCCCCTGGCCCCCTGCCGCATGGTTATAGGAAGGTCAAGGGAAGAGATCTGTTATAGACGCCACAGAGCTGTAAGCTGCTGTTCTTGGCTTTATCAACACCATTGCTAGGGTCTGGGTCCCCTCTTATTTGACATGAGAAACCTAAGGCCCAGAGACGTGAAGTGACTTGATGAGGTCACTGCCAGGGCCTTACACATGGGTCTGGGAGTGGATCCTGAGCCCCTTCTGTTAGAAAATGCATTTGGCTCTCAGTGGCCTTTCTTGTCAACTCTTACTTATCAGGTTAAGTCATCTAATAACAGAAAGCCACTGCCACCCATTTTGCTATGAATTTCCATCATAGCACTCCCCCCCAACACTTACTTCGTGTCACTCGGTTATAGGATTAGTAGAAATACACCACTCTCTCTCTTTTTTAATTTTATTTGAGAGAGAGAGATCGTGAGTGAGGGAGAGGGCCAGAGGAGGGAGAGAGAATCCCAAGCAGGATCCATGCTCAGCATGAAGCCCAATGCAGGGCTACATCCCACAACCCTGGGATCATGACCTGTGCTGAAATCAAGAGTTGGATGCTCAACCTACTGTGAGAGAGAGAGATCGTGAGTGAGGGAGAGGGCCAGAGGAGGGAGAGAGAATCCCAAGCAGGATCCATGCTCAGCATGGAGCCCAATGCAGGACTACATCCCACAACCCTGGGATCATGACCTGAGCTGAAATCAAGAGTTGGATGCTCAACCTACTGAGCCACTCAGGCACCCTGAAATACATACTCCTTAACAGAGCCATGTGAACTAGGGGAAGGCACACTCCGCTCTCTCTCCTGGTTTGGTAACACTATAAAATTGGATTTTGCAAATCCTGTTCTTTTTGTACATTGTGCACTCAGGACCACAGCTCTCTGGATAAACTGGCCTTATACAGACCTCAGCCACCCCCAAAGGGATCAGTGTCCGTTAACTTCTAGCCCTTTCCCTGGGGAAGTGTGTCATTCCTGTGCTAGACCTCCCAAAGCATCTCCTTGGGAGCATTGATGCCCACATCAGCACTTGCTGTGTTCACTTGCACACTGACTGGTTTTGCAAGTGGGACAACGAGCTAGACGCAGAGCTGATGACTGCAGTACTCTCCGCTGAGTACCTAGAGGGGCAGCAAAGCCTTTCAATGGAGGGCAAAGGCTGGGAACATCCTGTCTCCTGCCAGCGCCACCCTGAGTGTTCCACCGTCCCTTTGGCCCAATAACAGAGTTAGTTCTCAATAAATGTTTATTGAGTGAATGCATTCCTGACATCCCCACCTTGCCAGATTTGCTCATTCATTCACTCATCCCCTCATTCTATCAGTCTTTCGGTCAACTTCCATTGTGTGCCAAGTACATGTTACGTGCTGTACTAAGTACTGAAAGTATAGAGACGCATTAGATTCATGCTCTACCTCAAAGAAGCTCATTCCAACAGGGGAGACCGAAATATGCACAATCACCTTACAATGAAATGAGGTCTGAGGGCTGGAGGGCAGTATTGGTAGCAGTTGCCCCTGAATGTCCATGGCCAGCCGTCTTTTCAGAACACACGATGTCACCTCTCAGCACAGCTTTCCACAGAAGCTTCTTGCTCTGGCTTCTGGGGTGACACTTGGCCCAGGAGGAAGAACACTTGGCTCCTGAGTTTGACCTCTTGACCCCCATCCCCTTGCTTTCCTTTGCCAGCAACTTCCAAGTGGGCTCAAGAAAGTAGGGGTGCAGGCTCTCCTTTTGTCCTCCAGAATCCATGGTCCAGTTAGGAACACTGCTCCTCTGTTTTCTGCCCAGTGAACTTCACAATCTCCCATCCCTCCTAAGATAGAGTACTCCTGAGTGCAGGTTTCAGATGCAACCCCCAGATAGGACAGTTTTCAAGGAACTTCAAGATGCAGATGGCCTCCTGGATAGGTTTCAGGTTCTAAATCAATCAGAAGCCATTTAGAAACACTGTGAACTTGGTGACTAGCACCCACAGCCAGTACCTACCTTATATCTGAACAAGTGTCCATTTCTTTACTTCCCTTTTGGTTAAAAGAAAGGTCTGCGGTGGGCGGACTTAGGGCGAGCTCCTTCTGACACTGGGTTCTTGCTAACAAGCTCGCAGGAGCATCAAGTCAAATGGGACTTAGATTTCATATTTGGTTCAAAGTGCTGATTTTATAGATAAGGAAACTGAGGTCAGGGGAAGTTCCAAGTAGCTCCGAACTAAAGCAACTTGTGGGTGGCCAAACTAGAGCCCAATGTCTTGCCTCTCAGGCCCTGTGCCTCCCACCACACTTTCCTCATTGGCATCAGAGCAGTAACTTCAATGACATTGATCAGGTATGACCATCTATGTGACAATCATAGGTGTTGTGGGATGTGACACCAGTGGAAAATGCAGAGCCTTGGTCTTTAAGTATATTATAGTCCAGTCGGGGGCAAAACTCTTGTTTGTTAAACTCACGTTCAATGCTAAATGACATGGCTGCAGTGTAGAGAGGTATAAGTACCTACAAACTCCAGAGAGTTCTTTTGAAAACTAGTATTTGAACCAGGACATGCACAACATACTGAGATAGGTGAAGACGTGGTAGAGAGTTCCTGATACACTCTGTCTCTGGAAGCTTCTTTGAAATAAAGGATTCTTTAAAAGCACTACTTCNACGTTCAATGCTAAATGACATGGCTGCAGTGTAGAGAGGTATAAGTACCTACAAACTCCAGAGAGTTCTTTTGAAAACTAGTATTTGAACCAGGACATGCACAACATACTGAGATGGGTGAAGACGTGGCAGAGAGTTCCTGATACACTCTGTCTCTGGAACCTTCTTTGAAATAAAGGACTCTTTAAAAGCACTACTTCAACTACAATTTTGACCATTATTCTTGCATTTTATTTCTAAATAAAATAGAAGTTTTGGGTTCCTTTTTTGTTCTTCTTTTCCATTTTCCTGGGATAGGTGGTATTGTTTAAAGCTGTGAGCACATCACCTCCCTTCATGGGGGAGGGCACTTGTGGGACTGAGCACTGGGTGTTATATGGAAACCANTTGAATGCTGACAAAAACTGAGGACTGATGGATGTGGGGGGGAGGGGGGATGGGCATGTAGGAGGACACTTGTGGGGATGAGCACTGAGTGTTATGTGGAAACTAATTTGACAATAAACTATTAAAAAAAAAAAAGCAAAAAAAAAAAAATAAAAGCACTACTTCAACTACAATTTTGACCATTATTCTTGCATTTTATTTCTAAATAAAATAGAAGTTTTGGGTTCCTTTTTTGTTCTTCTTTTCCATTTTCCTGGGATAGGTGGTATTGTTTAAAGCTGTGAGCACATCACCTCCCTTCATGGGGGAGGGCACTTGTGGGACTGAGCACTGGGTGTTATATGGAAACCAACTTGACAATAAACTATTTAAAAGAAAAAAAACTGTGAGCACATGCATGAATAAAAAGAAAAAAAACTGTGAGCACACTCTCACTCATGTGCCTGTACACACACACTCACATGCACATACTCATTTGCACACATTCAGGCACTCACAGGCACACTCTTACACACATACACATGGGTGCATGTGCACGCACACACACATGGACACACACACTAGCAGCTTTCTTTTCAGTAAGGAACAGCAACAGTTCACGTGAAGAATCCTGCACTATAAACTCCTCTTCAGCTAGATTATACCCAGGATAAGTGTTGACTTTCAATTTATGCCTCTGACATGAGTCATTGAGTGCTTTGATGCTTAGTTTATTTGTCCTGTCTTCAGTAAAATGGATTGAAGACAGGGTTATCCAGCCATGACATGGCGCCTTGATGCCTCCAATATGGGGCTGATGAAATCTGAGTGCCTGGCACTATCTTACAGGCATATAAAAATTTGATTTGGGATGTAGCCAGGCCCTCTCCCGCTCTGGAACGTAGGTGCAACATCTGGGGAAAACATTCCCGTCATTACCAGCAGCCTTGGGTATTTGCATAATACCTGATCTATCAGAATCTGACTCCACACTTCCAATTGGCCTCAGATGTAGCTCACATAGCTTATCACTGTAATGAATCTTGCTTTTGTATCTTCCATCCCTCATCTTCTGAAGTATTATACAGAATTAAGGTTCCTTTTAAAAGGCTCAGAATAAGATAACTGTATTAATTTCCAAATTAACTTTTCAGATTTCCAAACTCGCCCAGCAGCCACGTCTTTCACTTCTTTTTCAGAGAGATCATCTTTAGAGATGTTGGTCTGAGACTTATAAGCCTGTCCTCTGCGTAGACTCCAGAATTCTCTGAAACTTCCCTCACACTCTCTGCATAAACTCAGTGTGTTTCTATGCCTTTGCATATATTTCTAGAGAGGAGGTCCACATTTACAACAAATATTTAGAATGATCCATGGCCCCATGGGGTTAAAATCCTATTGTAGAGAGATTTCCCATGATTTGGTAACTACAAGGGATCTAAGAGGACACTTCATAAAAATTCTCTTTTCAAAGAGGGGGACCCTGAGGCTCAGAGAGATGTAATTATTTTTCCCAGGCCAATGCAATAAGATAGTGACAAAACAGCCTGGGAGTCCAGGATTTTCTTTCAACCTGTAAGTCTAAGCACCTTCCACGGTTCTGGGGGAATGTGGTCATCTCTGTACACAGGAATCTATGCTATTAAATGTGTTTCAAAAGGACTGTTTTCATCATTTGCTTTTTTGTGTAGTTTACTCTGGCAGCCGGGAGTATCCACTCACAAGCCTGTCCAGAATATCCTGTTAAACTACCCACCAATGCCAATACCTAGTGCTGTTCTTTTGGGCCACCGGGAATCAGCATACTGCGGGGCAGGAGTCCACAGTGAATGTGTGTGTGCGCCCTTGCGTGTGCATGTGAGAGTGTGCACACAAATGCAATTGCAAAACAGTCAGTGCTCATAATAGGGAACCAAGAGAAAACGTCTCAAGTTCCACTTTTGCTTAACACTTAGCTTCCTGGAGTTTTTAAAACACGGTATCTGTTAAGAAACATCTTCTTAAGCCTGGATGGGTGTCCTTACAGATGAGAGAGTCAGTCCGCTTGACCTTGCTCTCTGTTGCGAGATGTAAGCCTGGTGGAAATTCGAACACACTGGAGATTTATTTACCAGCTGCAGTCACAGCGAAGGTTGTGAATGCTCCTGGAGAGCTTTACACGGGGAGGCTTGGGAGGTGGCTTGGCACGGGTGTCCTGGATCTCCAGAGAGGTTCAGCATGCATATGATCACATCTGCTCCATCAGAGACTGCATCTTGTGAAAGCACAGGCTCAGAAGCAGTTAGACTGGTAGAACCTTCGAGACCACAGAGCCTGAAACTTGTATGTCACCAGCTAAGTCAGCGCATCCACCGTGACTGGCTCAGTGGCAGGTCAGAGAGGCATGTCCCAAGCTTGGGGCTTTCCCTAGTGTCCTTTTGATCAGGGACATTGGTCGGCATTAGGTGACACCACAACGTGAGTATCCGAGGCAGGGGCCACACACATTAATCGTAGGCTCAACAGCGCAGTACTGTGAAAAGCAGCAATGCTGAGATAGTTACAAAAGTAAAGGACAGCGTGGAGGGTGACGTGCTAGACATTTTACGAGACTTGTTCCATTTAATCTTTGCAACAATTTCGTGAAGAAATCAGCGTCGTTACCATTGTCCTTTAATCCAGGAGTGGCCACACTGCAACTCCAAAATGAGAGTTTGTAAAGATTCCCAGGACTCTTGCAGGTCTCTCTGTCTGTCTGTCTGTCTGTCTGTTCTCTCCTGGAGCGCACCCAAGTGTCCATGAGCTTTCTGTTGCTCAAAGGCCTTCAGTGCCACTCGGCAACATGGATGATGGGCAGTGAGCCTGGGTTCCTGGGGTCTGAGACGCCCCGGCTGGCGGCTCCGTCCCTGGTGAGGTGGGTTTGACTCAGCGGCTCTTTATTTCTTCCATTTACTTCCTGCTTCTCTGGCATCACCTTTCAGTAGGGCGTCAAGTGCTCGGACCAGAGGCCTTTTATAGCGATCTATAAATTTTTTTATAGCAATCGGACCATTATTCTTTACAATAATTTGTGTTTTATTTCCAAATAAAATAGCAGTTTGCAATCCTCTGTCTTCTTTTCCCTTTTTGGTTTGTGGTCCCGATTTTGTGGTGCCAAGTTCACTACCTCCATGCCTACGTTCGTTCATGGAACAAATAGGAGCACTTCCTATTCAGAGGCGCATGGGGCTCAGAGCTCAGCCTAGTCACATTTTTGTCCTTTTTCCTCTTTGACTGTTAACACTGCAAAACTGTGATAAAAATCTTGGTTTATATTCAGTTATCCAAATGCTTGTGGTTGGTCACTTGCGTGTGGCCTTTCTTCCTCCCCGGATGTGATTCCCTGCCTTGGGAAGAATCGAGAGTGTTTTGGCGATAGCGGGAGAATCCTTCCCAACCATGGGGTGTCCTGTGTGCTAGGGTGTGGAGAGGCAGAGGCGAGTGTGACACAGCTATGACTTTTGGCAGCCTCTATCACTTGCCTGCATCTTGCATTCACTTAGATCCCTGACTACAGTGCGGGAGGGGGCCAAACCGTGGGAGGAACAGAAACCAGAGATCTGGGCTTGGCAGGACCCTCCCTGCTAACCTCAGAACTGCCACGGTGTCCTCTTGGTTTCCTGTCACTTGACAGAAGGAACGGAGTTTCAGCCGGTTTCTCAATGGTCAGATACCATGGCCTTTGGGTGGGTCTGACCCAGGTTGCCTCGGCGGGAATGTGCCCGATGTTTGGGTTGCCCAAGGGTCTGCTTTAGGGCATGGGAAGTTCAGGGCCACCTGGTGGACTAGCCCTGCTCTGCTGAGGACAGTGGAGGTGGGAGGGGCCGAGCCTTGCTGGGAGGCTGGGGTTCTAGAAAGCCGTGTACTATGGACTTTGTTGTCAGGGTTGTGAAGTGTCGTCCTTCTGCACCCTCAGTCCTGGCTTTGGGGGCTTTCGGTCAGGCCCACAAGTCCCAAGGAGCCTCATCTCTTAGCCCAGGGCCCTGCTGGTCAGGGATGACACACATGAAATGGGAGGGGGCGGGGGGAGCAGTGATCTCAACCAAAAGTTATTACCATCTATAGTACTTAGTTTTTTTCCCTTAAAGCAAATTCAAACTGGTAGCCAAGTCAAGCCTTTGGCTTTGATGGAGAATGTGACCTTTCAATTCACAGAAAATTATGCACTTAAACCTTGGGGGAAAACTTATAATAAAAAAGACAGTAACCTCTTGATTAACAGCTAGCAGTCTTTGGAAGGATCCCAGAACATGAAAACAACTTTATAACCTCTGTTATTCTGCAACAAGAAATGGCATACCGATGCTCTATACACATTATATATTTTAGCCCTTATAACACATTCAAAAGTTTGGGGTTCCTAACCCTTTCCATCAATGGGGAAACAGCATTGTCATAAGTTTGAGTAAAAGGCTCCCAGCCAGGAATCAGCAGGGCCGGGACTGAGCCACTGGTTTATCCGGTGTGATGGGTCCTCAGGTCTCTGTCCCCAGCCTTTCTCCTCAGGGGAACCATCCACACGGAAGCCCCAGGGAACTCTTCACACAGGGAGAGCGGATGTTAGCTCCTGTCCACCTCATGTGGGTGGCGGCTGTTTGCTCGAGTTTTCACACATCTCTCTCTGTCTCTTTTTTTAAATCTTTTAATGTTTTATTTATTTCTGAGAGAGAGAGAGAGAGAGACAGCGTGAGCAGGGGCGGGTCAGAGAGAGAGGGAGACACAGAATCTGAAACAGGCTCCAGGCTCTGAGCTGTCAGCACAGAGCCCGACGCGGGGCTCGAACCCATGAACCGTGAGATCATGACCCGAGCCGCAGTCGGACGCCCAACTGACTGAGTCACCCAGGCGCCCCCGCACATCTCTTATCCAACCTGCCCGAGGACCCTGTGAGACAGCTGGTTTCTTTTGCGATCCCGCTTTGTACACAGAGTAAAGCCTCAGAGGGTCGAGGAAGGCCAGTTCCTGGTTCTTCACTCCAGATCTCCACGGCAAACACTTTTGGTTCAGGGCCAGGGCTCTGCCCGCCTGAGCCCGCAGCCCAGGGTAATGGACATCTGCTGCACGAGCACACCTGGCCGTGTTTCCCTTTTCAGTTTTGTGCGCTTGCCTCACTACAACATGTTTACCATATTTTTCCTTTTCCTGTTTGAGGAAAGAGTACAGTTCCTTCAGGTCTTTGCCCCAAATCTGCTGTGCTGTGTGGCATCCCGACATCCTCCCTGAACATCCCAGGAAAGAGCCCTGGGCTGTGGGATGCTTGGAACACCTTTCTGCTACATGTTGGGGTCTCCTCCCTTTGGCGTGGAATCCCATACCCGGCCAGAAGGACTACAAATGAGTTATTTTATGGCCTCACGTATTTCCTCCACACTTGCTGGTGCTACCGTGCGAGGCACGGAGGGTCCTGGGAGGTATAAGGCAATTACAATCCTGGAGGCATTTCAGCGTGGTGGAAAGGAGCGTGATGCAAACAAAGCTTAGGGGTGCAGAGTGAGGAAGGGGGACTCTTAGCAAACTGTCAAATTGCTGCGTGGGATGATATTTTGAAATGTTAGCTGAAGTTTCCTCTTTCACTCGGGATTTCTTTGCTCCTTTAGCTGTTCTTCCCACGCATACAAGACCTTTCTGTGGGTGCCACTCTGCCAGAACCCCTCCCCAGGGGATGTGCCCACCCCTGTACTGGGAACAAAGGCTGCAGATTGCTCATGACTCAGTCATTTGCTGGACATCACCCTCTACTGCCAGGAACCCCTCATTCAAGCTTATGTGCCCACGGATGACGCCCATGCTCATTTGACTGACCGAGGCAGGGATGCAAAAGCTTGGCCTCCTCACCCCGTTTTGATGGGCATTTCAACTCCAGAGCGCCTGTTCGGGTTAGCTGGGAGTAGCCTCCATTGCAACCTCACTGAAAATCGGCTTCTCCTCCTGAGAAATCCTGGGTTTTTTTCCAGGTGAACTTCTCAGGAACACTCCCCCATAAGCCTTCTGCTTCTAATTTTCCATCTCAGACTGTTTCCAGGAAACCTCTAAGGCAGATGGCATAGGACGTTGTTGTGGAAAAGTGGGCTCTCAATGGAAAATTGGAGAAGAGTATGTGGCAGGTTGACAGTGAGGACCCTGTCACTAGTGGTGGGTAGAGCCCTGATGACACTGGAAAGGCTGTAGGAAAGTGGTGAGCAGGAGGTCCATGGGACAGAGCGATGGTGGCTGAGAACTCCTTAGGTTGAGGAGAGCAGGAGGCTCAGGTGAGGTTCGCCAGTTTACGGTGAACCGTGACAACTCTAGCACCTCCTTGACAGCTTGTGAGAAAACCCCAGTGTTCTGCAGCTGGAAAGCGTCTCGGCTGGAGTGCCAGTCATAATCTTAAGTATAGCAGAGATTTGGAAATGGTTAGATTCTCAGGCCTCCAAAGTCAGGGTCCTAACAGGGAATTCGTTGGCCCCCCAATACTCAAGATGGGTACCTGGACAATTAAGAATCTTGCACCCTTGGGGCGCTTGGGTGACTCAGTTGGTTGAGCATCAGACCCTTGATTTCAGCTCAGGTCATGGTCCCAGGGTCATGGTATCAAGCCCTTCATTGGGCTCTATTCTGAGTTTGGAATCAGCTTTGGATTCTCTCTCTCTCTCTCTGCTCTTCTCCCCTTTTCGCCCATGCTTGCTCTCTCCTCTCTCTCTAAAGTAATAAAAAAATAGAGAACTTTGTATCCTCATGTTCCCTGGAACCCTCTGTACCTGCAGAATAGCTCCCCCATTACCCCGTGTAGAGGATTGATTCCCCTTGTCTTGAAGATGCTACACAGGCTTCAAATAAGGCAAGTATCTTACAAGACAATGCCTGTCCCTCAGAATCTAGTCCCGTCTTCTTTACTGGCAAGCAGATGAATGACAAAGGCCAAATCTCAGCATAATGTGACTGGGTCTGAGCTGGGGAGGCAAAGGCAAAGAGACCATATTGCAAAGGAGCTGTAGAATCTCGCTACTATGTCTCAGAAGGACCAAGAGAATAGTCATGGGATTGGGTCAAAGAGTATAGAATATAAAGTATAATGGGGAGAGTTTAGTGATAAGTGAGCACACTATCTTGGTATAGGACTTCACGTCTTGGCCAGAATCTTTAAGGGCAACATGGCCACTCTGCTAGGATGATGCTTGAAGGCCTGGAGGAAGCAGTAACCCACACATCAGGCAGATGGCAGCTCTAAGAATGGTCATGCTATAGTGGGCATGTTACCGAGATAGCTGGCCAACTCCCCATTTATAAAGGAACGCACTAGTGGAAAGTGGCCCCAGCGTCATTGAGAAGTTCAAGAATGGCTATCCTCTGTAGGCCAGAGCGAATGATAGCTGTGAAATTACAAAGCGGTTCTTGAGAGCAATGAGGATGATAGAGGTCAGGGGTTGTAACCAGCATCAGAAGGAAGATATAAGCAAGGATCCTAATGAAAGGTAAGAAGAGTGGAGCACGGGGTGGGGGTGGGGGTGGATCTTGCCTTGCAGAGAGGTATGGAGGTGGTCAATAAGCAGGTTGCTCCTAGAAGTAAGATAGATTGGCATCTGGTGAGTTCATTGCTTAATTTATAGAATTAAAACAAATCAAGTATAGGTAATTGAGAGGGTTAGCAAAACCCCCATGAAATAGTCAAGATCTCTTGCCTAACTGAGCTAACTCTTGGACTCAGAACCCATGGGTTGAAGGGGAAACAGTTCCTCCCTGGAAGGACCCTACAACATTACAGCGTTTGTGTTTAGCAGTACTTCCCTAGTTCTTCTTCAAAGTGACTTAGGCTATTTGTTCAGGCAAATCCATATTGGGGAGAGCGGAATACCTAAGCTTTTTGAGGAGTATTGAACTGACACTGAGACCTGGGGACTCCCCAGGTGACACCCCAAGGACACCATGGCCCCCCGCCCCCATGGGAGTGGAGACCAGGAAGTCAGCTAATGAAAGGAATCTTGGCTCAGGTCCAACACACTGTCCCTGAACCTACTCATTGTCATTTAGTTCAAGTACTGCTGGGGAAAGATACCTACTTGATCTTGGGCAGAATCTGCCCATTGTTTCCTTTGCTTAGAATAAAGAAATGTTGCAGAGGGCATACCCTTTTCTCCACTAGCTAGTAAGTCACAAATATGATCACATATAATGTTGAGGCAGGAATGCCAGAGATGAGTGCTGTCCTCAAAGGCACAGAATGTGGAGCTGTGGTCCTTGTCACAGCCCCATTTAATTCATCAGTCTGGCCCCTATGCAAACTAGATGAACCATTAGAGAGGACAGAGAACCTGCACAAAGTGAATCAAGTAGTGGTTCCCCTTACAGCTGCCTGTCAAATGTGGCTCTTTGTTTGTTTGTTTGTTTGATTGGTTGGTTGGTTGGTTTCTACTAGAGAATATTAACATAGTCTTTGGCCTATGGAAGGAAGCCACTGATTTGGGGAATATGTTCTTTTCCATCCTTGAGAAAAGAAAGATCAGTAGCAGTTCAGATTCACCTAGAACAAAAGATACTTTTATAGTCCTGCTCAGGCCTCTCTCACTCTTTGCCCTGTTAGTAGTCTGAAGCAACCTGGACTATGTGGATTTTCCACAGAATATCACATTTATCCACCACATCAATGCTCACACTCTTGGACCAGATGAGCAAGAAGTAGTAAGTAGGCTGGAGGCCTTGGTAAGACACATGCTTATTAAAAGCTGGTAGATGGACCCTGTAGGGACACAGAGGCCACATTGATGCCATTCATAGGGATTCAGAGACTTGGGGCTTATTAGGATAGTCACTCCAAAGTAAGGAATTATTGCATCTCATACCTTCTACCATCAAAAAGAAGAATAATGTGGGTCACCTTGGTGACTCAGTCCATTAAGCATCTGACTCTTGATTCTGCTCAGGTCACGATTTCACAGTTCATGAATTTGAGTTCTGTGTCAGGCTTCCCATTGACAGTGCAGAGCCTGCTTGGGATTCTCTCTCTCTCTCTCTCTCTGCCGCTCCCCCACATGCATGTGTGTTCTCCTTCTCTCTCTCTTAAAACAAAATAAATAAATAAACAAATAAATGCATAAATAAATAAGCTTAACAACAACAACAAAAGAAACACAATGTTTAGTAAGTCTCTTTGGAATTTGGAGGCAACATCTTCTACCCCTGTAAACACTGCTTCAACTCATTTTCTGGGTGATATGGAAGGTGGTCATCTTTGAGTAGGATCCAGGAAAGAAAGAATTTGCTTTCTTTGGTGTAAGCGGTGGTGTAAGTGACCCTGCCCTTTGTGTCATACAGCCTGGATGACCCTATGGCCCTCACTGGTAGAGGTGGGATGGTATGGCAGATCTCTATGGTGCTACTGAGATGTATGGTGGGAAAAGAGGTCATACAGAGCTTATGGTAAGCCCTGGGAGAGTCAAAAAGTAATCACTGACATTCTGGAGAAAGGCCATGTCATCAGCAGCATAAAGGTATGCATCCTTTGAAAAGTAGCTCTTAGTAAGCTTCTCGGCCCTGGTAGAAGGGGAGCCCATCACCATGGGATGTTAATTAACTACATGGCCGGACTGGGTTCTGTCAGACCCACTGCCTTATAAGATTGGGTGAACTAGTCATAAGGGGAAGTGATATATCCAGGCTTCGGCATAAGCAGGGTCAGAGTGAATGCGGAAGGTGTACAGTTAGCTGGGCTCCATATCACCCACTGCTGTTTTCTCATATTTTTCTCTCAGTTCACGTTGATGATTTGTTATGGGGCTAGGGTGACTTGATTCACTGGTGCATGTAAAAAAGTGGACTGTACCACTCAAGGATGGCCTTGAAAGATGCCAGTCAGGAACAATTCTCCAGGGGACATATATCTGGGTAGGTCTTCTAGTCATCACTTTGTAGGGAAAGAGAATTGACCAAAGATAAGAAAATGTGCCATGTGACACTCATGGCAAAGTGCATGAAGAGGGGTGGATATTCTGGAAAGAGAAAGATAGGCATATGGGAGACAGAAAGAAGCTTGAGGATAGGCTTATAAGAGTAAGCAGAGTGCGAAAATACGCATATCACATGATAATGCCCATCAAAGTACATGCACAATGAAAGAGGTAGCAAGCAAACAGAGTGATGTGGCCAATTGACACCAGTTAGCCTGTCATCAGGCACCCCAGTGCAAGTACAACAGATGCCACAGTGGCAGAGATGAAGGCTACATCTGAACCCATTGGTATGAGTTTCCATTCACCAAGGCCATCTAAGTACAGTGGTTGCTGAAGGCCAATATGCTAGCAGAGACTAGCCATGAGCCCCCAGTGGGAGTAATAGACATTTAGTAAAATACTGACTACAGGGATCTTTTCCATAATAGAAGGGATACAGATGAACCTTGAGTGGGACCATCACATATTCTTGGCATAAGTTTGCCTTTCCCACCTACAGGAAAGCACATGCCTAAGCCAGCGCCACCATCCTTCAACACAGGAGTCCATCTAACATCAGTTCAGGTCAAGGGACCTAATTTATTGAAATGGGGGCTCACCAGTAGGCACAGGTCCATGATAGCCACTATTTTCACCATGTATGACATCATCTAGAAGCTGTCAGCCTGCCACAGAGGTAGAAAAACCTCTTGTGAATATAGCTAAAGTTCCAGATTAGAGATAATGCCTTCTGAGTATGAAGCATAATCCTCCAGGACACAGGAGCATTCTGTGCCGATGCTGCTACAGCCCTGACAGATAGAATACATGGCTCTGAGAACCAAAAGATAGTAGTAGGAGTGGCCTTTCTTGCCACTGGTTCCAGCGACCAACAGAGGGAACTGTGCTTTCTGTCCCTGCCATGTTAGCTTCTGTGGCCTCCAAGGGGAGCATGTCTCCACCAGAGGACACAGAAAGACACTTACAGAACTTTACTTTACACCCGCTGCCTGGTCACTTGGGGTTTCTCATGACAATTGACCAGCAGACAGGAAGAGGAGTTTTCATCATGGTGGGCATGACTGACCCTCGTCATCAGGGAGGTTGGGTTGTAGATGCACAATGAGGCTGGGGAAGGTGCTCTGGGGATGCTCCAGAGAGTCTCTTGGTGCTCCTAATGCTTGGTTTTAACTGCAGGTGGACAAGCATGAGTCGTATCTTGAAGAGAGACTGATAACCTGGGGTTCAGACCCTTCAGAGATGACGTCTGCATCACCCTACCAGGCCCCCTGCCTAGACCAGCGAAGGAGGATGTAGAAGGAGTAGCGAGTCTTGAATTGGCAGGAGAGCGGGGCATGAATGTCAGCCACAGCCTGAGATCAGCGGCAGTAGGGGCTGTTGTTTATTCTAATCACCTTCTTTTCTAAGTTTCCCAGGCAACTGGTCCAACCAAAATCCTGGAGAGACTTCCCTGATAGGGCAACTCATGACAAGAAGCAACTTCTTTCGTGGTGAGTGTAGACCACAGCAGGCACCACGGGGCTCTATTTGGAGCTCTTTTCAGGACCAGGGTGTCCACCACTCAGCTGCTTTGCTGGGAATGGCCCTTAGCCCCAGGGAAATGCCTCACGCAAAGTTCCCTCACCTCTCAGGTCACGGTCCATGTCCAATGACTGGCTGGCCAGGGGGTTCAAAGGCCCGGCCTTCGTCTCCAGCTCCCGAGCTCTCTGCAGATGGCCAAGATCCAGGTGCAATCTTGTTAAAAGTCATCCTCTCCCGGTGCTCAATTCCACCTTCCCCCACTTCCTTAAAGATGTGTCTTCTGAGAACACTCCCAGAACCCCCTTGGTGCAGTTTTGCATCTCAGACTCTGTTTCCATGGAACACAAGCTGGCTTTTCAGTTCCAAAGCCAAGGGCTTTAAGATATTGGAAAGGCCTCGTGGAATATATAAGGTTTTGGAGGGAAAAAAATAAGAGTAACAATAGCTTCTCCCAAGCAGAAGCAAAACAAAACAAAACAAAAACTAAAATTAGGGCAAAAAATTCCCCAGGAAATTTTATTTTATTGTTATATTATAACCCTCTTTATCCCCAATGATGTTCTTACTTTAAAATCTACTCCCCGCCCCCCGTGACATTAATATAGTTATTCTGGTTTTATTGGTAGAATTTGCTTGGCAAGTCCAAAAATCTCTAATCTGTGAAGTTCATCTTAGTTCATGTTAATCTGAGTAGAAAGCTTATTTCTCATGACAAATTCTTAAAGGCGTCCCCTGCTCCTAGCCCAGTGGTGGTCTTCAGTGAGTCTGACTGTGGGGTCAGCTCCTTACCATCCCAGGAGTCCTTTGGGGTCCAGCCCTGTAGAAGGAAGGTCTCCACTTTGTAATATGACCCAGGCTCTTCATAAAGGCCATGAAGATGAAAGTTCACCAGATTTGCTCTCAAGACAAAAGTGATTTCATTACTATGCTTCTCACTTACAATTTCCCTAGATTTTGGTCTGGTAATTCATAAAGATGCTTTTAAGAATTACAAAAAAATACATATCCAGAATTATTAGCTGTTTTTAGGGTTTGGTCCGAACCCTTGGCCTGCACGTCACTGGGGAACAGAACTCCTAGCTGTACATTTCTTTAAGGAAGAAATTATTGATAATGGTGGACTTTTACCATCTACTCGCTCTGCATATGCAGAGGACTTGTTCAACTTATGTGATGGAAATATCCACTTTAATGTGGGCATGATGGATTATAGGATTCTAAAGCTCCATCCTGTTTATTTAAGTTCATTTCATGAGACAAAGAGAGCGAGGAAAATTCTTCACTGTTTATCGGATGGGTGCACGTTACTAAACAATTTCAATAATTGATTTGCATTATACAGTCGAGACAATAAATTTGAAAATCAATGAAAGCCACTTACACAACTGCCTCATGGAACAAATATGTAAGATGTGAATATTTATGCTGGTAAATCAGATTAAGTTGCTGGATGCTTTTTTCTCATCTGTCGTCAATGATGCAAAGCTCTAGGAGTAAGCTATCAAGTTTTTGTAGTGTGTTTTGATTAAATATAAATAAACGAATCACATTTTCATGGTTATAAACTAGTTCATCAAATGGGGGAGGCAGTGCAAACAGCCTTCTTCTCTAGAAACATATGGTTAGCAGTGTAGGCTTATGAAAATTGTGTCATAGTTCAACCTTTAAATTAAGTAAAACTTCCAAAGGCTAAGACATGATAACAGATTTCATAGCGCCGATGATAAAGCTTCATGTTGATGTTTTTTTAAAAACCAAGAAACTGAAAACTAAGTTTTAATGCCTCGAAATTGTCCCCAAAGAACCTTGAGTTTGTTGTGTTCATTAGTTTTTTTTAAGACTGTCCTTCCTGCTGTCAAAGCTCTACAAACAGGCTTTGCTTTTAGGATTCTTTTCTTTTTCACCAAAATACAAGTGTGACCTTTGGGACAATTTGGAAGCTTTTTCTAGGGAACATAAAAGGAAGCCCATCTTTTCTTTTATTCTCCTTGTGCATTGGATGACTGGTGCTTCCACACTCAGTGGAGATGGAGATCTCACAGAAGCTGAGACAACGGGCATGCCTTGAGTCCCTGCTTTTACAGCCCATGGGCGGTGGATCTCATTTCTGCTCCGTCAAATGGCAATTTCACGACCTTTGTCCTCCCTCAGCCTGCCGGCCCATCCCTTTCCCATCTCTGCTACCTCAGTGGATGACCCCCATTTCCCTGAGCCTGGAGAAGCTCAGAGAGATAGGCTGCACGTCCTCACTCACATCATCCCACCTGTGCGCCGCCCCTCCCTCCTGCAGGTCCTCTGCAAGGTCAATGTCCTGAATGGAGTGTGTCCTGGGTTGTCCTGGGCACCTTCCTGCCAGCCCATGAAGGTTTTCCCCAACAAGGTCAGTTCTGCAGTTTCAGCCGGGACATTTCCATTAGCATCCGACTCAGCTGAAGGAAATGCACCGGCAGCCCGTCTACCTCCTTAGCAAACCTCGGCGACCACATCTATGCTCTCCACCACCTCTCTTCCCCTCTATAGCCCACTCCAGTCAAAGTGAGGGTGAAGCCCACTCTCTAGGAGGCTATTGTGTTACCAATAACCTTCATCTTAGCAAATCCAGCGGTCAACACTTTTTCTTCAATCCCCTTCTTTCTTTTGGAGATGCTTTCACCATGAACTTGTGCAACACAGCGCTTCGTTCCTGATGCCTCCCTGGGATCCCAGCTGCTGATTCCCAGACATCATTAGTGATTCCCTATATTAATTTCCTGCTGCAGCTGTGGAAAATTACCACAAACTTGGTGGCTTAAACAGCATGAGTTTCTTATCTTATAGTTCTGTAGAGTGCAAGTCCAACATGGATCTCTCTGGGCTAAAGTCAAGCTGTGGACAGAGTTGCATTCCTTCTGGAGGCTCCTGGGGAGAGTCTGCTCCCTTGTCTTTTCCAGCGTCTATAGGTCACCCACACTGCTTGACTTGTGACCCCTTTCTCCACCTTCAAAACCAGAAGCATGGTATCTTCGCTCCGGTCTGATCTTTGCTTCTGTTCTTGCATTTCTCTCTGACCCTACCTCCTCTGTCCCCCTCTGATAAGGACCCTTGTGTTACGTTTGGCTCACCCAGGCAGCCCAGGACAGTCTCCCCATCTCAACACCCTGACCGTCATCACATCTGCAAAAGTGTCCTTTGTCCTGTGCGATAGGATATTCACCAGTTCTGGGGATTAGGACGTGGACGTCTGAATAAGAGGGAGCCCTTATTCAGCCCACCACACATCTCCTCCTTAGGTTCACCTGTTGATTTTGCCAAGCCCCAAACTTGGCCCTTGCTCTCCTTCTCTTCTCCATCCACACTCTCTGAGAAGATCTCGCCGAGGTGTCAAATGCCATCTTGAAGCTGATGACTTCCAACTCCTATTTCGAGTCTTGATCTCACCTCTGGGCTCCGGGTGTGAATCTGCATCCAATCTGCCTTTGTAAGTCACTGGGATTTTAATAATGATCTGAAATCTGCCGTCTCCCATGACACTCTGTTTCTTCCCTAAAGTTGTTGTTCCCAGCTTCTTCCAGTAAATGGCTCCATCGTCTGCTTTGTTACCCAGGTCAAAAACCCAAGAGTCATTCTATATTCTTCTTCTATTTTACCCCCTTCCACAGCTAATCTGTGAGCAAAACGTTCCCGCCCCCATCACTCTATTCCAGACTCCACCATGGCCAGTTTGGGCTCATAAAATAGGCCCCTTGCTAGTCCACCGGACCCCTCTCCCTCTCCAGTCTACCCTCCACTTAGGAGACAATTTTCGAAACAACATTTTAATTACAAAGTATTTCAAGCAACCCAAAAAGTACAGAGCACAATAGAATGAATGTCCAGGTAGTCAACTCCCAGTCACGACTGTGTTAACATTTCGTTTCATATAGTTTTTGTTTCAAGAAGTCAAATGTCATGTTTTTGAAATCTTCTGTTTAGCCCTCTTTTGCCCTGTTCCCCTTTCTCATTCCACTTCCCAGAGGAAACTGCCATCCTGCAAATGTTGCGTGTCCTTCCTCATGTGCATTTCTACTGCACTATATATATGACTTCATAAATGATGAATAGTATGGTGTGATGTGTCTTTATGCTTTACAGAAGTGTTTTACTTCTATATTTCTATTGCTTACCATGTTTTTTAGTATTCTTAGAAATGTATTCGTTTTGATAGACATAAATTTAGGTCATTCATTTTAATAGCATTAAAATAACTCACTTAATAAAAAAAACCATAAATATATCATTACAAGAGTATGGCATAACAGAGCAAATCATTTTGCTATTGTTAGAGATTTACTAGCAAAATTTTGCCAGTGAAATACTATAGTAGTGAACATCTCTGTGCACCTGTATGAGAAATCGTTGTATAAAAATGTAGATTTTATTTATTTTTATTTATTTATTTTATGTTGTATTTATTTTTGAGAGAGAGAGAGAGAGAGAACTAACGAGGAGGAAGGGCAGAGAGAGTGGGAGACACAAAATCCGAAGCAGGCTCCAGGCTCTGAGCTGTCAGCACAGAACCAGATGGGGGCTCAAACTCGTGAACTGCAAGATCATGACTTGAGCTGAAGTTGGGTGTTTAACCGACTGAGCTGCCTGGGCTCCCCTAAAAATAGTAAATTTTAAAGTAGCTAAGCTTATCGATCTTTTGTCAAATGTTAGTGCTTTTGTAACTTAAGAAATCTTTTCCCAATGTTATGAAGAGAATCTTTATAATTTTTTCCCCCAGAATTTTGTTTTTAAATGGGTCTTTAGTCATCCTGGAATATGCTTGCGTGTGTTTCTGTGTGGGGGTGGCTGTGTTTCATATGGTTAGCCAATTGTTCTATTCCCACTTAATGAATATTCTCGCCTTTACCTACTGAATTTTAATGCCACTGTGTAGAATACCGTGTTTCTCAAAGAGATGCTATAGCAGAGATTGTGGAGATAGAGCCTGGGTGTAGAACGCAGCTCCGTTATTTAACAGGGACGTCATCCTCACCAAGTTGTATAATCTTTCTGCATTGCCGCCTTACTTCTTCTTCTCTGTGAAAAGGAGATAATATTAATAAGTGTCTTTGGGGGGATTAAATGAGCAATACTGGACTTTTGATTCTTCTGTTCATAACCTGGTACATAATAAATACTCAGTGAATGCTAACTTTCATGTTTAAATTATTATTATTTTTATTTCATGTGTGAGTCTCCTTCAGGGCAAGCAATTTAATTATTATAGCTTTATGGTAATCTTGATATCTGAGAGGCCAAATCCTGCTATTTGTCAGCTTATCAGGCTCTGAGAAAAAATA
Source organism: Crocuta crocuta (assembly GCF_008692635.1). Taxonomy (NCBI): domain Eukaryota; kingdom Metazoa; phylum Chordata; class Mammalia; order Carnivora; family Hyaenidae; genus Crocuta; species Crocuta crocuta. The sequence continues at coordinate 4,514,021 of NW_027551571.1, read as the reverse complement.
TGGAGATTTTGATTAAAACTGAATTGAATTTACAGATTCGTCTGAGAAAATTGACGTATATTATTGAGGCTTTCTACATGCAAATATGACAGATTTCTCTACATACTTTGGTCTTCATGTCTTTGAATAATGTTGTGAAATGTTTCTCGTAAATGTTTTGTACATCTTTGTTAGATTATTTTTAGACACCATATATTTTGTCATTACTGAAAAAGATAGTATTTTTTTTTAACTTTTAAAACATTGTATTGGCCTTTGCTAGTATTGATTTTTAAAACTGGTTTTGTAGTCCAGCAAGCTCGCAACAATTTATTGTGGTTTTCTAGGACTTTTTTCTAAAGTCTTGTTTAATGCTTTCCATTCATTCCATTTCTTTTCTTTCTTTTAAAGTTTTAAAAAAATGTTTATTTATATTAGAGACAGAGAGCAAGTAGGGAGGGGCAGAGAGACAGAGACAGAATCTGAAGCAGGCTCCAGGCTCCAGCCTGTCAGCACAGAGCCTGACATGAGGCTCGAACTCAACAAACCATGAGATCATGACCTGAGCTGAAGTCTGACGCTTAACTGACTAAGCCACCCGGGCACCCCTCTATTTCTTTTCTTTTAAGAAGTATATAACTCTATGATGGTTACCATTAAAACGTACAGAGTGTTTTTAGAGTGCTAGCTACTCTTTCAGCACTTACGTGTACTAACTCTTTCCATCCTCATGACAACTCTATGAGGTCAATAATATTATTATTCCTATTTTATTGGCAGTGTTACAGAAACAAATATTCTGATGCTTGTAAAACTAATAAGGAAGACTTTATGCAAGGCTATTATAATGGGTGTCAAGACTATAAGGGAAAGAGATGGGACTCAACTCTAAACATGGCAAGGACAATAGGCATATATACCCAAGGAGCAGGGTAGGGGAATCAGTACATGGAAAATTACTAAGGGGGCATCAGAGGTTTGGGGGTTCTTGCCAAAATGACTTCCCAGACTTCTTGCTAAAGGCATGCAAGGGACTTAGGCATCAAAGGTCAGGGACAAAGAGCTTGATCAGGTACTGAGGGGGAGGATTCTTGTTACACTGACTGAGCAGAATTCTTGCTATACCTGGATGAGGCAGGTCCAAGATAGGAGCCATAGATGAGGCCATGTAGAGCATAGGAGCTGTGAGGAGCTGACACAAGTTTTGTCAAGGACAAGGTCTTTGTCATAAGGCAATTGGAATAGAGGGAATTTGAGCTTGCCCAAGCACAGCTAGTTAGAAGCAGAGTGTGAAGCCCTCATGGTTTGGCTCTACAGTCAACGTCTTCCAACCCTCTGATATGAGCAGTGGAGGTAGCTGTGTGAACTCTTGTCTTCTTACTGATATTAATGGAAATGTGGCCCAGTTTGCACTATTTAGTATTCTATTGAAAGTTTGGCTAAATACCATCTACGTAGTTTGAGAAATTCTTGGATACTGCAACGAAATTCTTTTCTAAATCTTAAAGAAATTCTGAATTCTATTTAATGATATTTCTGCATCTCTTCAGCTAATCTTAGACTTTTTTCTCCTAAATCTATTCAGGTGGTGAATTACTCTGGTAGATTGTCTGATCTGATCCATCCTTGTATACTCAGGATAAACCCTAGTGGGTCACAGGAGAAAGCAATTCATCATAAACCCTCAATATCTTAATTTAGCTTTGATTTGTTAAACATAGTTCCAAGATTTTTTTGTTTTGCTTTCTTTCTTTTAACAGAGTACTTGAGAAGCTGCCACTCAAGTATTTTCATGAATGAAAAGCACTAAATTATCATCATCCATTGAGTATAAAGATGAGAAGGGAAGTCCTTGATTCTTTACAATTTAACATTAACTCCATGTTTAGGTTCATCTATGTTGATTTTTCATTTTGCCACTATAACATTCACTACAGAGGCAAAGAGCTTTCCTCCAACATCTACAGACTTGCTCTATGAGTTCCCATGTGTGCTGACCATAATGTGGGAGCTGTAAGCGTGATCTCATCACTTGCCCTCCTCTGTGGAAATCGTACAGGTATCCTGGGTTTCTAGGTCCTGACCATATAACAGGGTCTGAAAGGACCTATTGCTATGTCACTTACTGAAGACATCCCTGTAGCACAGGGTCAGTATTCCTGCAGTTTGGAGTTTGGAAGACAAGAGGCTTCTCTCTGAGGTAATGGCCAACTACGGATGACCAACATGTCCTCAAACCCTCACACTGTTGGCTGGTAAATGTGTGCCACAGCAATCACTGTCCAGTCCAACGTGTGGCATATTGTTGGACTTGAGAGAGATGGGGCTTGTACATAAAGGCCCTTTGAAAGCTGCTCTCCAAATGTGAGATGCTGCCTTCACCTTGGCAGTGGTCAGTGGGAGGAAGAGCAAGCAGCTTGATGCCTCAGGCTCCGGTCAACTGACTACTCCTCATCCACACTGTCACTGACTTCTCTCTGCAGCTCTCCACCTGCTTGCTGCAGAATCTCTACTCCTGAGTAGGCAGGGGGCTGACACATGATTTCATTCATTTCACACACAGAGAGACACAAAAAAGTCCTAAGATTGAAATCCTGGTGCTTGCTCTTATGGTGGGATTCAGACACTGTGAGTTGAGTTGATTAGTCTCCATACCCTATGATCATCTTTCTCCTTTTTACCCTATTCCTTTCCTTTTCTCCTTCTAAAGAGCATTTATGGGGTGCACATGGGAGCGTTCTACCTTTGAGCTGCCTTCCTGGGGGGCCCAGTCTTTCCTGGACCCAATTCCTATCTTTCTGACAATGTCCCACTCTGAATTGGCAGCTGGTATTCTTATAAAGGGGCTCAATTGTATTAATTCCCATGTTCCAGTTTTGTTTATTAAAAGGGTAAAGAAATTAATAGAAATTCACTTTCCAGTTGAAAATCACGATGAGGTTCCGAGTCCAGAACCACTTGGTTCAGCAAGCATCGCCATCTCTGCCTAGATGTACACGGACCAGGCTTGTCTCCATCCTCCTCCCTTGCTTCCAAGGGTTGGGGTAATGCTCCCAGAAGTCTGCTATGATGGAGGGTTACCTAGGTCCTGAAGAATACCTGCTACCTTGTGAGCCTTCTGATTGTTTTTGTTATGACTGATGTCATTATGGTATCAATGTGCTGTAATGGGGGCGTATGTCTTCTTGCTGTTTGTATGTGTCAGAAATCTGAAGGGGAAAAATATGGAAACAGAAGTGTGCATGTCTTTACAAGTGTGTTTGGAGGCAAACCAAATGGTGCATTTCTCTTTGGATGCTTTCTCATTTTCAGTCCAGGAGTTGCAGAATAAAAATAAGACGCCTTCTTTTTGCAAAGGGCTGCTAATGCGACTCCTTCACAGGCTCCTTCTTCTGGTATAAAAGGCAACTCCTGGCCTTGGATGTATTGACTTGTTAGTCATCAAGGAATTTACTCGTTGGCACTAAAGAATAAAGTAATGCAGGTTTAACTAAAACAAAAACTTACAGTTGATGCTAATTTAATTGTATAGTCAACGTTCAATTATCCTTGACGTTGCAAGTGGGGATGGCATTGATAATCCAAATTAAGGAAAAGCCTCGAATACATTATACTTTCCCCCCTAAATTCGTTAGGATTCCTGCTCTAAGGGAATTTTACTACAAGGGGCTCATATTGAAATGATCGTGAAAGTTACTTTTGGGGAAATCAGGACATTGGCTTGGGGAAGAAAGGTATGGCTTGCCAAGCACACATTAGGCATTTTACCTTGTTAGTTTTTGAAATGTCACAACTACCTGTGAGGAAGGTATGACTAACCATAGTTTATAATCGAGGAAACAGAGGCAATATGGAAAGACTTGCCCATGGTCATTTACTAGAGACTAGTATAAGTGGTTTTATGCTTCTCAACCTAAGCCATGTATTGAACAGAGGGGAAAAAAACATTTTCACCTAAATCTGAATTGTAATGTCTCCTATACTTATGAAAATCGTCGAAATTCTCTTCTGAATATTTGGCATTTTCTAGTCAAGCAAAATTCTTGCTTGGGATAATAGCATGGTTTAGAAGAAAGTAACAGAGCACTATTTTGGAGCACAAATGGGATAAATGAGGGTGTGGGCAGAAAGGCCTGTGCAAGTGAGGATACCTCTTATGACAGAACTGATGGAGCTTTTGAGAACAAGGGTGTCTAAAGAGTCAACATTTATGTTACTGGCAGGGAAGCTCTCTGATGGAACAAAATGTCCTTCACTCCAAATCTTCAGCCAGCTCTGCTGGGCACAAATACCTGGTGTTAGTGGTGCTGGTGGGTGGTTTGGAGGCAGAGGAAAGTGGATACACTGAGCAGTGGACAGAGTTATATATTAGTTCTCCAGGGAAACAGAACCCATTGGAGATAGATACATACTTCCAGATTTATTGTGAAGAACTTGCTCACATGATTCTGGAGGTTGAGGAGTCTGATGGTGTCATTCAGTCTGAGACAGGAGAAGATGAGATGGGATGTCTTAGATAAAGGGGTGAGGCTTTAGGAAAAAGGGGCCAGTTCCTCCTGACCACCTTTGCTCCATCCAGCCCTTCGGCGGATTGCATGATGCCCACCCACCTTGCAGAGGGCAATCTTCTTTACTAAGCCCACGGATTCAAATGCTAATCTCAACTGGGAACACCCTCGCAGACACACCAAGAATAATGTCTAATTTGGCCAGTCAAGTTGACACAGAAAAGGAGCCATCATAAGCTTCCTATGAGAAAGGGTGCCACAAGGAATTAAAGGACTCACTGGGGAAGGTCTGATGCTCTGTGGGCTGAGAACACTGAGTCAAAGTCATGTTATCTAAGTCTTCAAGGACAGGATGAATTCAGTAGGCATACGGCTTATATGTTATAGAAAGCCTGACCAAGTAACTGGCTGTGAACTCATTACCAGCTTACTCTCAGCCAGTGAGCCAACAGATTCAGAGTTATGTCAATGCCACTATCACATCCTAGAACCTTGCTCCTCAAAGTGTGGCTCCTGGGCCAGAGCTCCTTAGGAGTGCAGACTCTTGGATCTACATGGAGTTGAATCATCATGCAAACAAACCCCCAGAATTTCTCTGGATAATTGATCTGCTCCTGAACGTCTGAGAAGGGGTGGCCTGAAACTGACCAGTGGAGTCAAACACAGAGAGATATGAGTACAAGGTTGGAGTGAAGGTCACAGTGGGGAAATTGATTTAGGATTTTAAAATATTTTCCAAGTATCACCTATAGTAATGAGGCACCGTTCAAAGTTGAGGATGGAATGTGTGTTCCCTAAGGCCAGCCAAGTGGGCTGGTGGTGGGCAGAATAGCTCCCCTTTCCCATGTCCTGAGCTGCTCGCCTCCAGACTTATGCCCCCACTCTGGTCTAGAAGCCCAGATGCAGGGGGAAATGTTTTTTCTCTTTCTTCATCCTTTCCTGCACCCTTGCATTCAAAGTGCGTTTGTGTGGTCTCATGTGTTGTGTAGCTCACGGGGCATCATCAGGAGGAAAATCAAGGCAGAATGAATATTACCAGGGATATTGGGTTCTGATGTTGGAATAGCAGAGGCATGGCATTGCTTAGAATTGACTTGATCTGTCTCATTGGGCAGGGTAGCCTGTTTTCATCAGTGTGTCCTGTTAGGTAGAGACACCTCTAAATGTACAGAAGAAGGTTGTGGAGTGTGTGTGTGTATGTGTGTGTGTGTGTTGTTGTTGTTGTTGTTGTTGTTGTGTTTCCCACAGAGATAAATGACAACAAGCAGTTGAATAACTTCTGGGTTGCCTGCTCAGCTTATCACTTCTTGTTTCGAGAGCAGCTTTATGGCATACTCAGGGTATATCTATACTAGATGATCTCTTCCTCTGCCCCAGGCTGTTTCAACCCGATCTTCTCTGGGGCAGCCAGACACCTCTCTCAGGGGAGGTGAGCCTTGGAAAGAGGCTGTGGAAGGTATCCAAAGAGAGTGAACCTAGAGAGGGAGCCCCAGGAAGGATCCCTAGAGAGGGGCAGCCCACCGAGGCAGAGGGACAGTAGGAATGTGCTGCATGTGCAGATGCAGGGAGATTAGAAGGCAGTACATCGTGTTGTTGGAGCGGACAGTGTTCCGGCATCACAGAAGCCCTGACAGCGAAGGGGATGGGTGCGAAGGCAACGGGATGGGAGAAGTAGGTGGGGGCCATGTTAAGGACTTTTTTAAAGCAGAAGGTGGTGGCTAGTGGTGACCAGTAAGTCTTGCCCCAGAGCTAGAAAGAAGTAAGTAACTGAAAAGGTAGGATGGTTCTTACAAGTTGGAGAAAAGATTAATGTAGAAGCCGAATAACAAATCTTTTAAAGATCAAGGCGAAACTGTGCGGTAACCAAAACAACCAGTCACCTGCAGTGTTTATTGATATAAACACGCTTTTGAAAGGGGCAGGAAGATGAAATGCTAGCAGCTGCTTGAACGGGCTCTTAAAAGGCACATGAGTAGAGTTTTCAGTAGAATTTCAATGTTAGCAAAATTACAACTATGTAGGGTGCATTATTCTTTTTTTAGGTAAAATGGGAAGACATTTTCTTTTGCCAGGAGAGCTGCAACTCCATCTCTCTAAGCAAAAGTCAAGGTTTGATCATCGTTTCAAGATGATTATTTATGGTTTAGCAGATAATCCCACTGTGCCCTTGGCTCTGGCATTGCCTTTGCTCTATCTCTTGCTGTCTCCTGAATTTATTGATTTCATTAGAAGATAAGAGTGACAAGGACAGCTTCTAATACTTGGGAGAAATGTAAAACCATTAGCAGGTCATTGTTGAAGTCAGAACATGCCCTGCTAAGCTCCTTAGGAAATCAGTGGCTGCCAATGATACAGGGATTAAGCTGCCTCTGTGTGCCTCTGTGTGCGTGCGTGCGTGCGTGCATGTGTGTGCGTGTGTGTGTGTGCATGCGCTCACATACCATGCACCAGGTCTGCCATGAAGAACTTGTGTATGTAAGTCCTGACACTGAACTGATGGATACATGGATTATTGACACAAATGACTGCTTTTTCCTTGCCTTTCCTTTCTCTTGCTTCCGAAGTTTCAAGGTCCAGTTCAAAACATAGCTGTCTTACCTGAGGGCTGTGTTTTGGGGGGCAAGGTAGAAGGCTTTTGCAACTTGGCATCTGTGAATCAGCTGGGGTCAGGGGTGTAATGGGAGTGACCACCAGCTTCTCCCGAGTGGTCCAGCGGGTGACACAGTGTGCCATGATGTGGCCTCTGAGAGGCTGCCTCTGTTTGTGGTCCCCTCAAGTCAGAAGCAGCCACCAGGGGCTCAGTCTGTCATGACCTTTCCTCATGGGATGTGACAGGGGAGGGGACGGTCACTGTTCAGCCTCAGGAGATCCTTTAAACAAACCAGAAGAGATTTTCTAACAGCGAAGCTACTAGTGCTTGTGAAGATGGGAGAGCAGGAAGGGAAGTCAGTTACATCTCTGTTCTTGTTTATTCTGCCTGGTGTTGGTAGCGCAGCCAATATGTAGATACTTCACATGGATGTTTCAAAGATCATGAGGTGGAGGGACTTGAAATAATTGCTTGACACCAATAGCATGGGTGGTGTACTTGGAAGAAGATGAGTAGCTGGTCACGTTTCTGAGGACAGGGCAAGTAGAAACAGGCTCCAAGGACAGCAATCGAAGACTGAGGCCTCAGGGAGAAGGTGAACTAAGGGGTATCTATAACAAAATGCTGCAGACTGTGTGGCTTCAACATTTATTTCTCATAGGTCCAGAGGCTAGGAGTTGAGCTCAAGGCACCAGTAGATTTGTTTGCTTCCTGGTTCATGGGTGGCCATTTTCTTATTGTGTCATCACATGGTGCAAGGGACAGAGGAGCAACCTGAAGTCTCTTTCATAAGGGCACTAATCCCATTACCCACTTCATGACCTAATCACCTCCAAAGGCCACACCTCCTCATTCCATCTCCTTGGGGGTGGGCTTTAGCAAAAATCTGGGGGAGATGCAAACTTTTAGTCCATGGCATATCCATGGAACTCTGGCTGCTTGCTCCCTGGCCAGCCTTCCTCCTCACCTGTTTGAGTAGGACTGGCTAAACCGAAGAGGAAGCCTCCACCCACAGCAGCACTGGGGGATGTAAAAATCAAGGAAGCTGGACCATGTGTCTGTCAGCCGTGGCCATCGATGAGACCTTCATTGATTGCTATAGTCTAAGTCTGCGTTGGTCTTGTCTGCCTTGAAATTGAATAATACTAAGTCTGTTTCTCTTGCCCAGCGGTTCTGAGAGCCAATAAATAATATTTGTGAAAATGCGCTGAAAAATCTCAAGTGCATTCCCACTGTGAATGGACAGACTCATTGTTAGGCATGTAAGAGCGGCTATACGGAGGTCTGGAAAGGTCATCTCTCTTTACTTTATCTTTTGCACTGTGAACATCCTATTTGTGAGCCTTAGTAAATAAGTGACTCCTGTAGGCAAATTGAGTGCATGTCAAATTTAAGGTAATAATTTGAAGGTACTTTCAAGGAATCTGCCTCCTAATAATTTAAAACTATTGTACTCTTCAGTTTCAGATATGATAATTTACTGCAGTAGTGTTGCCAGATAAGCTCTAGGACATCCAGTCAAATTTGAATTTCGGATGAACAACAAATAATTTTTTAGTGTAAGTATGTCTTAAATATTGCATGGAACATACTTACACTGGCTTCTACTGGAAAATTATTTGTTGTTTATTCGGAATTCAAATGTGACTCAGTCTTCTGCACTTTCATTTGCTAAATCTCGTCACCCTATACAGGAGATATGGGCTTCCAGCAGACATACAAGTGTGAAATCCCATATAAATCCCATATGAAATGTTCTTTAGCCTTTTTAAATATATAAATATTGGTTTTATCTTTTTTAAAATTTATTATTTTTGAGAGAGAGAGAAAGATTGAGAGAGAGAGGCAAAGAGAGAGAGGCAGAGAGAGAGAGGAAAACAGAGAATCCCAGTTAGGCTCTGAGCTGACAGTGATTTGGGGCTCCAACTCAACAGATTGTGAGATCATGACCTGACCCTAAACCAAGAGTTGGATGCTTAACTGACTGAGGCACCAAGGTGCCCCTTTTTAGCCTTTTTATTTTATTTTTAGAATATTTCTTAATGTTTATTTTTGAGAAAGAAAGAGACACAGACAGACAGAGCGTAAGTGGGGGAGCGGTGGAGAAACAGGGAGACACAGAATCCAAAGCAGGCTCCAGGCTCTGAGCTGTCAGCACAGAGCCCAGAGTGGGGCTCAAACTTGCGAACCGTGAGGTCATGACCTGAGCTGAAGTCAGATGCTCAACCAACTGAACCACTCAGGCACCGCTTAGCCTTTTTAAAAAACAAAATTAGGAGTCACTGGATTAGCTTTGGCATGTTCGGTAATTTCTTTGAGCTTCTCGTTCTTCATCTGTAAAATGCCGAGAACGCTGCCTTACATGGTTCTCAGTTTTGCCTGCTGGTTAGAATCACCTGGGGGACCATTTACAACTCCTGAAGTCCCAGCACCTTAGACCAATTACATCTGGATCTCTGTGTGGTGGAGCCCAGGGGCAGTTACACTGGAAGGCCCCACGCAGTTATTGCAGTGAGGACTCCTGCATCACTCCTAGTGAGCTGTGGGGTTAAGTGACCCAGCAACTGCAGAGTACCTCCCCGAGCGTCTGGCATGCATAAGGCAGTCCCTGCATGACGTTAGAAAGAAGGCTATCGTGGGAGAGGAAGGAGAAGAAAGTGTGTCGAGGTAGGGTGACAGGCTGTGCAGTGATGGAGTCGTATAAGCACGTGGCCTCTGTGGGATATTGTGGGCTCATCTGTCTATGTGGACAAGATACAGCTTCTAAGGGACAGTGAGAAACCCAAGGAAGGTGGGCTGCAGCCAGGTTATGGAAGCTGTGGACCACAGCAATGGGTTTATGCTCCATCTCGTGGGCCGTGGGGAGCCATTGCCAATGCTCTTGCTCCCGAAGTGGGGAGTTTTCATGGAAGCCCATGTGTGGTCATCTTGTATGTGTGCATCTCATAGGAAGATATGAGTCAGGTGGGACCAATGAGAGGTACCTTCCCCCTAGTATGAATCTTCTCTGTCTTGCTCAGTGTTGTATCTTCAGTGCTAAGAACTATGTCTGGTGACTAGTCGGGACTCAACAGTGATGTTGACTGAAGGAGTGAAGGGAAAAAACAAAACCAAAAACAAAGAAAAAGCTCAACAGAGGCAGCACCGCAGGACTGATGGTGATGTGAAAGCAGAGTTCTCCAGTCTTTGGCTGACCTTGGGCACCATTGGACAAATCATGGCCCCTTCTTGGCCTCTGTTTCTTATCTCTTAAATGGAGGGCATGAATTTCTAGCTCCAAATTGAGAATAAATTCTTCTGGTCCTCAGTAATTAGTGACCTTCCTATTGATATTGTGGTCCTTGGTGAAACCTCCTTTGGAGAGTGCTGGTGTTTCAGTGATTTCTGGAAGTGGGGCCCCCAGACTGCAGAGTCGTTCAGCTCACCAAGGCTGCCGGAGGAAACTCGGCCTACCCACGAGTCAGGCAGCCCCACGTCGGAGGCGTGGCTAGACCAGAGCCTCAAGAGTCATTTCCAGGTCATAGGTATAAGCAGTGTCATAGTGAAGAGAGGGCTCGGTGGACCTTGGACAGCCTAGGGGCCCCGTGCCAGGCAGGGAGGGCAACCAGCCTATTCTCATCTCAGCTACTGCAACTCAGCACCAGGGCTCTGGGCAACTCGCTTCCTCTGTTTGCATTTTAGTTCCCTTCGTGGTAAAATGAGGCGTTTATATTAAGTCAACTCTATAGGACATTTTCAGCTTTCATCTGCCATGATTTCATACTGCGTTCTTGGGCTTCTTTCATCTTTATCTCCATGTACCTTTGTTTCTAAAGACCCAGGTCCCATGATACCTTTCCTTCCCTGTGCCTTCAGAGACAGGAATCAAAAAGCTGACTCTGCACCTCTCTGTGCCTCTGAGCCTTTTGCACATAAAGAAGGGAAAGCTGGATAGCTTTTTTCCCCCTTCTTCTTTACTGGATATTTTTAGCTTTTCTAAAAGCTTCTCACTTTGAGCCTTAAAAAGAAATAAGAACCTCTTCCAAAAATGCAAATGCTCTGGCAAGAAGCAAGAGGGGTGTTTTCAATCTTTCCAGAACAATTGTTTTCTCTTCCATTGACATTCATGGGGCATAGGGGTGAAGGTGGAGGCTGCAGAGGGGGAGGCGTGAGTGTGTTGTGACCACCAGAATGACTCTGTGGCAAGCAGGAGCCCTTTCCTGTGGGGACTGCCCTAAAGTATGTGTGCTATGGGCTGGCTTTCCTGCCTCAGGCATTTGTTTAGATTGCTCATGAACACTTCTGGGTGGGATAGTGGCTTCCTCTCTATGTTTAGAGTGTTGCAGGTCCCGATAGAGCCTGGAGGTCAAGTGGAGGTTCTTTCTCCCCACAAGCCCCAAGCCTGATGCAGACTTTGGAAGTTGGTAGGAGCTGCTGGTTGTATTCAAATGCATTGCTGGCCCAAAAAAGAAGTGACAGTGAGAGCAAGGTGGATTTCCAGTTGGCTTAGTTTGTGTCCCTTTCATTGAAAGTTTCTAATTTGGACGCTTCCACTATTTGTTTGAGGTCTCGTCCTCAATGGCATCACTGCTTCCTCTGTCTCGCCATAGCACTGGGTTCACACCATGAAGAACACCTGCCGACAAAGGAATGGTGAGTTGTGTCCCCATCTGCTTCCCAGCAGGGGGACAAGGAAAGGGGAAGAAAACTGCCTAATGCCATGGTCACCATGCTAGGCACCTGCACATCTACTATTTCACTTACTCTGTATTACAGCAGTCTCATAATTATGTCTAATTCATACTTTTGATTCCATTCCCTGGCATCAGTTCATAGTAGCTGCTCAGTATCTGTTCAGTGGTATGGACGAAGACTTTATTTATGTCTTTCAAACATAAGTTAGACAAACTAAATCAAAGTTGGCCTATATTGTGGGATGTCTGGCTGGGCTCAGTCAGAAGAGCCTGTGACTCTTGATCTTGAGTTGTGAGTTCCAGCCCAATGCTGGGTGTAGAGATTACTTTTAAAAAAAGAAAATCTTGGGGTGCCTGGGTGGCTCCGTCAGCTATGCATCCGACTTTGGCTCAGGTCATGACCTCTTGGTTTATGGGTTCGAGCCCCACATTGGGCTCTGTGCTGACAGCTCGGAGCTTGGAGCCTGCTTTGGAATCTGTCTCTCTCTCCCTGCCCCTCCCCCTCTCATGCCCTGTTTCTCTCTGTCTCTCAAAAATGAATAAACATTAAAAAATTTTTAAAGAAAATCTTAAAAAAACAAAAGAAAAGAAAAAAAAAGAGTGCTTACATTCAGAAATACTGACTTGGCTTAAAATCTTGTTGAAAAATAATACAGTTTGGCTCTGCTTATGTCAAGCTCATGGGCCATTGGTGAATACAAGCTTCATAAGGGGTCATTGAATATACTCTGGCTTGAAATTATTGTACAGAAAACGATTAATTGAAATCACCATCTGAGAACGACAGACAGCACCCTCTAGCCTTTACACACTCAGTCACACTTTCCCAAAATTAGTGACAGAGGGGAAGTAGGCAATGTGGCCACATTTGTGTACCACAGTTTCTGTCAGCTCAGCTCAGCTTGAGCATATCTGGACCACAAGCCTATGGAAAGTCCATGTCCAGAGAATCATGAATCACTCAGGAAAAGGACATAAGAATATAGACCTTCTATTGGTTTTCTTAGAAAAATGAGCTCTGCTATATACAGCTGCGGAAGCCAATGGCTCTGGGAGGAAGATGATGACTCGGATGTTAATTTTGTCTTGGCTTCTTGGTGGTCAGTGCCAGAGCTCCCATTTCTTCCCCTTCACCTTGTGCTGAGCCCCCAACCCAACCTGCCGCTGACTTGAATACATGATGTTTAATTGGTCTTCTGGGCATTATTGACGTATTATTTACTTCACTGAATTACAAAGCTCTGAGAAAAGAACCCAGTCACCTCTGGATATCAAATATGAGTTGAGCCAACTTTCCTTTGATAATTTTGAGGCCTATTGAGAGAGACACTGAATCATGCTGGTGACACATAGATCTTTGGTTTCTGTTGGCAGTGCTGTCATCACATTCAATAACTTAAGGGGAAAAGAGCCGCAAGAAGGAATACAGCCACACTCAGACCATGATGCCTTTTCTTTTCTAAGTGTTTTTCCATAATACCAGCCAGTAGTGTTCTAAATATTTACATGTTCAGAAGATGAACGCTGGCTAGCAGGAGAGAGAGATGGAATGAGCATAATTAACAGGATTATACATGGGTTCAAATGTATGCATTAGATGTTTGTGGAGCACTTACTGCGCTCAGACGGTCTTATGTGCATTAGCTTGTTGAATCTTCTCCTGGATCTGAGGGGTGGCCTGCGATTATACGCATTTATAGGTAAGTAAGCAGAGGCCTAAAAAGGTTGACTAACTTGCTGAGGATCATGAAATTAGTGTCAGACTTATAATTTGAATCCAGCTCAAGCTGACACTGGTCTGATCTCATTCTACTACAGAATCAAAGGCTCTAGCATTCTCATGGGACCTCACTTTGATGGGGTAGATTAACCCTCACCTAGCCTTAGGTCTGGACACTGTGGGGTCCAGGGAATATAAAGCATTGTTCCTGAGCTCAGGGAACACAATTGTGACCTACTTGAAGTAGGCTGCTACATTCACATGATGCTGAACTAGCCGGTCATCTTAAATTAAATGCTAAAATTTTCATCCCAGTAAAGGTTCAGAGAGGTTCGTGCTGCTGAGGGACAGTTGGATCAGGGGATCTGACCCCCTCTTGCTGGTGTCATTAGGGTCTGGATCTGGATAGGCATATGGTGGAAAGTGATCCTTCAAAATGGACAGTAAGCCCCGGACTCTTGAGTGACTCAGTCAGTTAAGCGTCTGATTCTTGGTTTCAGCTTAGGTCATGGTCTCATGATTCATGGGTTCAGCCCCGCATCCGGCTCTGCTCTGACATCATGGAACCTACTTGGGATATTCTCTCTCTCTCTCTCTCTCTCTCAAAATAAATAACCTTAAAAAAAAAGGTAAATAAAATAAAATAAATGGGCAAGAAGACCAAACAAAGAAAGGAAGAGGTGGGTAAAAAAGGCTTTTATTCAAAAAGGTCCATAGCTTAATTCAGTGTTTTCCACGTGCTGGTTGTTTGAAAGGCAGATGGAGAGAAATGAGAAAATGTCATTTTTGACACATAGTGCAGCATGTGTTTACAGCACTGGACTCCTTACCTAGGATGAGAAAAGAAGATTTGGAGGCAAGAGATGGTCTGAGTCTCCCTTATCCCCCTCCCCCAAACACCCCGTAACTGGGGGCCACTCTGAAGGGACATCTTCCAGAATTGACTATCATCGCAATACCATTACTGCCATTTAGTGGTGGGTAAAGCCACACTACCATGCCATTTGGGAATGAACTTCCCCCATGAGAAATTTGGGGGAATCAGATATCTCATTTTTTTTGGTGATTATCTAGATTTTTATCACTTTTAATAGTAGCACAAATAATTTTTTGATTATTGATAACCATTTGAAAATATTTTTTGAACAAAGGATATATACATAATTGTTTATTTGTGAACTATTGGTTCTACCATCGTGTTAAAGTATAATGCCTTTACAACATATGCCAAGGGGCTCCTGGATGGCTCAGTCGGTTTAGCTTCCAACTTTGGCTCAGGTCATGATCTCGCGGTTTGTGAGTTCAAGCTCTGCGTTGGGCTCTGTGCTGACACTCCGAGTCTGCTTGGGAGTCTCTCTCTTCCTCTCTCTCTGCCTCTCCCCTGCTTACACTCTGTCTCTCTCTCTCAAAAATAAATAAACATAAAAAAATGCCAAAGAAGTCTTAAATTAAGAAGATACATAGAAGTCCTAGAAATTTCTTCAGTGAATGCCTCAGTGAATCTCCACGTGCAAATTAGGAGAACAAAGGTTTCTGCCAGAGACCCTAGAATAATGTCTTTCAAAACGGCAAACCTACTGTAGGGACGTCCTGGGGTCACCATAACAAAGCGTGACAGACCTAAACAGCAGAAATATATTGTTGCAGTTCTGGAGCCTGGAAGTCTGACATCAAGGTGTCAGCCCAGGTGTTTTCTTCTGAGGGATCTGAGGGGGAATCCAGTCCAGCCTCTCCCCTGCCTGGGACGGTTTGCTGGCAGTCCTTGATGGGCCTTGGCTTTTGGACGCATCGCTCTGATCCTCCTTCATCTTCACATGGTGCTCCCATGTCTTTTCACACTGCCCTCCCTCTGTGCTTCTCCGTCCCTGTCCCTGTTGGACTTTGTCGTATTGGATTAGAACCTACCCTAATAACCTCATTTTAACTTGTAACTTGATGACTTTTAAACATATCCTGCTTCCAAGCAAGGTCACATTCTGAGGTATTGGGGATTAGGGTTCCCACATATCTTTTGGGGAGAACACAATTCAGTCAGTAATACCTTGTATGCCTGTACCTGTGTTAAGCAGTCAAGTTGTGCCTGAAAGTAGCATATTCACAGAAGTGTCGGTACGGGCATGACTTACAAACTGGTCTCAGTGAAGCCTCCCAACTTTTTCCCCATGAGAATGGAGCAGTTCTTCCTCCACCCATCTCCAGAAAGTTTCTTTAGCCTTTCCTTAGTTCATATTTATTACCTCTTGTTTAACGGTTACCAGTGGCTGATTCTCACGCAAAATTGGAATCTCATCAGGGAAGAAATGTTTTCACTGACATTTTTGTTCACTTGCTTTTATAACAATTTTCTATCTTTCCATTTGCCAGTCAGAAACATCTCTTTTTACAGTCTTCTCATTCATGGTAGGTGATCAATAAATACATCTTGAACTAAACTGAACTTTTGAGAAGTGTACAATTTTTTTTCTAAAGTTAATGGCAACCTCCCCATCAATTATCTTAGTGTAAATCTTTGAAATTCATCAACTGTCTTAAGGTCAAGCAAATGTGCAAGTATACAGCCTCTCCCATTTGCCTGTCAGTATTTTTCCCACAGTGTTTCAAGGAGAATGGAAAGCATTTGCTAGTACGTGTTCAGGCTCACAGAACTTTACTTAATTAAGCAGAACTTGGCTAACATCTGGGGTGGAGACACGTTTTCCCCACAGAAAATTGCCTTGTTCACTCCGGATGAGTCATGTCCCTAAGTCTTGGCCCGGGAGTGGGTGTTCAAGGGAATTGTGTCCTGGCTTCCAACGACCATGAAATGCTCTTTCTGTAAGTGGCAGAATTTTTGGATGATGCAAAAACACCTGCATTTCTCTCCAGCTTTGGAGGAAGTTATATTTTCCTGAGTGTCATGGAGACTTTTAACTGAAATGTTCAGAGTTCCTGCTTATCTGCTGGCATTGCTCCAAGACAGGGAGGGAATATATGATTAGTACCTGTGCCTTCTTTTTGGTGTCATTACTTATTTTGGCTTCATTAAATAATGCTAGCTCCTGCCTTAGAAGAGGCTATGACATTTCCAGCTTACAATTGACTATTTTGCTTTAGATCAACATTCAATCAACTCTAGATGTCTGTTGTTTCCTGTATTACCAAACATTCAGCAAGTAAAGGTAATTGTCTTTCAGTCCATTTCATGTCACCCATTAGCTGGAGTCACCGCATAATTTCATCACCCCAAAGTTATATTGTTCCTTTTGTGAACAAGAAGAATTAAGATAATAAGCCCTGCTGATCAATGTCCTTGGAGCATGGGAATTACCTCTGCCTCTCTGACTCTAAAATGATTTGTCCTAGAGAGAGTTGACTGTGGAAAGTTACTCTCCATTTTGGACCAACATAGTTTTTCTATGGGTCGTCTGTAGGTGTGAGAAAGCCACGTGGGTCTTCACTTCTTTATCAATAAAATGGGCATGAACGGCATTTTTCTCCTTACCAAAAAAATGGCTTGTTGATAACTGGCTGAAGTATTTTTTTTTACCTGTAAATAAACTTCGAGACAACAAGACAAGGACGTAGCAAAGTACCTGACATATAGTAAATCACATTTATGGTACATTTTCTTGTGCCAAACACTTTACTATTATCTAATTAATCCTTACAATGAGCTTTAAAAATTTTTTTTTCATAAATAAAAAAAAGTAGAGTACTGAGGGTTCGGAAGCTGGGGATAAACAAATCTAGAGTACTCTCGCTCTTTGCTCTATGTTAGTGCCCCCAGACATTCAGCACATTTTGCTTTCATCTGACCATTTCAAAAGTTTAGGAGTTTGCCCACCACACTGGACTTTCCAAAAGGACCGTGTCTAATGTGAATAATGATTGCCAGCCTGCCCCGTGGCACAATGCTCATCTCTGTGATGTACAGCGACACATTGGAGAGTGCTTCACACGATGACATAATGGAAATATTCCATTTCCCTTCAACAAATGACCTTTTATTAGTTTGAAAGAGCAGCTTACATACGAGTGATTCAGTATCAAAAAGCAGAATTATTTGTTTTTGAGAAGGCTCACCACCCACCTGCATGTTCCCTTCCGCTAAACCCCCTCCCTCAGACTTCAAGACAGCGAGTTGCAGGGGATAAAACATAAGGCCCTTGTTAATTGCAAATTAATAGTGCCAGGAATGTATGCAGATGGCACCTGAAGTCAATTGCTGACAGCGTCATATTCTGGTTATGTTTTTCTTTCCTGCAACACAACTGTGCACTGAGCAAAAGCAGAGGGGTCTCAGATTTGTATTTAGTTCTGAGTTTCTGAAGGATCAAATCCGTGTCTTTGGCTTACCATTATCCTTATCTTACAAATTCAATGGTTTTTGCTTTTATTTACTTATTAATTTTAACCAGTTCTGGGCTTTGGTGGCTCAGAGGACACAGGTGTGACTCTGGACAGACGCTCTGTATATATCGAACTACACTTGCTTAGCTAGTAAATATTTCTTTGTGTTCATTTTCTCAGTCTTGAGCAATCAGTTGTGAACCTCCGGTGTGGTGACACGTGGGTAGGGGACATTTGTGCTTGCGTTGGCACTTAGATTAAAGTAATCCAATAATCTTTTCTTTCTTTCGAGGGTGACATTTCAGTACAACTTTTACAGGTTGTCTGCCAACTGTCAAAGTCAATTAAGTGAAGGTGAAACCCAAAATTTGTAGGAGAGAATGATCGTTGTCCCAACCTGGATGACTTGGGTGAAACAAAGCATCCTCCTGAGTTCCTGAGCATTTTTCAACTCTGATTTTGGACTAGTTATATATTGAAAAGTTCCTTTGAATATAAAGCATGATGTAGGAATTTGCTAAAACCTTGAGCTTCACGTTTTAGGACGATTGGCAGCACCAGGGGTGGTATCGTGACAGACCATGGCTAGTCAGCTGGACTCTAACCCTGCCTGAGCTTCTCAAATATCCATCCATCTTCCCAGTCTTTGTGATTAATTCTTCTAGAGAAGAAGAGCATGGTCGGACTAAGGTCTGTCTGGCGATAATGGTTTAGACCTGGAGGAACAATTGAAATACCCTATTATAGTGACTTCAGTTTTGGGGGGAAGCAGAAGTCCCTGCTCAACACCTCTTTGCTTCTGTCTCATGAACACGTGGCAGCCTAGGGATGGGCACATGCGCTGAGAAGTGGTGTGACTCAGATCACAGCTGACTTGTGATCCTTGAGACCCATGAGCCTACTGGAGGGCCTCGGTTGTGGCTGGAAGCAACACAACTAGCCGAAGCCACTGGCAGCGTGTTGGAAATCTGAAGACTGCCAAAGTTTGGCTCCCACTCAGTGGCACCGAGCGAACCAATTCATGCCCACCTCTCAGTTTAAATATGGAACCAGTAATGATCACCCATGGGTGTTCACTGCACGTTGCATTCTTGTAATTAAAAGTGTGACCCAAACTCTGAATAATAGTTTCAATTCTGAATACAAGTTTCAATTCTGGGCTTTTCTCCAGCCGGGTGCCCTCTGAAATGTCCTTTCCACATGTCACCTCCTCCAAGTCCCCTTTCCAATGTGTCTCTCATTTTGCTGTGTGGGTGTATCCTATCTACCCCTCCATGCTCTGGAGAGCTTACGCCCACCTCCCCAGTTGCTGATGGTGATGGTGGAATCTCAGACCCAGGCATGGTCCACAGGAGGCATTTGTGGGCAGAGAGCCTTTCGGCCCACTTTGCCTCATACCATCTGGATAACTACCACTGGCACCATGACGAGACACAGAGCTCGCCTCTGAGAGAGGCACTGTGAGAGAGAGAGAGAGGCACTGCTGGGAGAGGATGAGCAGGGAGCCTGGGAGACACTGTGGTGGATGTAGGGTGGGAGGGGTTTGAAGCATGGCTGCCCGCACCAGATAAAGCAACCACCTGCTCTGTCTTCATGTTCAGAGTGTTCAAAGAGCTTGCTCTTGGTCCCACGCTGCTCTTGCAGGACATTGATGGGGGGGTGGGGGAGGCACCTG
>NW_027551571.1:4195015-4494377 GCF_008692635.1 Crocuta crocuta | reverse complement strand
GCATTAACATCAGTGAAAAGGTGAAAAGGTGGGGACAAGAGTCAGCCTGGGCAGAGGGAGGAGTTGAAATGAGATGTGGGGCCCGTCAAGGCTCCAGCTGAGTCCATGAGAGCCCTGGACTGGGCTGGACCTTCTGAAAAGTCTGGAGTTTCCACCGTGAGCAGGGGGTGGTGTTGATGGGGTGTTGGATACAGGTTGCCCAGGGAAGGAGGCGTGAACGTGGGCCAGGCATACTGTTAGCCAGCGCCTCCCACACTGTGTGTAGCACTCAGCCTCCATGCCTCACTCCACTACTCAATGGTTCTCTCCATGTCTTACCAAGTGGAATTCCATCAGCACTAACTGGACATTTGCTATGTGCCTAATTAGGGCAACTTCAGAAGGCTTTTTTTTAAAAGTAGGAAATATAGCCCCTGACATCCCAGACCAGTGTGTGTGTGTGTGTGTGTGTGTGTGTGTGTGTGTGTGTGTGTGTGTGAATTGGTCAGGGGAGGTGGAGGAGTCTTTGCACAAACACAGGATAGAACATACATGCCAAGAGGAGATAGAAATAGTCCTGTGGGGTTTTACTGAAGGAAGGAAAGATCCCATCTAGCTGTGGATGATCAGAAAAAGATTCCTAGATGTAATGCTTAGAAGTATTGAATCGTTCTATTGTCCACCTGAACTAATATAACACTGTGTGTTACTTATACTGCAATTTTAAAAAAGAAAGAAAAAAGGAAAAAGAGAAGAAAAATTCCTGGAGCAAGTGGTCTGGGGCATTTGGAGCTGCTACGTGGGGTGGGCAGGATACGGGCGTGAAAGGCTGAGGCAGGGGCATCCCAAACAGAAGCGGTGGTCCATGCCAAGGCACAGATTGGCGCGTATGGAACATACTTGGGAGAGCACGTGTTGGATGTTGCCATTGGGATGAAGTGATGGCCAATACATTGCTTTGGACAAATAAGAAGGTAAGAAGGTAATAGGGCAGAGGTATTTCCCTACCCCCACCCAACCCACTCCCTGCTGGCTCTCAATTCTAATTCTAAATCGAAATGTGTTGAAAGACTGTTTTATTGGTACCGTACCAGCCACAAAGGGGGTGCTCCGTAACTACCTGAGGATTTCACTCAATCAATCGTCTTTTCATACCTTTCTCTATATCACACAAAAAGCAGAGGAGACGAGATATCTGTTCTCTTGCTTCCTCACTGCCCATGGAGGCTCCTCCTGACCCCACATTCTTCCAGCAAGTGGATAACGATTCTTTTGAAAACATCCTCTGCTGAATCCTACAGTTATTTGTAAAAAGGATCTGAAATAAAAGGGCAGGTTCACACTCACGGAAGAAATAGCATCTTCAGTTTCTTCCAAGCTCTGTAAGGAGAGATCGCATATGAGCCCAGCTGGGTGATCTTGGACCAGTCCTTCACCCTCAGGGTCTGGTTTCCTGGGCTGTAACTTTAAGGACAGCAGTACCTCCCGCACAGCACTGTTGTGCAAATTAAACTGAGAAAATGTGTGCTAATGTACATATTAGGGACTTCAGAAATGCAAGTTCAGGGACACCTGGGTGGCTCAGTCGGTGACTTCAGCTCAGGTCATGATCTCGCGGACTGAGTTCGAGCCCCGCGTTGGGCTCTGGTTCTTTCTACCTCAACCTCTCCAATCCGCACTGTGAGCTTTCAGAGAAAAGAAATGCTTTCACTCTCGTGCAGGCCTTTGGCACACAGATACAAAGCTGAAATCAGCATCACGTACCCCAGGCACAATGTTTTAGAAGGATATAAATACAGGGGTCCCTACATGCCCCTCCATCACCATGCCTGGTGCAGATGACCTCTATACATAGGTAGCCACTGAATGAGTGTGTGTAGAGTTGAGGGAGTAGCATGTGGGGAGGAAGTATCAGAGAAGACTTCTTGGAGGAGGTGGAGCCCGCGCAGGTGTGGGGAGCAGGAGTGAACTCGGCAGGAGGAGGGGGAGGTCATAGCAGTCAGGGCTAGAGGCACTGAATAGGGAGCTCAGGGTGGGAGATCCATTAATGGGAGAGAGGTTTTTGACTCAAGCCTTTGAAGGGCTCCCCCAGGCAGCAGGCAGCCAGGAAGATGAGGAGAGTATTTGCTTGCAGAAGGCTGCTCAGTTAGTAATGTGCTTAATGGCCTAGAGGCCTAGAGAGCCCAGGAGAATGTGCTGGAAATATGGGGCGCCTGCAACATGGAGTTGGGAGGTGGTCCAGAACTACCCAGGCGTTGCACTCAGATCTTTCCGGTGGATCCTCTGACCCACTGGGCTCAGATCACCCTAAGGTTGCACCCTCTATGCTGTAGCTCTTTAAACAGATTCAATGTGTGCTCGCTTCAGCAGCACATATACTAAACAGATTCAATGTGATATTTTCACCTTTGGGGAGAGAGTGACTAGCTAACGCCTCCCAGGGTCTATTCTCTGGAAGGCTCTGTGCCAGGAGGACCTCCTGATTAGCTTGCTCCCCGTTTACAAAAGGCCTTTGTTGGGTGCTGACAGGTCATTCATATAGCTTTGTCTTCAGTTTTCAAGCTGCTGGTACCTGCCTCCTGGGACTGGGGTGCGGGTGGGGGGTCAATGTGACCGCTGGCTGAAAGGCGAAAGTGCCGTTAACCTGGTCTGGAAAATCTTGCGGGCGACAAAAAGATTCTTTCCTTTGAGGATGCTTTCCTGTTTGGTTGTTTTGAATTCTCTGTGAGATGATTCTGTGCCCTTGACTATGAAGCCAAGAGTGGATTCCTTTCGGGTCCCTGTGTGTCACTGAAGGTTTGAAGGTAGTCAAGGTAGGAAGGGACCTTGTGAGAAGATTGTGCTGCAGAGATAAGCCCAGTACAGAGGAGGAGGAGGAGGAAGAGGAGGGAAGCCCATCTGTATTCATTATCTTTTCTTGTGATAAACTGGATTTCCAGTAAAGCTATCCTATTTCAAAATTACTTTCTCACTGATCCAGAAGAGCCCATAGAGCTGGTACCGTGAAATCACACAGTTGATCAATATGTTTGCCCAATCGTTACAGCAAAAGACATTTGAGAAGTGCTTTCAACTGTATGAAATGATTTTTATTGTTATCACACTTGGATCCTCTCAGCAGCCGTTCGGAGCTGCTATTATCGGGATCCTTCATTAATGTCTTTTTTTTTTTTTAATTGAAGTACAGAAAGGATCCATCTTTTGCTCGAGGTGGAACGCATCCACTCTGCTTCTTTCTCTTCATGTCAGTGTTCAATGTCGCCAGGTCCTGCTCCAGGTCCACCAAGAGCTTATTTTACTAAGCAAGAAGGGGTGATGGGTGCAGGTGAAAACACAACTGTTGGGCCACATCAGTCTGAAGGAAGGACGTGGGGGACGCAGCATCATCTGCCACTGAGCGTCCCTGCAGAGCAGAAGCTTTTACTATCCCGTTTCCAGATTTGCAAGTGGAGGGCAGAGAAAGCAACTGGCCGATGAGTGAACGGCAGCTTGGTGGGATCTGTTTGCACAGCCTCCGGGAGCAGAGGTACAGGTCTACAGGTCCAGGTTAGAAAGGAGGCCACAGAGTGTGTGGGGGGATCCTTTTCCCCTCCTTACTGTTTCCAGTGCAAAACGGGATTCTGGGGTAAGATAGCGTGGCTGGCGGCGCCGAAAAGACTAGAAAGTGCCCTTCCTTCTCCCCACCCTCTGCGGGCACTGCCTGGCTTCCCCAGAGCAGGGTTTGGACTTTGTGTTCCTTTTATGCGGCTCGGTGGAGCCAGGCTCAGCATTGGGGTGCTTCCTCTGCACACAGGCAGGCGGGGTACCCAGAGCCGGAAATGCACGGCACCCCCGGACCTAACCGGTGCACTGAGCCACCCAGAGCTGCCAGCACAGGGAAGGCACAACCTTCTAACACTCCCTGAGCTTCCAACATTCCTCTGCACCCAACGCCCTAAAATCCCTTTTGAGAGGAGAGCCCTGAACATCACACGACCGCACTCCAGAACGCCTTGGTATTTCCCCCAATCCGATAGAGTATAATTATCCCGTTAGGTCTGCTACTCAGGGGCTGAGAAGGCAGCCCCCTGTGCTGGCCAGGTAGTCTTTTTTCTCCCGGAAGTTATATAAAATTCAAGCAATCCTAAGAGCACTTGCTGCACGCGGACCACTTTAAGCCTGGCAAATGGAGTGATAAGTCCTTAGTATGCATAAAGTTCAATGATGTCCTTTAGTGCCTTTCAACAATCAAATTAAACTTGAAAGGATTTTTTTTTCCCCCTCACTGTGGGGAGGAAAAAGTGCCGCTGAAAAACAATCATCTCACTGGCAAGTTAACAGATAAGGGTCTAGACTGCTGACACAATGCCAGCCAGAGGTAAGGTCAACCTCTCTCTCACGGCAAAGTCATTTTTCCTAAATTGGGGAAATTAATGTACATTGGAATATAGGAACAGTTTCTCCTTCTTTTCCATGTTTTGTTTTTGACTTTGAGGTCTAGAATTAAAATTGAAACTGGCATTTGTTTGTAAATGACAACCTTATTCTCCTTTAGATGGTGACACATTTATATTTTTTTTATGAGAGTTTATAAAGTTGCCCACGGGATAAAAGTTATGTTCACGGTAGCAGAACAGACCTAGGGGGCGATTTCTAAATAGCAGATTCAGCATATTAATTGTTGCTTAGATAACAGTCCTCTCTCTTCAGGGCCTCCGTTTGGGTTTAACACCAGAACCAGCAAATTAATACAGTCATGATACAGCCAAAAGCTGTACCACGTACTAGTTCATTACTGTTCAAATCAAAATTCATCCTTTTCCAGATCTCCCCGGGGTTACTAACAAGGGAAGGTTATCTTTCTGCGTAATAATCTCTCCTGGCTCTTCCTCCACAGTGTTAAGAGAAACGGCCTATAGATCCCATTACATTAATTTTCATATTAATAGGTCCCCTGCAGAAGCTTTAACTTTCTCCTTCTCCTCAGCACCCCCTCTTCCTCAACTGCACAGGCTCTGACTTCCTGCTCTGCCCCACATCTCAATTCGGGGCCAGGTAAGTGACTCAGCTTCATTTTCAGTCAAAATACAGAGCTATGTCCTAATTTTCAGATGGCTGCTTCTCAAAACTGAATGTGATCTTGCAAAACGTGGGTCCTCCTGGAAGAGGGGCTCTCGGAGTGGGGTCTCCACACCATACACGCAAGTGACCTGTAGACAGAGATCAGGAAGCTCTACAAGACACTAAATTGCAGTTTCTTGCGGATCCGTACATTCTCATCCAAGCCCGTCTCCTGTGTCATGAGACTGATTTCACTCTTATTCTAATATTTAGCTTTAATGGTTTTGATGAACCAACATCATATTTGAACCAATGATGGGTCAAAATCTGAATTGTTTTAATCGAGAATTATGAACGGGGACAGGAGAGGGACTTCTTGATTTCCACGTGGATTATACTCTCTCCGAATTGCTGGGCAACATCATTTTTTCTCCTTCTTGCCAGCATTTACCACCTCCGTTTGTACCTGATGCCCAGAGGAAGTTTGGAGAAACACGAATGTGGAAGGATCCAGAGTCAAATCGTAAACAGCACATGCTGCAGATGGAGCGTTTTCCCCTAGAATTTTTCAGCAGCCTGAGAAACAATATGATCATTTCGTTCCTATTGCCCAGGAAGAGGCAGCCCTGGAAGGTTCCAGAAAAGGTGCTGCTAGCTCCATACGTAGAAACTGCAGCTGATTTGTGTTTTGGGGACAGAATCTTAACACCTTTCTGAAGCCGCCATGTGGTTTTCTTAGCTACGAACACATGATCATCAGATGCTTCATTTAATCAGCATTCCTTGTTCTGGGACACATTTCCCCATGTGACTTTATGCATGCTTTATTTTCTTCTGATTGAATTGAATCACGAGTGTGCACCCAGAGACCCAGGGCCTCCCAACGTTTCCTTGGTTTCAGAATCATGCAAAGAGTAATTGTTCCTTGTTTAGACAGTCCATGATTTCCTTCATTGCTTTTGTAGTAAAACTTTTCTATCAGACACTGTGCCTTCGATGAGCTCCCTTTCTAGAAAGACAATGATATGAAGACCCTTTTCATAAAAGTTATTTCAGGGCAAGATACGCTGTCCTGGACCATGAGAATGCCATCCTGTGGGGACAAGTTATAATGACTTACCTCAGTATAATTTGAATCATCTTCAGATTTATTCAAATGGCAGCAATTCTCTTT
Organism: Crocuta crocuta; assembly: GCF_008692635.1. NCBI lineage: Eukaryota > Metazoa > Chordata > Mammalia > Carnivora > Hyaenidae > Crocuta > Crocuta crocuta. Next base: position 4,488,184 of record NW_027551571.1, on the reverse strand, counting down.
AAGATGAAACAAGATCCAACCCAGCAACTCAAGTTGGCGCCAATGGGTGAGGCATGGCTTGATAGCTCTTTATAAAGGAAGATAGGTATAACTCTTCATAGCTTAGTGTCCCAAGTTACACGACACGAAGTCTTACCTGGGATTCTCAGTGCTACGAGTTCTGATTTTCACTTCAGAGTGGCTGCTGGACCTTCTGGGCTAACAGTTTGCTGAGGAATTTATACTGATGTCTGCCTCTGGTTTCACGTCAGCTCTGGGGTGTTGGAGCACAGCCAGACATATTTTTCTGCTCTGTGTCTTGTTATGAAGAAGTATCCTGTCCAGAGGTCTGCTCTGCTGGGCGCTATTATTTTTATTTACATGCAGAATGAGAATCTACTAGAATGAAGGTCCAGCAAGATGCATATGGTATTGGTAAAAATGTAGATCTCGACGAAATTCATTTTAAAATTGAGTTGGATGTTTTCTTTATGGACTGGCCTGGAATGTGCTATATGGAATCACTTACTTCGAAAAGTGTTTGTTCTCATTTTAGTGGGGACAGAAGCAGGGGCCCCAGGCAGGCTCAGCAAATACTGTGTTTTTTGCCTTTTGCGCACTTGGGAGGGACAAATAAGAGTTGGCAAGAGTGGACACGGGTCTTTCTTCTTTGATGCTGCCACCATTTCAGAATCAGATTAGGCAAATTGCTTTGGTTTTTTCTTCCCCTCTCTTGCTGAGAAAAAGGAGAGGGCATAGCTCATGGTTTTATGCAAACAGATTCATTACAGAAACCACTTCCTAGCTGCTTCAGCCTGAGACTTAGTTTCATCAACCATTAAATGGGGATAATATAATAATGAGTTCTCAAAGAGTTGCTGTAAAGCTAATCTATGGATGTTAAGAGTTTACAAGACCAGTGGTCTAACCCCTGAGCTATAGGGCCTCTATAGACGTAAAGAGTTTAGAACGGTGCCTGCGCCTAGTGAGCACCAAATACATGTTGGCTGCCATATTGCTCTGACTACTAATCATCGTTATGGACAATCATATTTAAACTACTTTCTGGAACCTGGGGGTATTTTGAACAGAAAGCTGCAGTAATTGATGACTCCAAGTGCATCTTGAGTCAGACTGCTTCCACCCCTTCCTTGCTGGCCCTGGGCTGTGGGGCCACACACTTAAACTCTGTCAACCTCAGCTTCTATACCCGTAAGTGGGGATAATGATTGATCCCGCCTCATAGGGTTGCTGGAGCATTAAATGAGTTAGCATATCATGTGCTATGTCAACATTATTTCGTCCGCATTGGAGTTACTTGTCTTTCCTGCTCATTCTGTAGCTGTTACTGCAATTCCCTCCAGAGGTAACTTAAGAGGGTCATTGTGGCGAGCATATTGCCTCCCTCATTTCATGCCAATTCTGACCACAATCGGCACCTTTATGTTAACCCAAGCTTTTGTAAATCGGGGTGAAGCTAAGCTTGGATGAAAACTTACCCACAGTTCTTAGGCCTTAATTAGCTATACAGATGATTATTTTTCCTATAACAGCCATGTTCATCCTTCTGAATTTGAGAGTGCCCACTGGCTTCTTTTGGTTTATCATCCTGGACAACTGTCACTCCAAATTCAACACAGTGATATGCTTCTTTTACTCTAAAGATGCCTCGGGGTTGAGGGTCGCAACCCATGGGAGAAAAACAGGACAGGTAAGATAACTGTTCCAAGGGTAGCTCTGGGTAAAATTGATCCACATTAACCATTTACTCAACAGAGTGTTGCGTAGGAGCAATGTTCCTTGGCGCGCTGATTAGACAGGCTGGAAATTACAATTCTTGGAGTCATTCATGCGCCTCCTAAGCTCTCTGCAAAGGCAAGAGACTTAGTAGAGACCTGACATGGGGCACAAAGTCGGTTCTCATTAATATTTATTGCACAGGCATCGCATAATCTAATCACTGTTCTGTGTCTAGGGATTCATTTCAGAAGACAAAGCACAACTTTGAGGATATATACAAATTCTTGTTGTAACAGCCTGGTGCCTCTTACTCCTCTCTCCCCATCCCCTTTATTTAAAAATAGGTACACTGAAGCATTGGAATCTCTGACCAAGAAGCAAATGGACTGGATTCTATTCCTGGCTCTGCTGCCCTTCTCTCGCAGCCTGGCAGTTCACTTGACCTTTCTTCCCTTCCCGTTCCCTAAGGAAGATGCCTGCTGTGTACAGTCCCCACGGGGGCGTTGGGGGTGTTTCAGGAGGGAATACAGCTATCTTGGGTTATAATATGATGCTGCCAACTACTTTGAGGCCCTGAGATGAAAGACGCTGTGTGAAAGAGCATTGTTATTGCATTTTGTTAAAAATATGGATCAAAGGCTGGCTGTACAGTAAGTGCTAAATGTTAATTATTGTTATAATATCATAACAAAGCAGATGCCAGAATGCTAGATCCCATGAGAAAACCTATTATAATAAGCCAGTGTGAAATGTACATATTACAAAGATAGTTGGCAAGGAGGCAGATTTGGTTTTGAAATCTCAATGAACAATTAAGCTGAATAAAAAAATAACTTTCAGCGCTATGAAAAATATAAGTGTCTTGACAAGTCTTCAGCATGAAAATAAGAAGCTGTTTTTTCTCCATAGAAAAGAGGCAGCATTTTTGCCTTCCCCTCCTCTGAGCAGACGTTTTATTTGTGGCATCCTTGAATGTAGGGGGAAAATCAATATTCTCCCTTACAATGACCCTTAAAATATCTCTTTGGGACAGAAACGAATTGGGGGAAAATTCTCTAAGTTTATAATACTGTAAATCTAATTCTTTTAAACTTCAAATGAGTCCATGTTCCTACTGCCTGTTTGTCTTTCCTCCTCCAAATGCATTTTCTGTTTGATGGCATTAGAGAATGGACTCCTGCGAACATTCGTAAATGCCACCAGCTTCTCTTAGCTCAAGCTTTTCACATATTTTCATGTCTAGGAAGCAGAGTACATCATGTAATATCGACTGGGAAAAGGGGAGGAGGAAGGAGAGGGAAGGCATAGAAAGATAGATTTAGAGAGAGAGCTCTGTCTTAAAGAAAAAAATAACAATGTCAAGAGAAAATAATTTCTGTGTCTTCATTCTTTTTGATAATGGACTATGTGTGAACTCACCTAGCATGCTCAATATTTTGGGGGGAACATTGTGCGAAATAAATGACCAGCTCTCAGAAGGAAAATAAAAAAAATATATTTGCAAAGGGGTATGTTTTATCTTTGGGAAAGAAAGAGAGCAAGCAGGTGGATCGCACATCCCAGAGCAAACTTACAGGAGAGTGTGCACCCTCAGCTTAGAGTATTATGGCCAGATTATAATTATAGTTACTTTGGCTCCATCGCCATGTTTAGCTTCCCTGACACGCACCCAGCAACCTACCTGATATTAATTCATTCAGCACCATCTTCATTTCTTTTCCTCTTAACATTTTCCCCTGTTACTCTGCCTTTTAAAAATGCATCTGTTACTAGAAATAAATAAGCACCATGTCTGTTGGTTAAGTGTGCCGTGCGTTCTTCTGTTTACACAAGGAGGCTGGAAACCAAATGTAAGAAGAACTTATTTGGGATTTGCGTTGAAACAACCTAGACTTCGTTACTGAAAGAAAATTCAGGATGACTTGCGGTATTGCCCAAGGAAAGCCACTGTCCCTGTGTCCCTGTTCTTCAAAGGGAAAAAACCTCTGAGAGGTGCCTGACTTTGCGAAGAGGTGGCGACGGCCTGGGGGAACGTGCGCTGCAGCTGGGGCCGCATGGCGCCTTTGGAGGCACAGGCGTCTTGTCTTTCTCAGGACACATTCATTGTTTTCCCAGCCCCTGTGATATCAAGACTTCATGAGCACGCTGGAGCAGCTGCTTGTTAAAAAATAAATGGAGACGGGAATTGCAACTTCAGCACTGTGGTCAGGATTTGGGGGCAGTGAAGCAGGAAGGCAGGCAGAGCAAGGTGAGCCACTGAGAAGCTGGAGGAAAGGCTTGAAGCGGCTTCCTCTTCCAATCAGGCATTTCCCTCCATCCTAGTTCGATCTCAGCCTCTTCTGGGCAGGTGACTCGCCAAAGTGGCCCAGAGTTGCTGAATAGCAGAGAGTTAATGCCTTTTTTTTTTTTTTTTTAAATCTCCACCATTGATAGCCTTCTCTTTGCTAGTTCGTCAGCAACTGGTTTAAAACTTAGGGACTTTTTAAATGATGATTTTGGGCTTTGATTCTTAAGGCGTTTCATTCATTTTACAACATATAGAGTCTGTGAACAAGCATTTACTCTGAGCCACTCAGAAAGGATGAAAAGTTAGGGAAGACCCAGTCTTGCCCTTGACCTGCGGATGGCCCAGTAGGAAACAGAGCCATGGAGAATCAGTAAGTGCAGAAAGAGTACAGAAGCCATGACACAGAAAGCATGGGTTGGGTTAATTCTACTTGGGAGGCTAGAGGTCAGGACGCTGTCAGATAGCAATGACCTTTGATCTGGGTCTTATGAGTAAGTGACTTCATCGGGTGGACAGATTGGGAAAGATCACCTAGGCAGAAGAAACCATGCAGGCAAAGAGGTTGCAGTGAGAAACCGTAAGGGCCCTGAGAGGAATGGGAGTAGGTGGAGGCGGGCAAGACAGAGGTTAGGCTCTAGTCAGGCTTTCTGATGGGTACTGGGGGCTGAATTGTGTACTCCCCAAATTCACATATTCAAGTTCTAACCCTGATCGTTCAAAATATACCTGTTATTTGGAGATAGTGTAATTGACTTAAAATGAGGTTATTAGGGTGAGCCCTGATCCAGTAAGGCTGGTGTCTTTATAAAAAGAGGACATTTGGACACAGACGTGCACACAGAGGGAAGACTATGTGAAGAGACTCTGGGAGGGGATGGCTGTTGACAAGCGCAGCACAGGGCTTGGACCAGAGTTCTCCTCCCACCCTCAGAAGGAGCCAGCCCTCTGTGCTGACGGCTCAGAGCCTGGAGCCTGCTTCGGAGTCTGTGTCTCCCTCTTTCTGTTTCCCCTCCTCTGCTCACACTCTATTTTTCTCTGTCTCATAATAAATTAAAAAAAAAATAAATAAATAAAGAAGGAGGCAGCCCCGCCAGTGCCTTGGACTTCTGGCCTTCAGAACCGGGACTATGTGCTCCTGCTGGTGAGCCCCTCAGCCTGAGGTGCTCCGTTGGACAGCTTCAGGGACTAAAGTGGGGCTGAAACGTTTGGATTTTGGACACACTGATGTGTGCCTCTACCACCCCACATCTGATTAAAATGTACATCTGGAGTCACTAAGCCGGGGTTGGGACTGAGGCTGTATTACTAACAAACCCCGATGATGATGGTGCTGCTGGCCTGCAGACTACACTTTGAGAAATGAGGCCATCGACCCATGGTTACAAAGACAAATTCCATATTAGAATCTCCTAGCAAGCTCTTGAAAAAGTCCAGACGCAGGATTCTACCTAGACCAGTGAGACAGGTCTCCCCCAAGACCAACGAGATGCAGCCAGACTCCTCCAAGGCCAACTAGATGCAGGACTCCTCCAAGGCCAACGGCATGCATTGGGATTCTTCAAGACCAATGAGATGCAGGAGTCGTCCAAGGAAAGTGACAGGCCGTGGGAGTCCTCCAAGACCAATGAGACACAGAACCTGAAGGCCAAGGCCTTTAAAAGTCTGTGGGGGTCTGGGCCCCATTGTTCTCCTTTCAATCTCTCTGGGGAGCTTAGTGCTCAGAGGGGAATTAGGCGACCTGGGGACTCATCGAAGAGTGACTTAGCAGCAGAGATGGGTGCCGGGCTGTGTTGTAGAAGTGCCCCCTGGGGCCAGGCTGCAGACGTGAGGGCAGCAGGTGCGAGGCCCTCACCGGTGCTCCCGGACTCATTCACCTCAGAAAACAGCACAGACTAAGAAACCCAAACAAGGGACATAGATTAAGGCAAAAGACTGGGAGGCCCAGAGCCGGGGGAGAGAGTGTGACAGGGAGGCCCAGAAACGCCAGAGTCCCTGCCCAGGCTCACCGAGAGCCCGGCGCCTGTGGAGGGGACAGCAAAGGGTCGCCTTGTCAGTGAGACTGTAACTCGGTGCCCCCACAGTGGAGAATGGGATGGAGCTTCCTGAAAAAGTTGAAAGTAGGACCACCGTACAATCCATCAATCCCGCATCTGAGTCTACACGCAGAGGAAAGGAAACCAGAACCCGGAGGAAGCATCGGCGAGGCCGCGTGCACTGCGGCATCATTCACAGCAGCGGAGGAGGGGAGGCCGCCCGTGCTGGGGAATGAATACAGGAGACGTGGTCCTGGTGTGCAGGGGGACACTGTCCCGTGTGGGAGAGAAGGAAACCCCGACATCTGCCGGGATGGGCCTGGAGGACTTGACACACGGTGAGGCAGAGAAAGGCAGATGCTGTGTGGCGTGGCTCCGGTGTGGAATCTAAATAAAAAAGAAAGAAAGAAACTCACAGAAACATTAGAAGAGTGGTTGCCGAGGGGCTGGGAGGTGAGGGAAATGGGGAGAGGTGGGTAAAACGGGCAGACTTCGAGCTGTAAGAGCCACAAGATCTGAGAATGCAAAGTAAGACGTGGGACCGAAGGTGACCACTCGGATGCAATTGAAGTTTGCTCAGAAAGTAGAAGTTAAATGTTTTCACACACAAAAAGAGAAAGATAAAAGTGCAGGGTCGTGGGAGTGTTATCTAATTGTGGGATTCTGGTCACAGTGTACGCATATATCAAGTCACCACACTGTGCCCTTTAAATATCATATAATTTTCTCAACTACATCTCAATAAAGCTACAGAAAGAGATTATAGACTATGCCTTTCGTCCGCTTCCTACCCCCACACCCACAGCATGTGGTAGGGCAGTGAATCGGGCTGACGGACGTGGAAGACACAGACAGTCTCAGGGCTGATGCAGAGATGCCCGCAGCCTCCGGGAGAGACATGAGTGAGCCACGAAGGGAATGGAAGCCTCTGGTACCCTGAGCTACAACACACGCTCATTGTGGCCCAACTGCGGCCAGATAAACATGACCAGGAGATTGTTCTGGGAGATGTCGAAAGCCCATGGTCTTCCCACTGAAAAAATGCCTACAACTTACTCCACCGGGTCGTTTCAGCAACCCACTGGGTCTTGTTAAATAATCACAAGTGAGAGAGAATTGATAGAACTGAACCAAGGCTCGGAAATTCCACTAAAAATGCGACATCTGCTGTTTGTGTGTGCTCACCGGATCCTAGACGCACTTGGTGTCATGTTCACTTGTCACTTGTGATCGTTTTCATAAGGTGTGGAAAGGTGGAGTCACCAAGTGAAAGTCACACGTAGGTGGTAATCGCTGGTGCTCAAGGGGAAACCATGGTTACTGAACTCAGCTCATGCTCTTACTACCATATCTGCTGCTTTTGGCAGAAGCTTCGTCTGCAAGAGGCAGGCAGTCCTGTTATTTGATAAAAATTATGGAAGCCACGTTGTGGTCCATGTTTTCCTTCCAGCTCTGATGCTTAGGCAAAGCCACTGGTAGGAGGGGCCACGTGTATGGAAGCATGCTACCATGAAACTGAGGCAAACAGGCTTGGTGTCCTAGTGGTTGACCGCGTGGTGGAGCATCCTGTCTGAGAGACAGAGGCAGGTCTCTCCAGCCCTGGTTGCACATTCACCTTTTGTGACGCTTGGATTTTCCCAGGACTCTTTGCGTGGAGTTACTGGGCCTCTCGTCACATGGGTGGGGGTCATCCCAAGTGTGCGGGCAAAAGTCAGCCCTTGGAGTTTTAGTTGGCTTGTGGTATTTTTTTTTTTCAATGAGAGATGCTATGATTAAAAACAGCCCAGGAGCGCCTGGGTGGCTCAGTCCGTTGAGTGCCCGACTTCGGCTCAGGTCATGATCTCACGGTTTGTGGGTTCAAGCCCCGCGTCGGGCTCTGTGCTACCAANAAATGAAGTTTATCTGAGAATCAGGTGTTAGCTTCGTGGAAGAGTTTTTGTTTCCTTTTGGGGTTGGTTTGTTTGTTTGTTTGTTCGTTTGTTTGTTTTGGCAGTCCCCGGAAAGCTTCAGGATCCCAGTAGATGCTGAGTAAATGCTGGGATTCAAGAATGAAGTAACAATCTCTTCCTTCAGGCTTACGTTCTGGGCCAGGATCGTAGACAGGATTCAGACATAAAATGCGTGTTTTCTTCAGCAAGCATTTACTGTGTGTGCTGCGTTCCGTGGAGGAAGGAAGGGTGAGCGGGGTGCAGGAATGCGGTGTGTGTGGACGTAGGTGAAGGGGTGCATGTGCAGGTCGCATTCACAGCCTTCTGCTACTGAGGACGAGCACCCAGTCTGGCTGTTGCCAAATGCAGAGTGTTTGAGAACAGGGTGAGGCTGGAGGGAAGGAGGGCTCCCGGAGGCGGGGAGGACCCAAGGCCCTCTGTCTTCCAGGAGCCCCATGGTTTCCTCAGGGCGCATTCCTGTGGGCGGTGTGGTGGCCCGGGAGCTGATGGCCACCTCATCTCCTGCTAAAGTGCCCTTGGCACCCCCTCCCTCCTGACCCCTGCCGGAGAGCCGGGTGTGACAGAGGCAGGTGGCTACGCCAGCTTCCTCCTCCCTCGCTGCTCCCTGTCTCCCCCAGGAAGAGGAAGCACACGCCAGTCGTTGGGTGATTTCTCCTACTTCTTCCTGTGCCGCGAGCCCCCATCACCCCCACCCTCCGGCAGTGATGACTGTAGCGGATCTCGCTCTTCTCATTTCTAACTGGCTGCGCCGGGGCCAGTGAGACTCTAGATATGGAACCCAGGTGGAGGGGCGTGGCCAGTCAAGTGCAAAGGGTGCCGGCCAGCTGTGACTTCCTGGGCCCCCATCCTGGCACACTCTAGGGTGCATGCCCTGATGACAGCCTCATGCACTTACCGGTGTTCCGGAACAGAGGCACCCAAGCCCACACCCCAGTATCTAACCTTGCCTTTTGCTCTTGCCTTTTCTGCTAACTCTTCTAGTCAGTCACGGTCAGGATGTAGCGACCCAGAAGTTGCTTGCTTACCTGAACTACGGGAAGTGGAGGGTTTGCATGGGGGCAGGGTGGGAGTCCTATGGGCTTGGGCTGGCAGGGAACGGGTCATCCCGACTCCTGAGCACCCCAGAGGTTAAGGGAGGCAACAAGGCAGAGTCCAAGGCTGAAGGGGGCTTGGGGAGGATGCAGTGAGATGGGAAATCTGATCTCAAGCTTGTCCTGGATCAGGTTCAGGTAGCTGGGGTTGGTGCCTGGGAGATTAGAGAGGCTGAGAGATTCTGGGTCTTGTCAGGGGTGGTCTGGATAATACCTGAGGCAGGAGAAGAGAGGCTGGAGTCAGGCAACAAGCCACATCTGGTGTTCCCGTGGCCTGCTGTGTAGACAGCCCAGTCCTGTTTCTCTTAAAGACTGACATAAGGAGAACATTCTGTTCTGTCTGTGCTCACAGCCCCTTTCTGACTCTGTCTGGCTCCTGTGTCCCAGGCTGGGAACGGCCCTGTCCTTTCTTCTTAGATGTGGGTGACAACCTTTCCGACGTACACCTCATCTGATCCTGAGTGTAAATGTTTGTGAGGAAAAACGAGCGTGTTATTTCAGCTACGGTATTTATACCCAACCATAGAACTACACATGGAAACGACAAACAAATTTATTTGCCACTTTTGAAAATTTGGCCCTTAAAGGGCATTAGCAAGAACATTGTGCCATTAGCACAGATTGTTTTTAAAACACTTCAAAAAAGATCCAAATTCTGCTGAATCTGGGGGCCAAGTGGATTGAAAATTGCATCTTGTATCCCAGAATCTCCATGCGGTCTGGCCGCATGCGTGTCGGGAAAGAGGGCCATTTACACGTGGCCTGTGTCACCCAAGGAGGTGATCTGACCCTGACCCAGGCATCCAGACATGCCTGGGCCACAGAAGCCGCTCTGCAGATCCGTGGAGGAGATGGGAGCGTCTGGTGGGCCTGAGGAGGGGCGACATGGGCTTGTTCGGGGCTCGGATGCCTGAGGGTGTCTCCCCAGACGCCATCCCAGAGCCCAGTCCCAGGAACAGAGCCCCGTGGTACTCCAGCCTTGGGCTCCCTGCCCACAGGATGAGGTCCACACTCTTCTGCCTTCGGCCACTCTGCACAGACCCCAGGCTCTGGCCCTTCCAGGCCTCTGGTTGCCTCCACAGCTAGTCCATCGGGGCCCCAGCCCTCCCCTGGCTTCACGTCCAGTCTTCCTTAGGCTCTTGGCCTTGTCTTTGTGAAGTTCCGCACCCCCCCACTTTTTCCTTAGTAACTGTGTGTTGTTTCTCGGAGCTTGCTGTGTACTTTGCAAGGCCTTCACCCACAATATTTGTTTCAGAAACTTGGAGTCCGTATGGCCGACGAGGGGGGTTGCCCAGAAAGCGCAGCCGGGGTCGTGAAGCCCACACTGTGTGCTCCTAAGGAATTCCAGTCTTCTTGTCAGTGTTCGGGGCCTGCGAGCAAAAGAGCCTTCAAGGATCCGTCCTCTCTCCTGCATGGAGCGCGATGTGGAGACTAGGCTCACGTCACCTCGGTGATGTCCTTCCTGGCCACGTCACGCGACATTGGAAGGTTCCCTCCTCTGGATTCCCCCAGGACCTGGGTCACAGTTATCCCGCAGTTTTGCTCGATTTCTCTCTTCTCTGCAGGTCGGTGGCTTCGCCAGTGATAGAGCCTTGACTTATTTATGTCCACCCCCGGAACGAAGCAAGAGCGTTGCGGAAATTGTTGACTGGATGGGTGACTCCTTCCCTGGGGTGTGTGAGCCAGAGGGAGAAGAGGAGGAGAGAGAAGCAAGGGATGGCGGGCGGCCGCCTGCACATTTCAGCTCTCGCTCGCGTGCTGGGGAGGGTGCATCAGCCGAGGAATGGGACGCACTCGGGGAGTTAAGTGCTACTGAGATCAGATAACTTGTTGGCATCATTTCATTAAGTTAATCTAGGAAGTACATGCCGGTGATCTTGCTACGTCTCAGACACGGGGTACAGGCAGGCCAGGGCAAGGTCGACCTCTGGACCCGGGGGTCCGTGGTACACACGTGCAGGCTGGCCAGGGTCAATGGTGATCTGTTAGGGGCCCCCAGAGAGCAGAGAAGAGCTGGGGAAGGAATGGTTTGTTCTGGCTGGGGGCCCCCAAAGTGTCCGCTGAAAAATGGCCTCAGGGGTCAGTGGCAGTAGCAGAGGGGATGCCCCCAGTGGGCGGAAGGCTGTGAGCGGAGAGGCCGGGTGGATGCACGGGAAGCTGTCTCGGGGAGAGAAGGTGGCGGGTGCGTGAGCATCACACGACTTGGAAAGGGCGTCCGACTTTGCCCACAGGACACCCCAGGCTTTAGCACGCTACTCACTTATTCGTGTCATTTTATGTAGGAGGAAGGAGAGCACTGGTGTGAAGCTTGGCGGCAGTTTGTGCCGGTGGCTTTAAAACTGTGGCTCCGGGTCACCAGAGTCCTTTTAAATTGCAAGTTCCTAAATCGCAGTTCACTGGCCTGGGTGGAGACCAGGAAGCTGCATTCTTACCAAACACCACAGGTGAATCTGATGCAATGGGTTCTTCCAATCCAATTTGTACACTGTTTCCCTGGGTCCATGTGGTAAGGACACCTTGTCTGTGGGTTTAGGAAAATGTGTGAAGGAAGCTTCTGGTTCTGAGACTGGATCATGGCTGTGGGGAGAGCAGGGCTGGGACGTTGAAACCCAGAGTCAGTACCTGCTGTGTATGGAGAGAACACAGGTGCCTCCTTGGGGTCTGGGGGCTGTTCTGCATGGCAGTGGGGAGCCGTGCATGGGAGAAGGAGCTGGCCCTGTGGCCAGGTGACAGCCTGAGACCCACGCTTTGGGGGCAGAGCTCGACAACTGTCCCAGGCATTGTCTCTGATTCTTTCGTGTCCAGACCTTCCGTGAGATTCCGTTGCTCACTGCGGCCCCAGGTCAGGAGTGTGGTGGAGAACTACAGACCCAGATGCTCGTTCACCTGCAGAGCAGAGGGTGGGAGTTCAGGGTCACGGCCGAGGTGCGGAGTCGTCGCCCAGGGCTGCTGTGACAAAGCACCCGAGCCGGGTGGCTAACAGCAGTGGAAATTTGTTCTCTTACTGTCCGGAGGCTGGAAGTCTGAAACCAAGGTGTCGTCAGAGCCATGTTCCTTTGTAACCTCGTTAGCCCCTGCTCTTGGCTAGCAGCCGGCACTGTGGCCTTTCCACGTCAACATGTGACCTTCTCTCTGTGCATCAGTGCCCACCTTTCCCTCTTCTTCTAAGGACACCTGTCATATTGGATTAGGACTTGTCCTAATGACCTCTTTTAGCCTGAATCATCTGCATAAGCCGTGTTTCCCAGTAACGTCATGGTCACAGGTACCAACAGTTAGGATATGAACTGGGACACAGTTCAGCACATAATAGATGGCCAGGTGTGAGAGTGCATGCCCTTCCGTCCCTCATCTCCGAATCCTCGGAAGTTTCCGAGGGGTACTGAATTATTGGAATACGTATCAGCAACTTGTAAGCTGGAAGTTTAGGTATTTATCAGGACCTTACAAGACAAGGGGACCCCGGACGACCTTGGGTCCGCTCTAGTTATACGTGTGGCATGAGTGGTTACAGCTTAGCATGCTGTCTGTCGGATGAATTCCCTAACTTCACATGGACCTCAGCCAGCCCCGTGTCACCATCTTGGGATTTGAGTCTGGCTTATGTAGGACCAAGTGAGGTTCTCGGGAAAGACAGATCTTTAATAAACGCTTCCAGAGTTCAGACAGTTAGATGGAGTGTCTGTGAGGCTCTTGGGTTCTCCGACAGACAGATTTGCTGTGTGGAGCCAGAGCCTCGTGACTTCACCCAGTGTTGGGAAGAGAAAGACAGACGCGGTTACATGGCGTCCTAGGCTGGCAGTCACAGTGCTTTGGACACGGGTCACATTCTGATGTCTGCTTGATCGTGAACACCTGCTCAGCGAGCATCCGCAGTTTGTCTCGGTGTTAGAGACTGGGATGGCAAATTTAAAATTCAAATCCTTGTGAACAGCGGAGTGAGTGTGGCTATAAAAGTGTTTCAGACCACAATGTTTTAAATGAAGGTTAATTTTCTGATAAAGTAGGAAATGAAGGAAAAATTATCTCCCTGCACGCGAGCATGGTTTAGAATACTATAGCTCAATTAGATGTTCTGATTGTGCAAACAATCAGCTTCATGTCTTGTTAAACTTCTCCTTTTCAAATTAGGACGCTTTTCTATACGAAGATTAGCAGGGGTATTAAGGATACAACAAATAAAAGATCCATCTCAGCTCAGAGGAAAATTGTAACTTAAGAGGGTTCAAAACTAAATGAGAGCTTCCTAAAATCCCACAGCGTATCCAACGTTATTAAAAAATCGTCCAGCATGGAAATTAGCTGTTAGACGCAGACGAAAGAAGTTATTATTCTTTGCTTTGTCTCCCTAAGATATCAAGTACTTCTTACCCAATGGATTTTGCTTTGTGCATAAAAGAAGTAGGCATCTAGATTGTTAATCAAAGTATTATTTGCAAAATAGGTTTTGAGATGGAGAATGTTTATTCCTGATGGGCCAGGCTTTGGAAGAAAGAAGCTAAGACCATTAGAATTTCCCAACTTCTGCTGCAAATGAAATTGATACTCTAAGTTTTAATGAGTACATCAGTTTTTCTGATTCATTTTCAAGGCTTTTTGTTCAGCTCTAATGGGGTTGTATCCAGAACAAAGAGATGTGCAGTCATTTTTGTCCTGAGTCTTCTGTATTTTCAGTGCTGATAGTGAAGTCACAGAATGTGCTAACATGCACTTTGTGGCACCTCATGGGGTTTGTTCACTGAGTGAGCTAATGATGCCTTATCTTTGTAACACCTTGGTAACTGTCCAGCCTGTCTCCCTTCTTCCTGCTCTTAATGTTGATTCTTTGCTGCCCATGCTGGGAGCCATGGCCCCTAACTGACCCCCACTTCCTCTGGGCCCTCCCCCTTCCCTCTTGCAAATGCTGAGCCCGTGTCCTGTTGGTGGCTGGGCACCATCACCATGCCTACCTGTGGGTGGCTTCTCTTGAACTTTCTTTGGGTTATCTTCCCAGGCTTTGTACAACCTCGGAGGTTGTCTCTTCCAGAAAGTTTTTCCTGATCCCGGGCATCAGGAAAAGGGTTAGGGGGTCTCCCCTCAGGAGTGCTTTCTACACTGTCATGTTGTCACCTTGTCAATATACTTAAAAATTTTTTTTAATATTCATATATTTTTGAGATAGAGAGAGCATAAGCATGCAAATGGGAGATGGGCAGAGAGAGAGGGAGACATAGAATCCAAAGCAGGTTCCAGGCTCGGAGCTGTCAGCACAGAGCCCAACATGGGGCTCGAACTCATGACCTGGGAGATCATAACCTGAGCCGAAGTCGGATGCTTAACCAACTGAGCCACCCAAGTGCCCCTCGTGGCTCCTGAATCATAAGCTCTGAGGGCACTGTCTGGGTCTTCTTTGCCCCAATATCTCTGGCAGGTAGCACACTACCTGGTGTGTACTGCATATTCAGCCTACATTTGTTTGCTCCTTGTGTAAGTAATTATTGAAAATATTTGAGGATTCCCAGAGGAGACCCAGCCTCTTCTTTGAAGATGGACTCACTTCACCCACTGAGAACCAAAAAGAACAAAATGTGACCCTAAATGTCTAGGACTGAAGGGACCATGCAGAGGTTGCCAGGGACAGCGGTGTGTCACAGTCTGGCTCTGTGTCATGTTGGGCTGGGGCGGTGCCTCATGATTGGAAGAAGAAGTCTTGGGCGGGTCCCTGGCCAGTAGTTTGACAGATTCTATCACCTCACTTTGGGCAAATGAAATGAATTGCTGAAAATGATGGCAGATGAGATAACATTTATCTCAGAAAAGGGAACGAAGAAGCACAGCCCTTGAACATCAGTAAGTTCTTTACGGAAGTGGGTCCAGTTACTTGCATCTTATAGCAAAGGACTTAAGGATGATGGTCAAGATGAGAACGTTGGATACTCAACCATCTGCCAATCTCACCGCATGTGTTAGCTGTAGGGTCTAGGGAAAGGGCTAATCTCTGTGTGTCTCAGTTTTCTCACATGTGAAATGGGATTTTCAAAAGCACCCTGAAATCGTAGCAATGCTAAAATGAGATAATACATGTGAGCATTTACTATAGGGCATAACAAAGGCTCAATAAATATGTGAAATGGAGAAACTGAGGTTCAAAGGATTTCAGTCCTTGATAACTCAGCTAGGGAGGATTTTAAGTCCGGATCTGTCCATCTTACAAAAAATAAGGCCATTCCTGCTCTACTGGACGCTTTCCTTAGAAACCCACTGTTGGGGCGCCTGGGTGGCTCATTCGGTTAAGCATCCGACTTCGGCTCAGGCCATGATCTCACGGTCCGTGGGTTCGAGCCCCGAGTCGGGCTCTGTGCTGACGGCTAGCTCGGAGCCAGAAGCCGGCTTCAGATTCTGTGTCTCCCTCTCTCTCTGCCCCTCCCTTGCTCATGCTCTCTCTCTCTCTCTCTCTCTCAGAAATAAATAAAACATAAAAAGAAGAAGAAGAAGAAGAGACCCACTGTTCTGTGCACTGTTGTTGACATTGGTGTTTTGGGCCTTTGACCCCTGTAGTCGGCTGCAGTGAATTTAGAGTCTCCCCATCAGTAGCGGACGGGCCATATGTTGTCCTGCCAGTTAACTGACGCCATAGACATTTTCATGGAAATCCAAACTATATGCTGCTGTTCCTAAATTTTTAGTTTTCAGAGGACATTCCTGGATCCGGCTGCAAAATCCCATAAATTAAATCGAAGTCAGTCACATTTATGATGGGGTTGTTAAAAAGCGGTAAGTGTTATGAATTTATGACTCTGTGCTCACATTCAGCTGTTCGCTGCTTCTGCTTCTAGGTCTTTCTATCCTATGTGGGATAAAATTTATATTTGTGGGTGAGATCATTATAAATCTTTTATGCACCACGAGTGTAATTTTAAATGTTTGCAAGCGTGGAGAACCGGGCCCATGAGATATCTACTATATTTCATGGATTATGGTTCTTGTATAACTAATAAGAAAAAAAAAATCTCTCAAACCCAAACCCAAACACTGAACTCTAACCAGCAGCTAAACCTCGCTGAAGAGGAAATGCTTTATGATGGAGCTGAACTTTGACTCTGTGGATATTGTTTCAAAATTTCTTTTTTCTTTTTCACATTAAAACACCACCACCACCACCAACAACAACTCTCACTAATGGCCACCCTTCAAGATGTCCCTTACAGCCATCTAGCTGGGTTTAGTGAGAAAAGAGTAGGAAAGGAATAGTTTCTCTGCATCAGAATTCCCTGAGGCTTCCTGGAGTAGAGAGAGTGAGCCTAGCACAGAGCAGCTGTTTGTCCTTCCCTCCTTATTTTTGGGGATTCTGACCCTGACCTTGAGTGTCACTGAAGCCAAAGTGTCTAAGAACATGCAGATATCTGGAGAAGACTTAAAAAAAATAAAGAAAATGAAAATGTATGTTTGTTTTTTGCCAAGGGACAGCTGGGAACGAGACACCAGCCACACAGGGCGACTTTGAAGCTCTGTGATGACAGGGCGAAGCCTCCTGGTCATCCTGATGAGAAGCTGTGGATTAAGCTCACTTGAATGATGAGGCCAAATTAAAACAGATAAGAGAATGTGATGGAGTATCACTAAAAGGAATTAATGAGATAGAAGTTAAGAGTCACAAACATTTTGTGCTGAGTTTGTGCTTTGGAGCCTGAGGCTGTCAGTTTTGCTGTGTTGTCAGTAGGAAATGATGCCTAAATTAATCCAGGCAACAAAATCATCTGGAGGAGTTTCAATAAAAAAAATAAATACATGTTGAGGTCCCCATCTCAGATTGGAATCAGAATTCCCAAAGCCCTGTTTTTCATGAGCTCCGTGGACTGATTTTTGGGAGCCAGAGTGTACTTCGAGAGTTTCTTTTCTGTGTGCCCTTTTGAAAGTGTGTGGATTACTTTGGGCCTACCTACCTCTTCGTAGGGTGGACTTCCAAGTCAGTTGTGATCTCAGGGGTTCTCGCTTCCCTCCTGCAAATGGAAAATTGAAGTCCGGAATGTTCGCCGCTTGGTCAACAGCTCGCATGCCTTATTGCAGACAGAGTCAAAATGGGAACTCATGCTTTTGGCAGCCTAGCGCAGGGATCTTTTACGAGACCTGCCCTTCCCACCCTAGGGCACTACAGTGAACTTACACAGACCTTGCAGGACAGTTAGATGTTTGAGTTTTCTACGGAAACACGGTGATGCTCTATAGCCATCAGATAGTGTGAGAACTACTGGCTTGAGATAGTTCAGTTTCAACTGTGGGTCCTGCTATGATTTTTTTAATAGTATATCTTAGCCAAGCTGCATTTCTGAAGGTTGGTACGATAAAAGGCAGGAACATCAGTGTGAAATAGGAAGCCGAGCTGGTGATGAGCTCTATAAATCCGAAGATTAAGCAACTGGGATGAGCCCAGCAGGTGCACACAACCCTCTAGTAAGTGACTATTTTAGAAAGAGAAAAGAAGGTGTATTTTCTTTCAATTTGTGTCTTATTCTTAAAGTGGCGACTAGCTCCTAGGATATAAATGCTTATACCCTGATTACTCTACAAGCAGATGCATTAGAGCCTGCTTCTGGCACTGGGACACTGTGAAAACTTAGACACAAAGGACACCATGAAGGG
Organism: Crocuta crocuta; assembly: GCF_008692635.1. Taxonomy (NCBI): domain Eukaryota; kingdom Metazoa; phylum Chordata; class Mammalia; order Carnivora; family Hyaenidae; genus Crocuta; species Crocuta crocuta. The sequence continues at coordinate 4,470,486 of NW_027551571.1, read as the reverse complement.
ACAAAGTTTAGGAGCTGGATCCCTCTGTCCCCTTATCACACACTACATTTTGACCTGGGTACTTAAAAGCTCTGGCCATCTGGGTTTCAAAACACAAATCGATGTCTTTTCCTTTTCATTTGGTGTCAGGGTCTTACCATTGATTTCAGACTGCTTGCTTCCAAAGAATCTACCTGTGAGTTTCAATTGATGGTAGTTTTCATTTCAGCAGCAAAGCTATGTTTCCGTTGAAATGAGGTTCTATTCAGGGCTGTGTCATTGTGAGAATAGGGTCCTGATGATGAACAGACACAGAGCATTTCATCTGTCCAAAATATCAACCCGACTGCATGTTAGCTACCATTACAACTCTAGCCCTTTGGGTTCTTTAGACAGTAGGGGCATCTAGAAACCTCCATTGAAATGCAGGTGTTTCTTAGCAGGCTTGTCTTGGAAACCTTAGTTGTTACTAAAGGATCAGTCTGAACCTGGAGACAGAAAATGCCATGAGGGCCTGCCGTGGGGGCACGGGTGCACCTGTTGCTCTCAGAGTTGCCCCGGATCAGACTGGCTCTGTGTAAAACGCTGGGGACCCCAGGCACCAGGGACCTAGTGGAGAGCTCAGATTCTCCAGCTAATTTATATTTTACCGAGGTAATCCATTTTACCTTTTGGTTATTCTATTTAATTGGTAAAAACAACCCCCTTCCATTTGCCTAGTGTTTTACCTTTCTGGAAGCTTTTCCCCTCTCCCCCACAATTTCGTTTGGTTCTTGCCACACCCTCAGAGGTAGAAGTTCAAGATCACTATTCCCATTTTTAATAGATGAGGAAGCTGGGGCCAAGAGAGGTGTGATGCCCTGGGCTGGCTGAGGAAAGGGAAGGAATAGGACTCGGCTTTGGCTCTTAGTTCAGTGCTCTTTCCCTTGGCCACGCCTCTAAGGTTTACAAACATCCCATAAAGGCCATGATGAAGAGTAAAAGCCAAATGGCCATCCGTATCCTTGCTCAATGCTGCAGTTACTGCGAGGGTCCCTGGTTCAACCCCATGCTCATCTTACTCCCATCACTTTTGCTGTTCTTGCCTTTTCATGGATCACCTGCTGTGCTCCAAATATTCTCTGTCTTCTCTTCCTGTGCCTCAAACACAGTCTGGAAATGTGATCATCAGCCCACGATTCAGCTCTCGGCACCTTTGTGTTTCCCAACACCTGAAGTCAACCCTCGCCGTGTGATCTCCTTCCACGAGGCATAAGAGGGACTTGCTGCATTCTGTCATCAGTCTGTTGAGAACCTGAGCTCTTCTAGTTACACCCCACAGAGGCGGGAAGCCCTGGGAGGGGGCGCCTTGCTCTCTTGCAGGAAGACAAGTGCATTAAGGAAATGTTTCCGCGACTGCCGTGCGCGGAGAACAATGAAGCCAGTCCCATCAGGAGGGAGCACACTGGTGTCTCCAGGTGTCACATGGAATAAATCATTTGCAAGGCCTGTGGTTAATGTTCAGTTTGAACAAGGCCCACACAGCTGGGACACTCTGTACTTCTGATCTGGCCTTTCAAGCTTGGGTGATGCCGGGAAATTGCATTTAATGGACTGAAGGCTGCAGTACAGAAACCGAGAAGGGATTCTTATCAAAACAATAGAGACCATTTTACCACCTTCCTTTCCCCACATCTGCCTGTCGTTCCAGTGAAGTGTGTGAATCTCTGCTCCTTGACGGGAACCAAATGCTGGCTGACTGGGAAACCCAAGGACATGCGGCCCAGCCTTATCTGCTTTGGGTTAGAGACCTTTCTAGGACTCAGCACACACTGAACATGTCAGAGAGCTGTGACACGTGTCACTGAGTCATCTCCTCCAGGCTAGTCATTTCAGCATAGGAAGTCATGCACCTGCACTTTTTTTGTGGTGAAAATAACTAATTTGGAGGAAGTGTTAAGCCAGCCATGTCAAAGTTCAATTGATTAACTTCATACTCATGGCCACACCCAACCCCTAAGTGGTGGGAGAGAATATAAATAACTTCAGAATTGACGCTGTAAGGCTAGCTTTACATCTCAGTGCTAGGACTGGAGACTTTATTTCGGTGAAGGAGGAGAGAGGGATCCCCCCACCTGCCAGGTGGACCCGAGGAAGAGTTTCCTTCCTTGCTCTCGCTCTTCCCATCGTGGAGCCACGAGGTACGGTGGACTTCCCACATGACTGACAGTGCTGGGTTGGGGGGAGGCAAAGCAGAAGATCATCCAAAACAGCTGATTTTGCTCAAGAGAGAGAAATACTTGCTAGTTTCCTATTTCCACATGACCACGTCACTGGGGACTGACGTTTTCAGTCAAAACTGTTTTCAGAACAAAAACCCCCTCTTCTGTTAGAAGTATTGACATTAAATAGTTCCCATTAGCAGGGTGAGTGTACTAATTAATGCAGACATGGGTGGCCTGCTAAACTTGGTATGAGGAATTCTAGTTCTCAAATGCATTCGATCTTGAGTGTCCATGTGATTCCCATCATGGAGACGGGCACACAAGTCTGGCAAAGCAGGTCAAAGATAGATAGGTGTGGAGCTTAAGGGCAATACATTAACAGTTGGTACAGAGACTAAATGAGGTGGCCAAGGTCTTCAACTAGCCTATCACGCTGGAGGCAGAAGTGGGGCTGGAGAGAAGAAAACCACTTTGCTCTGTGAAGCCTTGATCTTTTTGCCCAGGATAGTCATGAGGGGGACAAATTTTACCTTGATAATTTTCGTTTGAGGGAGCTAATTCCAGTGGCCTGTGTTCCAGCCTCTTCTGTAGTTATTCAAATCTTCAGATGAAGAAGGGCTCAATTATTCTGTTAGCTTCATAATTTACCTTCTTTAAAAAATATTTGGCAAACAGCTCTCGGTAAGGAAGTTGACCAGCTCCTTGCTGTCAGTTTTCCTTCTATGTGCTGGGCCAGATCTGCTTAGGATAAATGTGTGGAAAGTTCTTTACTGGTTGCCAGTGCTGTGGTAGGGTACTGGGAAAACTGAAGGGACCCTTCCACCTCCATCAGAGTCTAGTGCCAAATAGTAGACAAACCTGAAAAGCTAAATTAAAAAGGCACCATCCCAGGCACTGAAAGTGGTTCAGTAGCACAGAAGCATGGTCTTGGCCCTTGCTCTAGAATAAACATGGGAAAGACTTTGGTATGAAAAAGAATACTAGACTAATGAACTTTGTCCTTTTCCCCTTCCTGGGCATCGGCTTCCACGTACCCATCCGTTAAGGTAACACTAGCTGCTCTTATAGGTCGACCCCCTTAGTTGCAGTGACTTCATATAAGGAAAGTGTCCTACTTGCTCGAGGCCCACTGGATGCTCCCAGTGCTTGCCAGACTCTCTTATACTCATTTGGTGATGGAGGGTTGTTTCGTACTCTAGCCCTGCCCTGTCTTTCTTGTCATTGAGTTGGTTGATGTGAAAGAGTTGAAGATCATATGGGAAGTACTGTGTTGTTGTGGTTTTTGTTTTGTATCGTTGATCTACTTTTTTTTTTTATTTTAATTCCCGGTAGTAAACATACAGCATCATATTAGTTTTAGGTCTACAGTATAGTGTGGAAGTGCTTTTTAATAGACATATATTATATCTATTCATATTTCATTAGCCCGAAGTCAAATACATGGCCCTACTTAATTGAACATGAGGCTCATTCATGCATTCCTACAGTTTTGTGCCAGGAAGAAGGAAAACAGATTGGGTGAACAACCACTTAGTCCCTCCTTAACCTTTAAAAGTCAGAGGTTGGACTCGATGACCTCTTAAGTTCCCTTTTTAGTCTAAAATCAACTACTGCAAGAGTCCAAGATCCCTGCCCTTTATGGACTCATGCTTTGTGTAAAATGATCTGTAGAAGATCTCAAAGGTAAAGTATACTCTTAGTGTTATGAAGGATGATCAGTACCTGAAGAAATAATTTCCTTCAAAATAGTTCAATGAGTCCAAAAACATCAATGACCAGTAGTAAATTATTTTAAAAAATACCCAGGGAGTCATAATGGAGGAGTGGGGGTCATAAACAAGTTGAAAATTGGATTGAATATATGAAGTAGCTCTTTGCAGATACTGGAGAACAGCCTGCAGATAATGAAAACAGGTGAGGTGTGCCAGTGGCCTTGGCTTTCCACCCCAAGGCACTTTCTAGACCATGTGTAAGGAGAATGGTGCCCTCCAAACAGAGAAGAGCAGTGTTGATGGAGGTCAGGGCTCAGGAGGTGGACGTGCTGGTATAAGTGGTACAGGATACTGAAGAACCAGAAGCCATACAGAGAACGAGTGCCAGAGATTGGCACTGTTTTTCCTGGATTCTCTTGCTAATTATAAAACTGAACATGCAAAATATGAAATCCTATGATCCCTGGCAAGAAGGACTGAGAAGATGTACGATGAATTGCTCCTAGAGCTGGGGCACCTGGCTGGTCCACTCAGCAGAGCATGCCACTCTTGACCTCGGGGTCCTGAGTTCAAGATCCACGTTGGGCATAAGAGCTAACAAAAAATAATAATAATTCCTGGAGCTTACATGAAACTAGAGATGTTCAAGTTCCTTGCAGCCAAATTAGACAGTCCTGTCAATGCCGGGACATTTAAGAGAGACACTAAAAGAATTTTAGTTTTGTATCTTTTTTTTATGTCTTTATTTTTATTTTGAGAGACAGAGTGTAAGAGAGGGCGGGAGCAGGGAGAGAGGGAGACACAGAATCTGAAGCAGGCTCCAGGCTCTGAGCTGACAGCACAGAGCCCGACGCGGAGCTCGAACTCATGAACTCACGAACCCTGAGATCATGACCTGCGCCGAAGCCGGACGCCCAACCGACTGAGCCACCCAGGCGCTCCGTAGTTTTATATCTTAACTAGGACTTAACAAGTCCTCGAGTAAATATGCTCAATGTGTATCTTCGGTTGTTGAGGATACACTCTGTGTATGGTAGTTACACTGTTGTTTCAATTCCCATTTTCAGCATTTTTTTTTAATAGTTTATTGTCAAATTAGTTTCCACATAACACTCAGTGCTCATCCCCACAAGTGTCCTCCTCCATGCCCATCCCCCCCTCCCCCCACATCCATCAGTCCTCAGTTTTTGTCAGCATTCAAGAGTCTCCCATGGTTTGCTTCTGATACTCACGACTACTTGCTTTCTTAGTTACCAAAGCAATGTGTTACATTCTTCAGCTATGGTTGTGGTTTTATCTTTTTATTTGCCTTTAATCTGTGCATTTTTAAATTTTATATGTTTTAAGGTTTTATTATTAGGTATATTCAAATTTAAGGTTGTCAGATCTTGTTGGATTTGTCCTATTATCCTAATGAAATATATCCCTTTATCTCTACTGTTGGTGGCCTGACCCAAACAGCTTTCTTTCTGTTAGTGCTTGCCAGTGCATATTTTTTTCATCTGTTTACGTTGAAACTTTTGTATCCTTATCTTTAAGGTATATTTCCTGTATGGAGCACATGTACTTATATATATATGCACTTACATATAGTTGGTTTTTCGTTTTGTAAATTTAGCCTGATAATCTTTGTATTTTATTATAGTCTGTGTTTAATAAACTTATCGATTATTGGGCTTTCAACCTGTTATCTTGTCAAATGACCTTCTGTGACATTTGAGCTAATACGTATGTTTGCGTTAGTTTATTAAAGCGTTGACTTTAACCTAAGTAATATAGGAAAATGGTCTTAAAAAGAAAAAAAAATTAGTTACTTTCTTTAGCAACGTGAGGGATGAAATGCACATCCCTTTGCTCAGAAGCCTGCCAGGTGGCCCCATCACCCTGTGCCGTCTCCTCCAGGCAGGAAGGTACCTCATATCTCTCTAATTATCGCATCTTACTGCATCTACTTATTTACAAGTCTCTATGTCTTGGGAGGTGAGCTTCTCAGCAGGAATCATGTTCTGTTAACTCTTCTCAGTCCTTGGCACACAAACAACTCCTATATCTCTATCTCTATCTCTGTCTATCTATCTATCTATCTATCTAAAAGTTAGCAAGCATGCATCACTCATTCTATAAATGCTTGCTAACTTTTAGATCAGCCCCCCATGGCATAAGTTTAGATGCTAAGGTCAGGAGTGGCCAGACAAGACCAAGATGATCCCGAGTGTTCCCTCCTTAGAGAATTCCTTCCCTAAAGGAATTTGGGCTGTCAGGAATTTGGACTGCTCTTCTGTTGACCTAAGCTCACAAACGAGGCCTCAAATCAAATCTCTTCGTTTGTGATGACAGACAATTAGTTTGGGAAAGAAAATTTTCACGAGGCTTTCCCATTATTTATCAATTTGGGGGGGGGGATCTGGGGATAGCTTTGAATACAAAATTGCATGTGAAAGTCATTGTGTCTGCTCTTGAATAATTGACTGATCTGTCACTCAGAGCCTCTGAATGGAGGGTCCTGGGTAATTGCACCTGCTACTACTGATTGCACCTGCAATTAGGCAATTGTGGGAGAAGCTCGCTACTTCCATTTAATTGCCTGGGCTAAAATGGAGAGCACCCTTTACAAATCTGGCCTATTATCTCATTGTCGGCCTTTGCAAATATAGGATGACCCCAGGAACAGACAGAGAAAATACATAGTTTTATTCGCTGCACACCAATTAATGCGAGTAATCTAGCCAACATTCCTACACTTCTCATTCACACAAGAAATTGAAGTATATTGGAATCAGTCTGTAGCCCACCATATAAGTAACCTCTTCAGCATCTAGTTTGGCCATGTTATTATGGTACATATACCCAGAGTGGTTCTAGTTTCTAAAAAATTTCCACATTCCTTTATACTTGCCAGGGAACCTTTTGAATGTGATTGTGGAAGTTCTTTTACTTTTTTGCAAGGAATATAAGACCCCACTGAGAAGATTTGGACCTTTGAGTGACTAACTTCATGCTAGAATATGTTTTCTGTATTCTCCCCGACTCCCAAGTTGTAAAACCTACTCCACCTATTATGTCAGTTACTTCTTTCAGCAAGAATACTATGTTAAAATTGAATGGGACTTTTGGGAGATTTTCCCTGTATTTCCTGACTCTTTGCTTTTGCCTTTTTGGTAGATTTGCTATGTGATGGGTACCCAGGGTGCCGCCCAGATGCCCTTCGAAAGTGGACTTGCTTCCCACCAACATTAGTGTGATTGGCTGACAGCCTCCAGCCATTAGCGTCTTCAAGACGCACCTCAGATTTCCAGCCACAGGTGTGCAGATTCCCAGGCGTGGTGGGAGAAGGTCCCCCCACGTCCCTAGTTCAGTGTGGGACTCTTCTAAAGACTCTTGGGGGACAGGGAGGGGACTTTGACCTGGCATTTGTCATCACAGTCTGCCAACTCCTCTGCCCAATCCTGCTTTGCTCGTGCGACACCACCCCCCATTTTAATAGACGTTACTCCTCAATAAACCTGTTTTGCTCTCACCTCCGTCCTGGCACCTGTCTCCTGGAGAATCCAATTTGCAACTACTGTCAAGTAACAGTAAATTAGGACTAGCAAAGAGGACGTTTATGTTATTGGATCCAAGGTTTTGCTCTAAAAACCGTTTTCAACGAAATGTATTTTTCTGTGAGATTCTGTAAGAATTGCTTCTTTTCTATTTCTTTTTTTAAATTTCTTTTTTCTCCCCACCAGTGTCAAGAGATAAGGTATGTAAAATGGCTTAGAGCAAAAGACTGTACTTTGTAAGTTTAGCACTTAAATTTCAAATGACTTTTGTTTTACTAGAGTAATAATTATTATAAGCAATCACTATTAAATATTAATTATTAATAATTCTACTTATAGAGACTAAGTCTTCCAAATATATGTAAGTGAAATAGAAGTTAGCTCTAATCAAGTGCTACATATTGGAGACACTTTTTACCTTGGTGTTACTATAGCATCAAAGCAACATAGCTTTCATTTTATTCACTTGATTCATCTTGAATTCAACATCTCTGGGGTGCTTTTTTTTTTATGTTTATTTATTTTGGAGGGAGAGAGAGACAGAGCATGAGCAGGGGAGGTGCAGAGAGAGAAGAAGACACAGAATCCGAAACAGGCTCCAGGCTCCGAGCTGTCAGCACAGAGCCTGATGTGGGACTCAAACTCATCAACCATGAGTTCACGACCTGAGCCTAAGTCAGAGGCTTAACTGATTGAGCCACCCAGGTGCCCCTTAAATTATTTTTTAATGGGATGCTTTTTCATGTTATCTTTTATTACAATGGTAGATAGTATTATTTGGCAAAAATTCTACTTTCTGCCTGTCGAAAACTGCATTTTGAANTCGAAAACTGCATTGCGAATTGTGCACTTTTTCTTTCTTAGTGTTTCCCAGTCCCCCAAATATTAGTATTTGGGATCTGAGAATGAGAAGTTGTAATTCTTGGGAACACCGGGGAATCCCTGAAATCATAAGTTGGGCTGTATTTTTCATAATATTTTAAATATATGTTTTAAATAATAATGGGTGACCATAATAATAAATAGTGAATTATGTTCTATCATAATAGAATTATATGAAAAGCTTCAGAAAATTTCTGTAACCAAAAGATATCGTAATAAGTATATGGTTTACTATTGATATGTACACAGTAGTAAAAAGATCACATCTTGTGATAGCATATAAAAATGATCTCTTCCTGATAGAAATATTTGATAATATTAAGAGANAGCTGGATGCTCAACCGACTGAGCCCCCAGGTGCCCCTCAAAATCAAGTTTTAAAACATGTAAAGCATCAGCTGCCCTCTGTGCTAGACTTGATCTTTGTTTTGTCACAAATACCCCAGAAATGGACAAATTCTTTTTTCCATTTTGTTTTGAGCCAGTCAATGTCCAAAAGCATGCAAGATCTAGGCTTTTGGACATATGTCACTTGTGTTCTTTGTTAACAGTGAAAATGTTTTGTCTACTTGCCCTGATTTTGCTGCTGAAATCAATGTCACTTGTGCTAATCACTCTCTGACTTCATGTAATCTTCCACAGTATTGGCAATTTCTCCTTGTGTTTTTTCTGCTGGAGTGTTTACAAAGGACTGAGCCTATAACAAATCCTCAGACACTAGAAGACACTAGCGAGTATTATTAGGTGTTATGTGAATCGTGTAGCATTCAGATCTCCCGGCGCGAGTTAACAGCGCCACACAGGATGATGTGTCAATGTTGCCAATTTAGGTATTTATTTTGCTTCCCCAAATTTGGTACATCTTAGAACCCTACTCATAGGATGTGTGTAACGTACACTCTGTGTATCAATGTGTTAACATTTATTCCATCTGTAATAATAGTGCACCATTAACAGCAGAAGGGCAGGGATATACTCTTCTCTTGTGGCAACAGCTATAAGCAGCATCACCTGATGAGATGACGATACTTCTCTGCTCCTTGCTCTTATCCTACTTCCCAGAAACTTTGTTCTCAACCTTGGACTCCACATATGGCCTTTTTTTCTCTCGCTTTTCCCTTAAAGCAGCAGCTTCCATGGAACCAATAATGTCTTGCCCGCTAACTCTATTTATCGCAGGGAAATTATAATAATGATTCCTGTTCTTCTGTTTTCACAGTTGAGTTTTCTTAAGATTTGAGATTCAAAAGAAAAAAAAAAAAAACAAATTTCCTGAGAAAAGCAGGGAAGGAGCTCCCGCATAAAAACACTAATTTTTGTCTTTGGTTGAGCCATGGAATTTTTTGGGAATCCCGCTAGAAGAAGATTGAGCTTTGTGACCTGTGGTCATGGGACGGCATCGCTGCGGGCCGTTGACACTGGGGGTATTTATGGACAAGTGAAATGGTGTCTCTGGATCTTTCTGTGCCCCAGTGGCGGCTGTAATGAATGCCATGTAATAGCTGCCCAAGCATCTAAGTGTGAAAGTCTTGTTCTTCACGCTCAACCCGGCTGATTAAAAAGCAACCAACTGGGTTGGTCTGGGAAGGGACAGAGGTCTAGCAGGCTAGACTGTGCCTAGAGATACTTGGTTGGACAAGAGGAAGCCTTTAGCTGAAACTCTTGTTGATGCTCTGGTTAGAGGAGTGTTTGCCACATAGGCAAGGAGGCGAGGGCTGCGGAAGGGGAGGCCCAATCCCCAGGCATCATCCCTTTGCAGTCCGATATGTGCCCCAACCCCTGCAAGAGGCAGAAGGAAGCAAAGTGTGTGCAAGTCTGGAGCAGCTGGGTAGAGGCCCCCCTCCTCTGTGGCCCAACTCTGTCTCACTCCGCACAGACCAGAGTCTGGGGCGTGAGGTTCTTGTGAAGGTTGACGAAATATTACCCGTTGACATAACATACATGTGTTAATAAGAGAGAAATGAACTTTCTGCTTGTCCCCCTGGGACTTCCCTTAATATAGTTCAAGTGTGGATGTCGCAGTGGGACGTGTACCTCCCGGCAGGCACCAAGCGGCCTTCTGACTGCTGGCGTGCATGTGCATGATTTTTGCTTTTTAGGAAACTGAGGCCATGAAATTGAGAATCTTCTAATTGAAGAGCATTTTGTCTCAGTGAATCGGAGGACCAGAGCTCTGACATGGATATGTTTTGTGTACTCTGGTCTTGGGTTTTTTTCTTTGTTTTGTTTTTTTTAGCGTCATTCTGCTGCTGACTGTTAACGGAAAGTTTGTAATAGGGAAATGTAATTTTACCCATTTAGACAGCATCCGACTCCATCAGTTTATAAAATAAATTTATACGGAGTGGAGACGAGGCCAGTGTTCATTTTAAAGTGTCTTGTTGGCCCATCTGTATAAAGTTATTTGAGTCAATACATTGTAATTAGGAGTCACATACATGGTTGGTAGAATATATGTATTAGACAGTTGATTAAATTACTCCAAATATAATAAGCCGATTTGCCCTATATTTTATTATAGTGATGTAGTATTGGAGGTGATGATATGTTTGTGAGCATGTACAAAGGACATTTTTTGCCTGAAACTGGTAATTTACTGCTCACTCAAAGGCCATAAATACTGGTTTGGGCCAAGGGGAAATCATGGAATTTATCTCTGATCTAAACTGTGAGTTGAATTTCAGACCAGAAAGCGTGTTTAGAGTTTCTTTCTGAATCCACTTGAACTTGATCCTTGGTATCAGCCTGCCCGGGCTCTCCCCTCTGCCAGTGAGGGCAAACCTGGGTGTCACGACAAGCCTGGACCAGGGCTGGAGACGCCCCCCACAGCTCCAGCTCCAGAGCGACTTGGCCCCCTGCGCAGGCTGCCTTGCCTCCTCGGTCCTGCTTCTGGTGCTTGCGCGTGTCGGGGTTCATGCCGGTTCAGAAATCTCGCCACCCTGCGATCCGGGCCAACCGGCGATTCCCCGGACGGCAAGTTTCAGGGATGCCAAAAGCTTATCCCACATGACGCTTCAGATGTCACAGAGGAATGAAGAGAGGGAATCAGCTAGTGCTGTCCAGGCAGACTCGGGGTCCCTTTTCATCTGAGGCGCGTCTGTGTAAGTTATTGATCAGACACTTACAAGTGTGTTTTGTAAATGACTTGTAAACGCTGAGCAGCGTTGGGTTTGCACCGTGTTTTTATCCTCATAAACAGAGTCCCCTGGAAAGGACACCTGCGGTGGCTTCCTCTCGGCCTCGGCTGTTTCCTGAGGCCGAAGAGCCGTGGCTGCTTCCTTGGCAGGAGTTAGTGCCTCCCTCCCTTTCCTACTCTACCCTGCAGACAGTGGTGTTCTTTGTAGTGGGGTGTGAGCCCGGGCAGGGAGGGGTGGACGGCTGGACTGTGGATGCCGTCAGCCTCTGGGGTCCACAGGGAGAAGACTCAAAATAGAACAGCAAATGTTTTTTTTTCCTCCTCCCAAAGCCCATCTGTTTCATGCCAAAAAACGAGACATGGAGTTTTAAAAGAGATAATCTCTGAAATACAGTAGTTTCTAAGTGATAATATAGAACCACTCATTCAGCTATCCATTCATTCACTTGATGAGTGTTTGCTGATCATCTACTAAGGGCCAGGCCCTCTGTGCCGTGACGACTGAGGTTCCCAAGAGAGCCCAGCCCTGCGGTGCCGGAGGATTTCATGTGTTAGTGTGGCCAGGCCATCTTACCGGATATTGGGCAAACGCCAGTCTAGATATTGCCGAGAAGGTGTTTTTTTTGTTTGTTTTTTGTTTTTTGTTTTTTTCCGTCATTCAGATCTGGACTTTGAGTAATGCTGATTACCCTCCATAATGTGTGTGGGCCTCATCCAATCGGTGGAAGCCCTTCAGATAAAAAGATTGATTTCCCCTGTGGAAGAGGGAATTCTGTCTCCAGACTGCAACTTCATCTTCAGCCTGTGATGTCACGTCTTCCCTGAGTCTCCGGCAAGGACGTGTCTGTCCACCCGGACCGCTGAGTCCTCAATAATTATAATGAGATCAGTCGTAATAACAATGACCAATGTTAACGGAACACTTATTCTCTGCCTCACAGGCTCTAGGAGATGTACGTACACTCACGTAACCTTATAAGGTGTCCGGGATGTTATCACCCCCGTTTTAATGAGTGAGGAAACTGAGGTACGGAGAGGGGAAGTGGGCTCTCCAACTTGTAAATGGCTGAGTGGGGATTAACGTGCAGGTGGCCAAGCAGGTGCCTTGCACCATGATGCCTCTGTACCCATGGCCCTTGCTCTTACAGCCAGGACGCACCCCTGCCGTCTCCCCTTCCCCATCGATTCCTGCCAGGATCCCGTGAAGCAGGAAGGGCTGCTGTCACTCCCATTTCACAGGTGAAGAAACGGAGGCTCCAAGGGTTTGCATGGCCCCCGGGAGGCCCTAGGGCAGTGTCGCTGTAGCCTTCGCTGCCCCGCACCTTTCCCTCCAAGACTCGCTTATTTGCTGAGGTTGGAAAATGGGCGGTTTTCTCAGCTCCTCCAACCCCCAGGCCTTCGCGCCCTGGGCAGGAGGTAGAAATGCAGCTGGGGGAGTGGATCCGCTTCCTGAGGCCCTCAGTCTCCCCAGTGTCTGCCGCGGCTCCACCTCCAGGTCCCCCTTCTGGGGAATCTCCTTTTCTCGTCTCCATCTGCAGTTTCCCTTGGTTCGTGGGTTCTGCTTAAATTTGTTGCTNCGCCCCCCCCCCACCAGCCTTTCCTTCCATGCTTTTCTTAGCCAAATGCCCTATCCGGTAATTAACTTTTGGCACAACACTTTTAAAACTTGAGGCATTGTGAGTTCCCTCTCCTTCCACGAATCCTCCTGAAGTTTCTTTATGGCTCCGGTGGTTGAGCCCCCAGCTTGGCATACAGCGGGTGTGGCCTTCGCATTTGTTGATCGGATGTGATTTAATAGGATTGAACACGTGGGTCCGTCAACTTGGAAACGACCCAGTCACCCAGCGCTGCGCCAGAGGGAGGCAGGGCCTGGGGGAGCCCCTGGGGGTCCTCCCAGCCCCCGGCCGCTGTCCTGGAATTCCTGCCCGCAGCACGCTAGGAATTTCAGTGGGCGCAGTAATGACCCCGTGATTCAGAGGTTCAGCTTGAACACAGGCAATTTCCTCAATTCTGTTCCCCAGCAGGGAGCATTTCCTGGTGAGAACTCAGGGTCTGTTTTCTGACATCTCCCTTAATTTGGACACTTCTTAATTCAAGCCCCGTGCAGGCAGCCGGCGCGCCCAGCACCCTTCTCCCACCGGGCTCACTGCAGATTTCTTCCACAGGGCTGTGGAAGGGGGGGGCTGGGGTCCTCACCACCCGGAACCGGGGATGGGGTGAGGAGGAGGACAGGATAGGCTATGTCGGTGGCAGAGCGCGTGAGGAACCGGCCTGCAGGTGATCGTCACTAACTGTGGTTTTGGGGCAAGTTGGGTGGGATTTGAGAAGCGAGGAAATAAAGAGACCACCAGCGTCACGGGGCCGCGTACAGAGGGGCCGCCCTGCGGCCCTGGGCCTTCGTCCTAGACATTTCAGAGCTTGCATCAGTGAGTTCTTAATCTGGAATTAAGATGTCATCAGAGCTGAAGGCTTTATGTGGGATCAGGGGAGGGAGGCACAGAGACCGGGCCAGCCTCTTCGTGGGGATCTGCTCCCAGCCCTGAGCTCCTACCCCCGCCCCCAGGGAAAGATCAGCCCCAAGTCGTCCCTTGATGTCACAGGAGCCACTTCCGGGCAGATGCAGGTCATTCATAGCTTTGCGGTCAAGGACCTGAGCCGAGCAGAGGGGAGGAGGAAGGATGCTGAGACGTGCGGTAGCAGCCTGCGTGTGTCAGCGTCCGCACCAGCGTTCACCGAGCACTCTGGAGCGTGCGGGGCCATTTCCTCACTCATTCGCTCGTTCAGTCCTTACACACTCCTCCGATAGCCTTACTATCATTTCTGTTTAGTAGCCGTGCAGGGGCGCCTCCTCCGGGCCTCCCAGGCTCCGCGTCGCTCGCGTGCCTCCCGCGTGGCCCTGAGCTTTGCCAAGACCCTGCTTCCCCTTCCAGTGCAGCAGAATCTGCACTTTTCAGCGCGACAGCCACCTAACCCGTGCCTTCTGAGCATCGGTCACTGGCTGCGTTCCTCGGCCTGCGAGTTCAGCTGGTGAAGACTGTGCAGACGAGCCGCGTGTCGTGCTCCAGGGGCCACGCGGGAAGGTGCTGGGGGAGGCGCTGAGGCGGTTAGAGGGGCCCTTTCTTTCGAGGATTCATGGTCCACACGGTGAAATGGGAAACTGATTCCAGTAGATACACAGACAGAAGCAGCCTATGTCTTGGTCCTAGGTGAGCAGGCAGGATTTGGAGGGAGCTGGGGGAGGGGCGGAGAGCCCGGGAGGCAGAGGGAACGGTGTGAGCAATGACAGGGGTGCGACGGCTCGGGGTGCTGGCGTGTCTGCTCGGTTTTTGGACAGGAGCTGCCGTGAGAGCAAGAGCCGCATCCGAGCGCTGGGAAGAAGCTTGAATCACCGGGCTCTGCAGTCGTCTTCTCTCCTCCTGTTCGCCCGCCCCCCAGATCCGGTTTTGGTGTCCGTGACAGAGCCCAGGCACTTCGCAGGGTCTGGGAGTCCTCCTCACCTCCAGGCTGGGAGAAATGTCCATCCTCTGTGCTTCCACGCAGGTGAGAGCCTCCCCTCCCCCTGGTCGATATGTGGTCATCACAGAGTTAAGGAGCAGTGAGGTCAAACAGGTTAGACTGGGGGCACACAGGTGGCTCAGTGGGTTAAGCATCCCGACCTTGGCTCAGGTCATGATCTCACGGTTCATGGGCTCGAGCCCTGCGTTGGGCTCTGTGCTGACAGCTCGGAGCCTGGAGCCTGTTTCAGACTCTGTGTCTCCCTCTCTCTCTGCCTCTCCCCGACGTGTGCTCTGCCTCTGTCTCTCAAAATAAATCAACGTTAAAAAAACTAAAAAAAAAAATAAAGGTTAGACTGAACAAAAGTTGTTTAGGTAGAGACAGAGCATAGAAAGTAGGTGGAGACAACCAGCTAGTCCAACATAAATTGTAACTTTGGCATCTTACCAGTCCGGGATCTTGGCCCTAAAGTCAGCAGCTGTGCAAAACGCAGTTAGGGGTGAGTGCACCCAACAAAACAGAACGCCCCTGGCGCTGGCATCAGACGACGCTGAGTTCAGCCTCTGGTTCTCTTGCTTAGGTAAGGAACTTACTGGTTTAGCTTAGTTTCCTACCCCGAATCCTTGGGTGCAGAGTGCCCAGCCCACAGCCCCGTAAATAGATCTATTCTCACATCGCCAGGCTGGTGTCTGTTTCTGCAGCATCATGACTTCTTATTTCTGGGTGCTTCCAGACTGTGACCTAAACCAGCATCTGAACTGTGCTGAAGTTCTGTGGGAAGTATCAGAGCCGGCTCTGTCTGCTGTGCCGGCTGTTGGCCCGAGTGTGACGACGTTAAATATAACATCTGATGATTTCGAAAGAGCCTGGCGGAGAGGCCGCGTCTGCAGGCGCCGTCGTCTTCGGCGCCGCGTCTGCCCATGGTCCTGTACGCTCTGCAGTTGTGGCCAGGCGACCAGTTGGCCGGAGCCTCCTGGTCTGTGAAGCCGGCGTGCCAGGGGGGCCCTTGGAGGGCTTCCAGCTCAGGAATGCTGTGATTCTCTCGCACGCTAGCTGGGGTGGGGGCCGAGATCCAAACTGCGATTGCCATTCCTTTTCTGTATGGCAGGCCCGTGTGCCACCACATTCTGGATGCACGTGCAGGCTCAAAGTAGTTGTGTGGACCTGCCGTGAGGGCCCAGGAGCAGCCCCGGGACCTGGGCCGGGTGGTGGTGGCTGGTCGGAGACCAGCACTCCTCCGGGGCACCGTGGCCGCTCCCGTGTGGCTGCTCCTGCGTGGCTGGGGTGACTCCTCTGGAAGCCTGCACCCCCAGGATCCAAGGTTCCAGGTCCGCTTCCTCGTTGTTACCAGGCGTTCTGTGCCTGGAGGCGGGCAGGCGAGGCCGATGGGCATCTTCTGTCCCCAGAAGACCAGGATGGGTCCCACACGTTTGTGTTCAGGGCTGACCGAAGTGCAACACAGCCAGCAGCCGCAGGAAGAACAGATGCAATATATCTTAATCCCAAGCGCTTGTCTTCTGAAAATGACGCTTCCGATGGTTGCCTTTCATGGAGCCACTGACTCACCACTTGGGACCAGCTGGCCCGAGCCTTCTGGTCCTGGCCCAGCTCCGGTCCTGATCCTGGTTCCGGTGTGTATCATTCTCTTATCTATTCTGAGGCTCAGGCTACAGGCACATCTCGCAAAGCTCATCCCAACCCCCACCCCGGGGCCCTGTGTTGAGTGATGAAGTAACAAAATGAGCCTTGCCTGCGCTCTTCCGGTTGTGACTACCGCCAAGTCCTGGCTGTCCTGATATTATAGTGGCAGCTGACTTCACGCCACATTTACTGAGCACCCACTACCAGTGAGACTCTTAGTCAGGACTCTGGGCTTTTGTCACAGGCTCCTTTTGTGTTCTCTTCGCTCTACAATAAGTTTCAATTCCTAGAGGGCAGACACTTCTCTTTGTTTCCACATCCACAGTACCCAGCCTGTAGGGGTTTCATTAAACACTATGTTAGTGTTTTTTAAAAATAATAACACAACATCAGCACTGAACTAAAAAGCAAAACCCAGCAGTGGTATGTAAGTGATGAGAAGTTCCAGCCAAGGAAAATAAGCATTATTTCTAGCAGGGAAGGTGGCATTAATAGCTAAGGCTACCATTGAATGGGGCATACACCTGTTACCTCTGACACTCTTACTAGTCCTCTGAGATGTGTATTATCATCCCACTTTAAAGATGAGGGATCTAAGTCCTGCTCAGAGTAATAAATGTAGTAGGTTGTGGGGCGCCTGGGTGGCTCAGTCGGTTAAGCATCCGACTTCGGCTCAGGTCATGATCCCATGGTTCATGGGTTCGAGCCCTGCGTCAGGCTTTGTGCTGACAGTTAGCTCAGAGCCTGTAAACTGCTTTAGGTTCTATATCTCCCTCTCTCTCTGACCCTCCCCTGCTCACACTGTCTCTCTCTCTCTCTCTCTCAGAAATAAATTAAAAACATTAAAAATTTTTTTAAATGAAAAAAATGAAAAAAAATAAATGTAGTCAGTTGTGATGTGAGTTTGATTGCATTTCAGACTTTTTCAGACTCCAAAGCTGTGATGTTTTGTTTAGCTGTGCTACTTAGTATTTTCATTCATTGTGTTCATCTACCTGAATTGCTTAGTGTAAAAGATCAATGTACGGATGTTTCTGGCGCCTGCATTATGAAAGGGTTACAGGCACAAGATTAGAGAGATTTTCTTCTCACGGGTTGAGCGTACACTCATGGAATGTGATTAATGGGTCAAAAAAGTCTATGGTAAGTGCCAGATAGGAGGTACAGAGGACATGTGTGTTGTCTGAAATAGTTCTGTTGAACATTTGTGTTTCTTTATAAAGCCAGTGGCCCAGCTAGAAGCTTGTGGCAGCCTTTTTGAGAACTGGATTTTAGTTTCCTCTCTCTTGCTGTCACATTTGACCTTGTGATCCTAGTTATTTCTCTCTGAAATATGGGGGCTATAACTTGCCCACCCAACTTGGCCTTATTACTTCAGTTTTAATTAATAGAACCAGTTGGTTCTGAGAGAGCTTATCTGTACAGTCCATGCTTTGGGAGTGGAGGGGTGTTCAGGCTGAGCTGGTCTGGGGCAATGAAAAGAGCATCCCATTAGATTTTTCCTTCCCTCCAACAGAAAAGCAGGAGAACATTAGGGATTAGGGCACCCCCTTTTAGTCAATGAAATACCCCCCTCCAAGACCTCTACATATCAAAACTTTGGGAGTCAGAGGTCACACACCTGCACATACTAATGAGATTCATTAACTCCAGGAGACCAGTGAGGTTTGCAAAGGGACATTATTGTGGCTATTCTCTCCTTTGACAAAGGAGCCTCCATTGTCACTTTGCCTTCCTTCTGTCCCTGTCTATCATCAAAATAGAGTGGGGGCAGCCGCTGGAGAGAGGACCCCTTCCACGAACTGCTTCCTGGAACTCCGAGAGGCACAGCTGTCCCGTGGACAGAAATGAATGGAGTACGTGGCGCGTTGCTGGAGGAACGTATTCCTCACCACTGGGAGAAACTGCCAGTCCACGCAGATTCTGAATCCTCCTCGATGCGCAGAATCCTCAGTAATGGTGGTGGCTATTTTGATAGCGTGTCCCTCTGTAGGGACATAAAGACTCTGTCTTGAAAATAGTGCATGTTTCCCGTAGCTGGTGAGGGGAGGTGGCTCCTAAATACAATCCATTCAGGATGTGCCTGCCGTCTGCCAGGAGGAAGCAGGTGATGGGCTGGGTCACGTGACCGGGACAGTGTCCCTATAGGCTTAGCATAAGAATTCAGCACTTATAACATGGCACCAATGGAATGGAAGCCACTGAAAACAAGCTGGGCGCTTTGCAAGCAAGGAGCAGGTGGTCTGTGTCTGCCCTCAGGCTGGGGAGATGCACCTCTGCCTACCTGGCCCTGTTAGGGGCTGTCTGACCCAAAGCCATCTGTCTTGTCTTTGCAGGTATGACGGAGTACACCAAGCAAGTATAGGAACTTTCTGATGTTCTTATATATGGGGTTCCCATAAATAGAAAATATCAACAATTTTTAGCTGGGGGAATGGAGTCGGAAAGCAGCAAATCAATGATATTACTCACAGTTGCTATTAAAAATGCTTTCTGGGAACTATTCTATTAGTGTTTGGGCTGATGTTATGTATTTCCTGTTTGTTTAGTAAAGTATTTTATACAATTTTTTAATGTTTTTATTTATTTCTGAGAGACAGGGAGAGAGAGACACAGACCGTAGTCAGGGGAGGGTCAGAGAGAGAGGAAGACGCAGAATCTGAAGCAGGCTCCAGGCTCTGAGCTGTCAGCACAGAGCCCGACGCGGGGCTCGAACCACAAACCGCGAGATCATGACCTGAGCCAAAGTCAGACGCTCAACCAACTGAGCCCCCAGGCATCCCCTTTCCCCCCAGAGAAATATTTTAAAGCCATTGTATGTTCATGGAAGAAAGTGCAAAAAATTATACGGAAAAAAAAGAATATGGAAAAAAATAATCTGTTATTGTACTATCAAGGGACAACCATAACAAATATTTTGGCTTATTCTCTAGTCTTTGCTGAGAGAGATTACTGAAATCGCTAAGTGTGTGTGTGTGGGTGTGCATGTGTGTGTGCGTGTGTGTGTGTGTATAAATCATTTTCCCTAAAGTTATAGTATCTATTTGACTTTAATTCTGTCTTTTGAACTCTGTATTCTAAAATAAGCCCTCTGTTTGTTATTAAAACAATTTTGTCAGCGTATTTGTTTTCTGGTTTAGTAATACTACTTTCTTGACCACATTTTTAAAGAGGAATTAAAAAACCTGCCTCAAGGGGAGCATTCGTTTGAATATGAACAAGCCCAGTTGTTTTAAAGCATTTTTTCCCCTCCAGGGAAAGACATTCCGTTTGCTTCTGTTTACAAGTTATAAAATGTTTCATCTATTTGTGACTTTTGCGGGGGAGGGGTGCCAGCTTGTGAAACTGGTATTTGCTGTTGCATCCGCGGGTCCTCGGTGTGACTGAGCACCTATTTCCTTCCAGCAAGTGCACTGTGTCACTCTTCAGATCCAATCTCTGTGCACATTTCTCAGTGAAAGTCTTATCCTCTTATTTGTTATTCTTCACCAAATTGTTTTTTTTTTTAAGTGATTTTCCTGGGACATAAATTCCCTTTATCATGTAAAACGTCTGAAACCGGGTCAGGCTCCATGCACCATCCCCAGCGGGAGGGTCCACCTGCTTCCTTATATCTCATGTGATGCTTGCTGGTCTTCCCATCCCCCCTTCCCTCCCTCCAGCACTGTTGGCTGGAACAGAACATTTCCGTGCAGGTGTGTCCTAACCCAGAGGCCTGGGTCTAAGGAGGCTTTTGTAAACACAAGCCAGCAATGAGCATATTCAACACTGTATGATTAGCTCTCAAAATAGCAACTCTAGATTTTTTAAAATAAAAGTTACCCTACCCCCTGGAAGTGACATGCTCCCCAAAACACCTACAGTATAACATTTCTCCATTAGTAAAAAATAATAATAACAAAGATAGAACTGAAGAAGTATTGGCAAAGAGAAACAGAAAGTGATGCAGTTTAGGCGGGAGGTAACTCACGGGGGAAAAGGATGACCAAAGAGGTAAACACAGTGGAAGCGATAAGAGAAAAAATTCCTCTTCTCTAGAAACACCTGTACAAGGAATGCCAAGGAATGGGAAAGAAAACAAAATACACCACAGAATTCATCAGCTTTTATCTCATTATTGTGAAATTATGCAGGCATTGAAATAGAGCCTCAGCAGTAGGAGGTTTGCAGGCACAGCTACCCAGCCTGGTCTGCCCAGGATAATCTCTGTTCTTACATTAACTGCTTGCATAGTTATTAAGAGCGATGCCTTTCACTCTCAAACTGTAGCAGTTTGGACATTAAGTTATATGGTCTCTATAACAGCAAAACTCAGGTGTCGGTGCCCTGAAAAGTAATTAGTAAAGTCACTGGCTTCTTTCTGGAATGCGGAGTCAAAATGACCGAACAAAACTCGATGTGTTTACATCTACGGTTCAGATGTCCAGTGACCTTGGAGACCGTCTGGATGAGGGTTTCAGGGAAGCCTGCGGAATGGGGTCTGGAGAATGAAGTTCTCGTCATGGTTAGGCGAACGAGATGCCTCGTTTGTAGACCTGCTTCTGGTTTCCAGAGGCCTTCCAGATTCCCGTGTTCTGTGACGCTGAGTGGTCTGCAAGGAGGAGATGATGATGGCATGATGGTGGGGGAGACGCCAACCCACCTCTGCTCTCGGGTTTGGTGACCCCACGATGGGCCATCCCTCACTGGTTCTGGAGGGAGGGAGGTGGAGCTGGGGCCTCAGAGGCAAGGCGCGAGGGAGGGAAATCTGAGGAAATGAAATCTGCATGTGAACACTGAGTTATGACTCTAGGTACCCGCAGCTGTAACTTTGGAAAAACAACTTAGGGGCCTGCATTTAGCAAAGATGAATCGTTTCGTGTGATTAATAGAAAGAGGACCGACTGAAGAAAAGCAGCTCCTAATGAAAGCGTTCTGAAGCAACGGGACTGATCATCTGGAAAAAGGTGGCTGGTACCCAAACTCGTTAAATTTGTCGCTGGAAAATTGAATCGATTCTATAGAGGTTTTCTTATTTTTTCCTCCCTATTATCCACTGTTCATATTAATAGGATGGTAGTATCCATTTTTAGCCCTTTATCCAAAGAAGCAGCACTTTTTTTTTCCCTAGAGAAGTAATTGAAAAAGAAATGAATATTCAAGTGCAAAGGGCTTAACATTGCAATGTCTGTATTTTGGGGATGGTGTCAAAGGCCAGTTTCTGCTGTGTGAGGAGAGTTCTACTTCCCCTTGCAGGAAAGATAGGTTCAGTTATTGAGATTTAACCCGTGTGGGAACCACTTTGGCAAGTGACCCAGTGTTTGCATTCATTCCAAGGAGAGGGCACCACTCAGGCTCCTTGCTGCTCTGCAGGAGAAATCAGGACACGCTGAGTCTCTGATTTGCAGGGTGACTCAGTTCATCTAGGAAGTCATCGAGGAAGTAAAATGGGATATTGGGAAGAGTCTGACCTCGGTTTGATTTACAGTTTAACCTTACCAGTGGTGAGGTCTTAGGTCTATTCTTAATCTGCATGGGGTGAGGGTGGAGAGGCAGCCTTTGGGAAGGTCTGCTGAGAAACTCCACTAGGCTGTTACGTTCAGAGTACTGAGAGCCTCGTAGAACCTGTTCTCTGAATTTGGTTCTATTGTGATCTATAGCCAGTGGCATTTTCTTCTCTGGACTGAGCCTTCCGGCTCCTTCCTTTTCCTGAGCGGAGTTTGCAGTTGGGAGAGCTTTGAGGAACGAGCCCAGTGGGAGCTACAGTCTCTCCACCAAACAGCTCAGTGGTGTGTGTGATTTTATTCTTATTAATCACTCTTTATCAAAGTAGATTTTAATACAGTAGCAAGGTGGTCTTTTACTTAGAAGCATTAGAAGAAAGTTAAATGAGAATGAGCTTTCATCAATGACATAACTTAGTGTACTTTTAAATTTCTTGCCGCTACAAATAAATAGAACTGGTTTTCTTAAGTCAGGCACCTAAAGTTTTCACTCTTGTAGTTAACTAATGGACATTCTTGCTCGTACCTTACATTTGAGCTCTCTTTATAATAGTCGCTGGGTTGCAGCAGACGTCTGGCTTTGCGAGGTGTTCTGAGAAGCAGGAGTTTCACTACAGACTTTGTGGGGAGACTCAGGAAATGGTTTCCATTGTACAGCATACGCCTAAACCTCAAGAATCTTCCTTGCACATATCTGTTCTTTTCCCAGATGCTCTCTCTGAACAGCAGGGGATCTGTTCAGAAAAACAAACATTTTTGTTTCCAAATCCCTTCTTGCCCTCCCCACAGGCAGACTCTGCATTTTCCTAGTTCAAAACTCCTCTTTCTAGATCTTTCTCTGGAGTCTCTTCATTCTACTTTTTCTATGGAACAAGCTCCTTCTCTTCTCCAGTTTATTCATTCTATTACTCACCTTTTTCCTTCCTTCCTTAGAAAATAAAGGCCCTTCCCTAGGATGCTCTGTCTTAAGATACTCTCTGGTTAAGGAAGAGAAAAAAAAAGATACTCTCTGGGTATTTAAAATAATAATGAATTTTTGAAAATTCCTATGACAGTAAAGTCACGTGGTAACATTTATTGGATCCCAGGACTGATTAGCCAGTTGTATTAAATATCATCAAATATAAATTCTACGGGATAAGAAAACTTTAATGTGCATTACAGTTTTAAAAACATTTCATTTACCAATAAGTAGAGTAGGCAAGGATCTATGGCTCTATTTACTTTTGTGGCCTGGACATTCCCTTTCTGGTATCTTCCGCTGGTTTACAAAACTGGTGTTTATATTTCTATATTCTCTGAATTAACCATTGCCCGTTAACTAATAGCTCCTGTAAAAAGAGGATTCGATAAATAGGAGGAAAAGGGGAGAAAGGGGGAGGGCAGGCTTTAAAACACCAGTAAAAACTGAACAATTCCTACCAAAACACCAGATGCACTATGTGGGAATGAAGCTTAGGGACGTCCATGCTCTGTCTTATGCTAGGAGAGGCTGCACTGAGCAGCGGTTTATAGGGTTCAGGGGTTGGATGCCAGATTTGGATACCTACTCAAGCACTTAGCGGCTTATAACTTTCAGTGAATTCCTTCATGTCTCTCCTCAGTCTCCTAAGACGAGAATAACAATATCACTGAGTTGTATGGCTTCCATGGGAAAAGAGGTAAGTGCTTAGAATTTTTCCTGGCACTCCGTAAATGCTCCATAAATGTCGGCTGTCAATTTTACCGTAGACTACAGCTTTAACGACATTTGCAATAGGCAAACCCAGTGACATGCTTCCTAAGACTGGATTGTGGTCGCGAGTACTAGATGTATGTTATCTTCAGGTTCTTGAAGGCTTCAGGATCGGAGCCAGGCGTAGCTAGGGTGGGACCTTGCAGCATGGGTTTAAAGCACATTGCAGCCACAGCAAATTATCCCCTAAATTATGGTGAGGCATCCCCTACTCTTTCAAAGTTGCTCTGCAGTCCACATCCCTGCCTTGACCTATTCCACAAAGATTTGAGCGCTCACTGTCTACCAGACCGCTTGGTGTAGGAGAAATAAAAGTGATCAGAGTGTCCGGCATCTTGGCCCTATCACTTGCATTCCAGGAGTAGGGATGGGGAGGCAAAAGTAAACAGATAAACATGCTGTCTGTAAGCATTTTATACTCTTTAGAATTATGCCGGGGTTTTTTTGTTAGACTTTTTATTTTCAGGTAATGATAGATTCACATGAAATAACTCAAAAGATTCCATGTACCCTTGACCCCAATTTTCCTGATTGGTAACATCTTACAAAACTATAGTATAATATTGCAATCAAGATATTGACATTGACTCAGTCAAGGCACAGAACGCCTCCATCACCACGAGCATCCCTTATGTGGAGGGGCCGCACTTACTTTCCTCCTACCCTCCAATCGCCAAAAACCACTAATCTGTTCTCCTGTTCTCTAATTTTGTCATTTTAAGAATATTACGTAAACGGAATCTTAATATACGGAACCTTTTGGGATTGGCTTTTGTTCCCACTCAGCATGATTCTTTGGAGGTTTATCCAGGTAATGGCATGTATCACAAGTCTGTTTCTTTTTATTGCTGGTAGTGGTATTCTATGGTAAAGATGTGCCACAGTGTGTTTTAAACATTTACCCATTGAGGAACGTTTTGGCTGTTTCCAGAGCTTTGCTCTTATGAATGAAGCTGCTACAAACACTGGAATACAGGTTTTGAATAAATCGTAAGTTTTCATTTCTCTGGGATAAGTGCACAAGAGTGCAATTGCTAGGTGTATGGTAATCACATGTTTAGTTGTTTAAGAAACTGGTAAACTGTTTTCCAGAGTGGTTGTACCATTTCACATTGCCCCGAGCAGTGTATGGTTGGGTAAGTTTCTCCGTATCCTCACCAGCATTTAATGTTGTCACTATGGTCATTATTTCCTTTAACTATTCAGATGGGTGTATAGTGATATTTCTCTGTGGTTTATTTTGTATTCCCCTAATGGATAATGATGGGAAACGTCCTTTTTGGGGTGTGTGTGTGTGTGTGTGTGTGTGTGGTTTTTTTTTTTTTTTTTGCCATCTTTATATCCTCTCCAGTGAAATGTCTGTTCATGTCTTCTGTAGATTTTTTAATTGGAATTTTTTTAATGTTGAGGTTTGAGAGCTACTTACATATTCAGAGATTTGCCCTTTGTTAGATACATGTTCTGCAAATATTTTCTCCCAGTCTGTACCTTGTCTTTTTATCTTCTTTCACAGAGCAAAAGTTTTAAATTTTGATGACATCCATTTTGTTAATTTTTCCATTTATAGGTTATGCTTTTGGTGTCAAGGGAAATAAATCTTCACTTAGCACGAGCTCAAAGATTCACTACTGTTTTTCTTCTGTAAATTTTATATTTTTATGCTTAAGCCTGTTATCCATTTTGAGTTATTTTTGAGGTGAAGATTACAAAAATTGGAGGACTACAACTGAGTTTTGCATGTTTACCTTGTATCTGTGATCTCACTAGTGGCTGGAGATTTTTGGAGATACTTTGCCCCCAATCTCCCTTTTATTAACCTGTGGATGTCCACTTACTCCAAATTCCTCCTTCACATTTATCATAAATCAGTTGGGCATATTGTGTGTGGCTATTTCTGGGCTTTCTATTGTGCTCCATTGACCTATATGTCTCTCTTCCTCCAGTACCATAGTCTTGATAGTAGCTTACCTTATATGATATCTTAAAATCATGTAGACTAATTCCTCCCACTGTATATTTATTTTAAAAATCATTTTAGCTACTGTGCTTCTTTTGCCTTTTCATATACAACTTAAGTGATCTTGTCTGTATCTGAAAAGGCTCTCACTGGGGTTTTGATTGCAATTACATTAAACTTGTGTATCAATTTGGGGTGAACTGACATCTTCAGTATGTTGAGTCTTCTAATCCATGAACATGGTATGTTCCTCCATTGATTTACATGTTCTCTGGTTTCTTTCATCAGTGTCTTATAGCTTTTAGCCTATAAGTTCTCTCTTTATTTTATTATACTTATACCTAAGTAGTTCCTATTTTTTAAACAATGGTAAATGTATTATATTTTAACTTCAGTGTCCATAGGTTCATTGAGAGGTTTATAGAAACACAATTGATTATTTAAAATCTGCCTAATATCCTGTGATCTTGCTAAACTAACTATGCTAGGAAACTTTTGGATATTCCCTGGAAGTGTCTGCCTGCTTAATCATGATATTTGAAAATAGGGATAGTTTTATTTCTTCCTCTCTGAACAGTGTCCCTTTTATTTCTTTTATTTTATTATTAATTATTATTTTTATTTTTATTGCATTGGCTAAATCTTTCAGCATTGTGTTGAATAAGAATGTTGAGAGTGGACATCCTTGCCTTGTTACCAGTCTTAGGAAAAAACACATTCAATTTTTGACCACTAGGTATAATGTAAACTGTAGGGTGTTTTTTTTGTTTTTTGTTTTTTGGGTTGTTTTTTTTGTTTTGTTTTGTTTTTTTGTAGATGTTCTTTATCAGGTTGAAGAAGTTTCCTCCTATTCCCAATTTTCTGAGAGAGTTTACCATGAACAGGTGTTGCATTTTTTCAAAAAATTTGTCTCCCTCAAGTGATATGATCTTGGGATTTTTCTTTAGATTGTTAACATGGCAGATTAAATTGATTGATTTTCAAATGTTGAACAAGCCTTGAATACTTGGAATAAACCACACTTGTGTATGGTATTAATTCTGTTTATATTTTAATTAATTCTATTAGCTAGTATTTTGTTAAGACTTTTTACATCTATATTCATGAGGAATGTTGGACTGTATTTTACTTTCTTTCAGTTTTTGGTTTTGGTATTAGGATAATGAGAATAGCTTCATAAAATGAATTAGGAAATATTCCCTCCTCGTCTATTTTCTGAAAGAGTTCTGTAAACATTGGGTAGAATTTTCTGGTGAAACTATCTGAGTTTGGAGATTTCTACTTTGAAGATTTTAAAAAGCACACATTTAATTTCCTTAGTAGTTATAGTGATATTCGAATAATGTATTTGGTATCCAGTAAGTTGTAGTAGTATATGATTTTTGAGTAACTGGTCTATTTCATCTAAGTTGTTACATTTATGAGTGTAGAGGGGCACCTGGGTGGCTCAGTCAGTTAAGCATCCAACTGTTGATTTCAGCTCAGGTCGTGATCTTGTGGTTCATGAGATTGAGCCTTGTGTTGGGCTCTGTGCTGAGGGCATGGAACCTGCTTGGGACTCTTTCTTTCTTTCTTTTGTTCTTTCTTTCTTTCTCTCAATCTACCCCTCCCCCACTTTTTCATTCTCTCTGTCTCTGTCTGTCTCTCTCTCTCTCACTGCAAAATAAATAAGCATTTTAAAAAATTATATGTGTGGAATTGTTCATAGTATTCCTTCATTATGTTTCAGTTGTATGCAAGGTCTGTGGTGTGTTTTGTATTTCTCTCCTGATAGTGGTAATTTGTCTTTTCTGACTTATTGGAGGTTTGTCAATTTTATTGATCTTTTTAAGGAAGCAGTTCTTTATTTCATTGATTTGCTTTATTTATTTTTCAATTTAATTGATTTCTGCTCTTGTCTTTAATATTATTTTTCCTTTTTCTTGCTTTAAGTTTATTGTATTCTTCCCTTTCTAAATTCTTGAGATGGGAGCACAGAGTATTGTTTTCAGATTTTCCTCTTTCATAATATAAACATTTAGTGCTACAAATTTTTCTTTCATCTCTGCTTATGTACCACAGATCTTGGTAGGCTGAATTTTTATTTTTACTCAGTTCAGTTTTAAAAAAACAATTTCTTGACACTTCCTCTTTGACCCATAGGTTACTTAGAAGTGTGTTATTTAGTTTCCAGGTGTTTAGATCTTTTTCTGTTATTGATTTCTGTCTTGGCCAGATAACCCACTATGTATAATTTCAATTCTTTTGATTTGTTGAGGTTTGTTTTATGTGTAGGATATGGTCTATATTGATATCATGTTCTCAGCAAATTCTTGAAAAGTATATATGTTCTGTTGTTTTTGCCAGAGTGTTGTATTAAAACTTATTAGATCCTTTTGTTTTAGTTCTTATATATACATCCTTGATGATTTTCTGTCTAGTTCTATCAGATGTTGAGAGAGGGATGTTAAAGTTCCCAGTTGTAACTGTGATTTGTCTTTTTTCTTTCAGTTCTCAGTTCTTATTTCACATGTTTTACAGCTTGCTATTTCATGCACGCATGTTTATGATTTCTCTGTCTTTTGGTGAAATAGGCATTTTGTCATTATATAATGTCCCCCGGGTAATTTTTTTAGTTCTTAAATCTATTTCATCTGATATTAATATAGCCACTCCTGCATACGTTTTGATTTATGTATGCATGGTATACTTTCCCATACCTTAATTTTTAGCCTACCTGTCTCCTTACGGTTGACCCAAGGAGAGCATATCTAGGAGTTTCTCCCTCAGCTTTCACACAACCAGGCCAGCCTGCCGGCCCTGCTGCTCCATGGTCCTTTAGTTAGTTCATTCTGCCAGTCTGTGTCTTTAATTGGTATGTTTAGACCATTTATATTTAATGTAATTATTAATATGTTAGGGGTGAAGGCAGCCACTTTTTGGTGTGTGTTCTGCTTATTCTGTTTGTGTTTCTCTCCTTTATTTTTCATGTCTTCCCATGGATAACTTAAATATGTTTACACTTACATTTTGACTTACATACAGAGTTTTTGAGTGTATTTCTTTGTATGGCTGTGTCATTTGTTGCTGTAGCTTGGTTGATTGGTGTATTCATCTAGGTCAGTCTGTCTGTCATCATCTTATATGCTACTGGTCTCTGGGTTCTACCAGTTCAAGTGAAGTCTCACTTCCTTTTACCCTCCTCCATTAACAATATAATTATCTTAATTATTTCTTCTACATATATTTATAACAAGGGCATCAGATAGTGTTCTAATTTTTGCTTCAACTGCTTCAATCATATAAATTAGGACACTTAAATAGAGTGAGAAATGCATTGTACTTGTTCTTATTTTCACTCTTTCTTTATATTGTTCTTTCTTCTTTCTGTGTCCCAAGATTGCTTCTTTTATCATTATCTTTCTGCTCAGAGAAACTTCTTTGTATCCTTCTTTCAGAGTAGGTTTGCTTGTTACAAATTCTTATCTTCCTTCCTCTGCGAATACCTTGATTTCTTTTTTCAAAAAATTTTAGTGTTTATTTTGAGAGAGAAGGAGAGAGACAGAGAGACAGAGAGAGAGAGACAGAGTGTAAGCAGAACAGGGGCAGAGAGAAAGACACACACAGAATCTGAAGCAGGCTCCAGGCTCTGAGCTGTCAGCACAGAGCCCGACATGGGGCTTGAACCCATGAACCTTGAGATCATGACCCGAGCTGAAGTCACACGCTCAACCAACTGAGCCAGATTTCCTCCCAGGCAGAATTCTGTCACATTAGTTCATTCAGATATGATTTTTGCAATCTACTATCTATTTTCTGGTATGTTCTGCGAAAATTATATGATTTTTACAATAGTCATGCTCAAGACATTTGAAAACACCATCGCTGTCCTCAGCGATGCATCTCTGGTTGCCTCTAGTGGAGCACATAGGCTGATCATTACTTTCAGTTATTCCCCTGAATAAATCAAGGTCATCAACCCTTTTCTTTCCAGGCCTAGTTAGGTACTGTTGCTGATTCTTGGATGAGCACCCTCTTAGAGATGTAACAGTTGGGTTTCAGTGGCATCTGGAATGACTTTGGTATACCCCAGGCCCACCACGGACCACACACGGAATATCCGGGCAGACCTCCTGTGAGGGATTGTCATCCTTGCCCCAACCTCACCCCCACCCCCCATTCTCCAGTATGAGTGGCTCTCCCTTACTTCCCAGTGGATGAGTTCCAACACTCTTTGCCCAATTCCAGGTGTGGCATCCCTGAGCCACTTGAGGCCACTAAGTACCAAGCTTAGTGTACATGTCCCCCTTCCTCAATAACCTTGAGGTAAAGCAAAGGTGGGTCTAATTGCATAGGATCAAAATAAACCAGTTTTACACCTTTGTAAACCAAATTTGAAATAAAGACTAAAATATATACTTTCAGGATAAAACCAGAATGACAGTTAGAAGGAAGGGCTCTAAAGAGGAATTTGGCTTTGAACCAGTTTCTGCATCTTTCTACTCCCTTATGGTTTGAGAATAAAATATACCTCTCCTGATTATGTGAGGAGTCAAGGAAGGAGTGCGAGGTCTGGTACTCGGTGCATGATGATGCACGTTGCATCACTGTTGCCTCCTTAAGATCGTTATTGTCCATAATACTTAGCACATTTTGTGGGATTTACTAGTGCTTCATAAATCTGGCTGAATGAACTTGAATGACCATGTCTGACTGATTCAGAAGCCTTATCCCACAGGGACTTTCAGAACATCTCTTGGCTTTTTATGGTCCTGATATTTTAAAAAATATATATCATTATTATCTGGAAACATTTTAAGTAAAATGGGCACAAAGTTTATTCAGTAACTGTGGGCCTATCCATTTTTGGGTCACATTTTTGAAGCTAGAATCATAAGTTGATAGAATGTAAGTAACATAAAACTTTTTGAAGAAGAGATTAAAAAAATTTTTTTAATGTTTGTTTATTTTAGAGAGAGAGACACAGAACATGGTCAGGCGAGGGGCAGAGAGAGAGAGGGAGACACAGAATTCGAAGCAGCCTCCAGGCTCTGAGCTGTCAGCACACAGCCTGATGCGGGGCTTGAACCCACGAACCGCGAGATCATGACCTGAGTCGAAGTTGGACACTTAACCAACTGAGCCATCCAGGTGCCCCTAAATAACAGATTTTTTACGTTAGAAAGAGCCTTATTCTTTGCATTTAAGCCATCTCTCACTTGAGACAGAAATGAATTTGTAGTATTTCAGGCACAGCTTGAATACACTATTCATTTGTTCATTCATTCATCCATTCAACAAAGTATTTATTGTACGTATACTATTTTTGATGTGACTTGTTAGGCACTGAGAAACGTCCTTTCAGAAATGTATGATTGAGTGGAAGAGACATGTAAAGCAGTAGATACCTGCATTGAGTGCTATTATAGCCAATATTTATTGCATGTTCTGTACTGGGAACCATTCTATGTGACTTATACACAAATGAGTTATTTGGTTCTCAGAACAAATTGTGAGGTGGAGCACTGGGAAGATTGTTTTCTGATCGTTCTTATTTTATAGTTGGGGAAGGCTAAGAGTCTACCACTAACAAAAAGAAGAGGCGACTCCAAACCAGACAGTCTGAATCCAGAGTCTTGGGGTTTAAAGACTGTGTGATGGAAGATGCTAGAACGTAGTGAAGAAGCACCGAATTTAGGGGGCAGGGGATGGCCGAGGTCTGCTTCCTATGAAGTGGTATACGGGAAGCGGGCATGGGGCGCTCACTGTTTATAGACACAGGCCGTTAGCTTTGGATGTTTTGTGACTATATTCCTGAAAAATAAGAAAACACAAGACTAAATACTTCTAAATGTTACAAAAGAAGGGAGGAAGGGGGTGGGAGTGAGGAACCCAGGGAACAGGCGACAGAGGGGAGGCACCAGAGCAGTCTGTGAGAAACAGGAAGCTCTTCTCATTTTTATGGCTATGTCATCGAGACCCGTGCCCCGGAATTCTCCATTTCTCCAGTTTGTTGCGATCCACGCACCCTGCCCACCGGCCTCCGACTGGCCGTGCTGTCTGAGACACTCAGGCTCAGCATGTCCCGACCCCTAGGTGGTTTTTGACCTCCGTTATATGCTCTTATATAACGTAGCTCTTACCACAACTGGAATTATGGAATTGTTTGGGTAATTATCTGCGTGCCTGTTAAACATCCATTCCTTTTATGTGACTGTAGGCTCTGTGGGGAGAAGGACAATCTCCTTTTTTCACCCTTATGCACCCTAGAGAAGTCAGAAGAAGTACCTGTTAAGGGATGAATCGTGCCCCTTTTCCCCCCAAGAAAGACGTGTTGGAGTCTTAAACCCTGCTACTTAGAATGTGGCCTTATTTGGAGACAAGGTCTTTACTGAGGAAACCCAGTGAAGATGAGGTTGTTAGGGCAGGCCCTAGTTCGGCCACTGGTGTCCTTATAAAAAGGGACACAGACATTGCGCACGGGGGGAGCACCATGTAAGCATGAAGGCAGAGCTCCATTATCTTAGTAACACACAGGATTGCCCCAAAACCACCTGAAGAGGAGGGGAGTGGGGAGAGGCCTGAAGCAGAGTCTCCCTCACAGGCTCCCTCTGAACCAGCCCAACCCACACTTTGATCTTGGGCTTCCAGCCTCCAGACCTGTGACAATAAACTGTAGTTTCAGCCCCCAGGCTGCAGTGCTTCATTATGGTGGGGGGAGAGCGGGGGTGGAGGGGAGCAAATACCGTGCCATATCAACGTCTGCTGACTAGAAGAAGGAAGAAATAGTTCACGGGATAACACAGCCCTTCCCCTTACTGGGAATAAGAGCTCTGTCAGTGTTTGTATTAATACAACGTTTAACGTGCGCCACTTGTTATTTGTTTGTTTTTGGCTTGTTATTTTGTTGTTGTTGTTGTTGCTTTTCTTAAATAGTTTACTGTCAAGTTGGTTTCCATATGACACCCAGTGCCATCCCCACAAGTGCCCTCCTTCATGCCCATCACCCGTCTTCCCCTCCCCCCACCCCCGTCAGTCCTCAATTTGTTCTCAGCATTCAAGAGTCTCTCATGGTTTGTCTCCCTCCCTCTCCCCCACTATTTTCCCCTATTCTTGGTTGTATTTTTTATTGTTAATGACAAAACCAGAAGAGTTTAACTTTATGTGTAGAACTTACAAAACCTCAGATGACAACTTAACGTCCCAAATATTTTTATTATTCTTCACCCCCTGGGTCTTTGACCTGAGAGTGGGGAGTAGGTCAGAGGTTGCCGGTGTCACTACAGACCATGTGTGACACTAGCTATAAGCATAAAATCTCAAAAGTCACATATTGTGAAGCCAGCACTAAGTTCTAAGGGGAAAAATGTGAGTCATTCATGCATTTGTGATGCTCTTGTCACGCATGGACTGGTACCTGGCAAGCTCCATTTTCTCTGCCGATTTTCTCCGATTTCTGCCACCAACTGTCACTACATCCTTTTCAATTTGCACACTCTCATCACTGCCAAGAACGAAGTACTTCTGTGTGACTTGTAATTACAGAACCGCTTCTGTGGCCCCCTCCCTGAGTCCCTAGAGGTTAGATTTGCACATTCTGACAAAGTAATTTCTTGATTTTGTTTTCTGTACCAATCATTGAAAGCTTCCTGAACACGCTCCATTGTAAACAGTGAGTCGTCAACTTCGAAAAGTACTTCCGCCGCTGACGGTTTCATTGTTCTCTTGCTTTCCAAGCTTTTCACCCTTTATGAAATATGACGCTTTCTTTACATCTTGTCTAAATGCAGGTATGAAAATATCAGACTGGTTTAAATGCTATAGAGCTAACGTCTAATTTAGAAGGCAAACGTGATTTTTGCAAATATGCGCCCAAGCCTTTTCAGAGACAGCTCAGGCTCCTCAGGTAGGTGCCCCTGGCGGCTTGAGACTGATGTCCCAGGAAGCAGAGTGCAAAGGAATGACAGGGGTTCTCTGGAAGGCCAGTCAGATACCTGGGCACTTCACCTCTTCTCTAGATACCATTTCCTGGTTGGCCCTTCGGCCAACTGCTGAGTATCTTGACTGCTCTGCGAACTACCTTACATCTCAAGTGACCTGCTCTATGGTTCATACTGGAGCCCCGGTGCCTGGAATCCGGGCAGCCACTGTGTATGTGCTCCTTGTCCAAGGTGAGCCCCTAGCTGTTCTCTTCGCCCCCGGACCCACCGAGTCTGACTCTGCCACTGGCACCTATTCTGTCCCTTTGTGCTCTTCCTCTTGCTTTCCTCTTGACTCCTTTCTCTCAGCCTCTAAATATGTTGAATTATACCTTCCTTGACCAAAACAGAACAAAATCCTCCTCTCTCATTTCCTTTCTTAAAAAACATTTCTTGGGGCACCTGGGTGGCTTAGTCAGTTAAGCGTCCGACTTTCGCTTAGGTCATGATCTCGTGGTTCATGGGTTTGAGCCCCGCGTCGGGCTCTGTGCTGACTGCCAGCCCAGAGCCTGGAGCCTATTTCAGAGTCTGTATCTCCCTCTCTATCTGACCCTCCCCTGCTCACGCTGTCTCTCTCTATTTCCTAGAAATAAATAAAAATATTTAAAAAAATAAAAATTAAAAAAATGTCTTGAAAGTCTTTGTAACCTTCTCACCTTCTCTCTCCACCTTCTGTTCAGCTCAGCCCGCTGCACTGTACCTGCTCTTATTAAGGAAACCACGAGCTTCCTGGGTCAGGAGACTTCTTGCCCTCATCTCACTTGACCTTGGAAGTATTTATCAGTGGAGGCAGAGCAGCCATGTGCAGAGCTAAAAACCAGCGGGTAGGAGAACCAGAGGGAACAGGGGCAGATGGTGGGCAGAACCATCGGTAGGCTCTGTCTCCCTGATGGCCGTCCTCTTGAGTGAACCAACCTCTTTTCCCTTTAATTTCACCTCAGCTGGGGGTTATATTAGGATTTGTACTCCTGTCTTTCTCTTCTTTTTTATTTTCTTCTGTCATCTCCCGCCTACTCACTTTTATCTTCTTCCTGGACAATATCACCATTTTCCCCCAGCTTCAAGGACTGTCTCCAGACCTTGACTTCCAACTCTGTCTCTTCACCAAGGGCCTGTTTGCTGAGCTCTAAACCTGCATTTCCAAAGCATTCTGTGAACATGACCCCAGCAAAGTTTTATGGGCCCTTGGCATTAACGTGTCCCAAGGGGAATTTGATAATGTCTTCAAAACTGTCCCTCTCCTTGTGTTCCTTGTTCAAGCAAGTGCCAGGGCCGCCTGTCCTTAGCTCTAGGCTGGGATCTTGGGTACTTGTCTCATCTCCCTCCATTGCATTTCTCGTGTCCGGTGTTATCGGGTATGGTCCATCCTTCTTTTCCTGCTCCTTTTCCATCTGCTCTACAATAATTTGGGTTTTTCCTTCAGCATCTCTAAGGCCTGTTAATTAAGACGTAGCCCAGCACTTTTTGTTCTTAAAGGGCAGCTCACCTGGAGATCTTGTTAAAGTGTAGATCCCAGCTTCCAAAGTCTGTGCTGGGACATGAGCTTCTGCACTTCGGGTGAGTTCCCAGGTGCTGCTGCTGCTGTCGGTCAAGGCCCTTGAGGAGCCGGGGTCCCAACAAGTAATACCTTCCCTCAGGTCCTCATCTCTGTGTCTTTTTACTCCCTCATTTTCTGTGAGGAAGTGTGCTGGCTTACAGCCACGACAGCAGAGAAGTATGCTTTTGCTCCCTGGGTCCCTTCCCTCCCATGCGCCCTCGCTGGGGGAGGCTTTGCCGTGCCGTGTGCTAATGAGGAGAACAAAAAATTTCTGACAGCGTGGACTGGTGGGGCTGGAAGTGGTGACTGGAGTGTGAAGTGTCAAGACGGTGACCTTTGAGTCACAGATGAAGGCACCTGACTACTGAGCCCCTGGGGAAAGAGAGGGAGCGGGGGGCCTTTCCAAGGAGACCTGTGATGGCTCTTCCTCAGTATCTGCCAGATGACTGGGTCGGTGCAAGTGACAGGGAAGCAGATTCCTGTCTAGGATTGAAGACACACTAACAAG
Source organism: Crocuta crocuta (assembly GCF_008692635.1). NCBI lineage: Eukaryota > Metazoa > Chordata > Mammalia > Carnivora > Hyaenidae > Crocuta > Crocuta crocuta. Next base: position 4,434,717 of record NW_027551571.1, on the reverse strand, counting down.
TAGAATTCTCCGGGGATGGGATGGGCTTCACTGTGATGTGAGGGCTCTTGCTCCAGAAGTGTGCTCATGACTACATTGCATGGCTTCTGTGGATGTGACTCCTTCATGACATAGGTAGGAGGTTGGATCAGATGACCTCCGGTTGCTGTCCTCTACCCCCTTCCAAGATTGCACCCGCTTTAGTGAGGAAGCCTTGAGATGGGTGCTCACACAGGGGACACTTCTGTGGTCCCATAGGCCAATAGGTGCAATAGATGGTGGTCGTCATCAGAACACGTGTTTTGAGTCATGCTGCTTCTCCTTAATGGTGACTGTGATTTCTCCCGCAGTCTTCTAGGATGTTCTGTGGCTACACCATTTCATAGATTAAACAGGAGTTGGTCAAAAATTTTTCTATAAAGGGCCAGATAGGAAATGTTCGGCTTTGGGGGCCATAAGGGGTCTGTCTTGACTACTCAACTCTGCTGCCATAATGTGAAGGCGGCCCATCCGTAGACAATCTATAAATGAATGGGCGTGTCTGGGCACCAAAAAAAGTTTATTTACAAAAACAGAGAGAAGGTCCAGTTTGTCCCAACAGATTCAACAGTGCTATAGAGCAAAGTGACTTGGTTTTGAATTTGATACGCTGGTTGAAAAACAGAAAATAGATTCAGCATACGTTGATTGGATTTCCATGGTGGGCATGTGACCATGCGTATTTGTGTTTGTATGATGTTTTAGAAGATTTCCAGGTGAGTGCTAGTTTTATATCTGGCTAGTGTTTTGAAACATCAGCTCTGAAGATTAGCGTTACTTCTCGTTTCTGCGGAAGACTTCCAAACCTACCAGCAGAACAAAGGAAGAACTACGTGTTGACCTTCAGAGCTGTAACTTTACTATCGGGATTGTTCATCTTTAAAGATATTGTTTTGACTCTCAGAAGACATTTTTTTAATGTCAAAATAAATAGCATGTGGCATTTTAAAATATAATTAGTATTGAGCATGCAGGAGAGGGTGGGTAGGAAAAGCATCTGGGCATGTGGAGGAGGAGCAGTTTCTGGTACCCCCTGTTTGTTGCATTTTAGGGATGATGGCAAAAGGTGACAACGGCTGTATCTATCTTTGGTCTGTTTAATCTCCAGCTGTAAACATGTGATGAATCATCTCACGGACAACAAAAGGCTTCCCAAGAGCAGCAGTGATTTCCATGTGTTCCCAAGGGCTCATGTTTGTGCTGTCCCAACAGCGTTTCGGCCCTAACGATGCATTCTCTGGGCTTGGCCACTTATAGGGAGCTCAGTGAGAAGCCTCCGGACTTTCTGCTTCTGCTATTGACTTTGTAGCTCACTTATGACCTTGGGTTGGTGTGCCCCTGTTTTCTTCCTCACAAAAATGAAAGAAATGATACTTGTGAGTTTGCAAAGCTCTTTGAATTTTCAAATGCATGTATTATCAACATGCAAATTATTATAATTCTCTCTCGGTGGCTGCCTTCTATTTACAAACAGCTGAATCTCCTCCTACCACTTCTGGATGAGACATAGAAAGGGCATGGAAACCAGCCTCAAAAGGTCCAAGGGAAAGGTGGGTGTTGCCTAGAACACAGAGAGCTGGGTACTGCTTTCAGAGCATAAGAACATGCAAGTTGTGTCTGCTATGAAGTTTCAGGCTATTTGGCTAAAATCCCTCCATGTATAGAGGTGTCGAGGGGTGAATTTACCTTAGCCAATGAATACTTTTCAATTCAAATTTGAACGTAGGGAGCTATGTGAGGCAAAATTATTTTTCAGCATCTTCATCCTCTATAGTTTCCTGGAATTGACATCACTTTAGAAAAAAGTCATGTTTGATTTTTAACCAGTTGAAAACATACCATGGCGAGAACATGAAATCTACCAGTGGAATGCCCATCTACACCTTTTTCAAAATAAATAGGGCTCATGGAGAGCTACCTGTGGGGGTTTTCTGAGTTGCTTTCCATCATGTGCTTGGGGAAATGTGGCAGAGCATATGGGAGGCTGGTGAGTCATCTCTGTGTAAGATTTTCTGGGGAACGCTGAGATGCATTCACTTCACAGACTCCCCCCCACGGTACCCCCGTTGAAGGTTTTGCCTTAATGGAACAAGAATTTGCTCTATTTCAGACTTTCAGATTATGATCCCGGAAATTTTTTTTCTCCATGAGCGTCTTCTGAATTTTTTGCCTTTCCGTGGCTGCACTTCCCTTTTGTAATATCACTTACAAGGGTCCTACCCTATCCTGGTAGCTGGGGAGGGCTATTTTAGCTTACGTATTCAGTGGTGCTATCCAGGGTCAGAGGGGCATTGCCCCACACGTCTGTAACAGTGTAGGTGTCCATGAGTGGGGGGTCATTACAAAGTCAGGGAGAATTATTTCAACAAATAACTGGCAATATATAACTTAGTGATGGAGGAAGGTAAATATTTAGACAGTAGAAGGTGTTGATTGCAAAAACTAATTTTTCAGAAGGCCAGGGTCAAGGGTACATACTAGCCGCCTTTGATTTATCAGCATTATTCAAAAATTGAGCTTAATTTACAAAATGCTAGGTGTGTTTGTTCTTTCCTCAGAGAGTACATCTTTCACTTTTGACTTCAAAGTATCGATGCTATGATTGGAAGAAGCTTTATATATATGGATGCTTTTCATGACACTATCAGAGTGTAGGACATCAGAAAGTTTTCTTTATTTTCTGTATTTTTTAATTAAAAAATGTTTTACTGTTTGTTTATTTTTGGGAAAGAAGGAGACAGTGTGAGTGGGGGAGGGGCAGAGAGCGAGAGGGAGACACCGGATCTGAAGCATGCTGTAGGCTCTGAGCTGTCAGCACAGAGCCCGACACAGGACTCAAACCCACGAACCATGAGATCATGACCTGAGCTGAAGTTGGATGCTCAACTGACTGAGCCACCCAGGTGCCTTAGAAAATTTTTCTTTAAATAGTCTGCTATAAGGAAATACAAATCAAAACCACACTGNATAAATAAATAAATAAATAAAATAAATGCTATATTTAAGCATTTATATGACATCCATATAATGGAAAACAGTGAGCCATTGGAAATTATTTTGTTGAGTTTGTTTAATTTTAAACTATTAAAAATGGTTAATGTAAGAAAAAGATTACATAGTGAAATGAAAAACAATGAGAATATATATAGTACATATGTTATAGTCCCATTTCCTTAAATTGATCTATAATATTAGGTTGAGCCATATGAATTGCTACTTTGTGTGTCAAATGTTTCAGCAATTTCAGATGGTTCCAGATATAAGAGAAAACACACATACGCACACACACCACATAGGCACACATATGTACATGCCACAAACATACACATGCAATATGTACACACACATACACATAGAAGATAATTGCATAAAGTTCTTGATGGTGAATACAGGCAATTTAAGATGTTTTTTAAAATTTATACTTTCAATAATGAATGTGCATTACTTTTCAAATAAGAGATGGAGAAAGACAATTTTTCTAGATGCTCCAGAGGCAGAACTCTTCATTGGGAAGAAGTATTGGGTTTCGATGTTATCTCTACATTGTCAGTAGAATAGTCAAGATTTTTTGGTCTCTGGTCCTTAGAGTTCTTTAGAACTTACCAGATTTGGTGAAAATACCTCCCCTACTCCATCCTTTCCTCCCCTCCCCTCCCCTCCCCTTTCCCTTCCCCTTTCCCTTTTCCTCCCCTTCCCCTCCGCTTCCCATCCCAAATAGATCCCCCCAACTAAACTGGGAGATCTCTTTTTGTGTAGAAACATTTGGCATTAAATATGTGCCCAGTAAATATTTGTGAATGATTGAGCGAATACGTGAAGGGGAGTGTGGTTAAATAATTATTGTGTAATATATTCTGCAGTTTTGCTCATTTCCTCTCAATTACCAGCTGACCTGAGTTTTCCAAAGAATAGGCTGGGCCTAAATCGCAGGCGCATGCGAACACAATGTAATACAGTCGGTTGAAAAAGACAGAAACAAAAACACTGAAATGACCCTCCTGAGTTGGCCGGGGACACCTTTGCAGTTCTCTTGGGTAGAATACAAACGATCTGGGTAAAAATCTTAGCTCATTACACATTTCTGGAAGATGTTAGAATTCCAGGCCATTTAGAATGCAGGTATTTTCTTTTTCTTTTCTTTTTTTTTTNCCTGTCTTTTTTCCATTGGATATTCTTTCCGAATGCAGGTATTTTCTAAAGCAGCTTGACCTGCAGCAATGACTTCAGTGCCCTATTTCCCATCAAATGGCTCTCCACTTGTGTTTCACCATGAGAGGAAGATGCAGTGAAAGGGAGAAAGAAAAGGAGGGAAGAAGGAAGGAAGAGGGGGAGGGACAGGGACAGAGAGGTTTCTAGTCACGTGGGATCATTCATTCCTCTTTTTAGCAAATGTTTATGAAAAAGCTCCCGAAAGGATATCGATCATTTACCAGCTGTCACGATCAGCGAGCATCATTTCCATCCTGTGATTACCTCTAAGCAACGCATGCCAGCTTAGATGGGTTCTGGCCCCTGAGTAGAGCAGGTCCCGAAATTAACTCGAATAACCTAATTTCTACCTTCCCGCGGATCTGTTCTGACACACTGTGCAAAGGGCAGAACAGAAGCGAAACGAGAAAGATTAACAAGGTCTGTGCCAGCTGTTAGAGGAGAAGTCATTGTTTGTCTGCATTTAAGGAGAAAAGGACACTATTTGGCAGCATGGGGTGCCTCGGAGTCGCGGGAGCTAATGACCAGCCTGAGGACTGAGCTGTGAGGCGAGGTGCCCATTGACCGGCCCTGACTGCTCTCGCTGATGGGAGGGGGCAGGGCACAGCTGCCTGAACAGGAATCCCATTATCCTTTGCTGGGTATTGATTCACCCTGTGGGGTGTTTCCTTTCTGGCTGTGTTAATTTTCAGAGCGCATATTTGCCTCTTTCTCAGCACACACACACACACACACACACAGCGAGCGTCAGAGGTGCTCGGGGCAAACGTCCTGGGCTCTGCCTTCCCCTCTGCACAAGTTCTGTGTGTAGGGATGCAGACTCTTCTAATTATAGCGCCTCGGCTTGGGGTCTAGGGCTGAAAGGAAAGCTTTGCCACTGATGTAATTGCCCCGAGGTGCATAGCAAATTAATCTAATGACCTGAGGTGCATTTTGAAAGTTGTATTTTTTTTTTTTCTGGTCGTAAATAGTAGTTCTCATTTGAAACCAGATGTTGTGGCGCAGAAAATCCAAGCAGTGATCTAGTGGTCGGAATCTCGGCCATCAACAGTCATTAGACGCATTTGCCCTCTTCTTGGTTTACAATTAGGCCTCCTAAAAACCTTTAGAAGTAATTTAGCACTGATCTTTGCCTCTGGCTGCATTCTGTGATTGCAGTGATTCTGGCAGTTTGTGCCCAAGGGCCATACATGGGTGGGCTGGGTTTATGATAATTAAAATGACTAGACATCAATTTTATTTTTTTTTTAACGTGTATTTGTTTTTGAGAGAGAGAGAAGGAGAGAGACAGAGAGAGAGACAGAGAGACAGAGCAGANACAGAATCTGAAGCAGCTCCAGGCTCTGAGCTGTCAGCACAGAGCCCGACGCGGGGCTCGAACTCATGAACCGTGAGATCATGCTCTGAGCCGAAGTGGGACGCTTAACCGACTGAGCCCCCCAGGCGCCCCTCTCAGTGTTTTCTTTGTTCATGTTTGCGAATTGCTGAGGGACTCAGGCTTCTCTAATTCCTTTGCCTTCGCCTCCCCCAGGGAAGGGGAGACAAACAAAGAGCGATGTGGGCTCCAAGCCCTGAGTGGAGGCTGTGTTCGCATTGCTGGCCGTGAGTTCTTTCCCCGGAGAGATGTTTCTCCTGCCACTTGCCGGGCTTCTGTCTAATGAGAAAATTCACTTTGGAAGCTGAAGCGAAGGCAAAAGACAAGACAGGGATGCACAGAAATGGTTCTCATGATGGTGGTGTGGCCCTTCCCCCACAGCAAGTTCAAGACGTTTTATATTTCCTATCTCGTGGTCCTGTGGAAGAGCTCTTGGAAATCTGGTGTTAGCGTTAGAGCCCATTTGATAGACCAGGGCCTGAGGGAGTGGCTGGACCTGGATTTGGTAAAAACATGTAGAACTTGCTTGAGATAAGAGGCTATATCTTTTTTTTTTTAATACATTGTATTTTTCTGGGTATACAAGTAATTATGTAGCTTTTGTCGGAAATTTAAAAATACAAACAATGACAATCATCCTTAATTCTGCTCTTTAGAAATAATAACCATCAGTGCTGTTTTGATAGTTTCTGCCCATTTCTAATTGTGTGATTTGGTATCCTTTTGAACATTTGCTGTTTTGCCAAAAGCATTTCCCCAAGGCTTCACAAGCTCCTTAAGGATATAAGTGCCCAAAGGCTGAGTCCTCTTCAGGACAAGGAAGGACCCTGGGGGAGGTAACGCATCTCCACAAACCTAGAGTGTGGTGAATGGAGGGATGAGTTCTCCAAAGCAGGTGGGAAACACTGATGGGCAAAGTTTGGTGCCTTGCTGGCTTTAAGGAGATTTCTTCCTCCCTGTTTGACTTGATGAAACAGGAAGGAGATGGAAGTGAATGAGGAACTTCGTAGTGGTCTCCCCGCTGAACAAGCGGGTGACTGGTGTAGAAGAGCGGGAGAAGGGCCCCAGATTCTTCAGGGTTGAGGAGAGTAAAGCTGAAATCACGTCATGTGAAACAGATGATATACTTGCACGCACAGAGGAGCCATCTCACCTCTGTGGGGGGCGCTGTCGAGAAAGTCCTCCGAGGCAGTGGGCTCGGGATCCAACCCCCAGCTACTCAGGCTCCGTACTCGGCCCCTCCCCAGCCCTGTACTGCAAATAGGTGATTCATTATAAAATAGTCATCAGAAGGCATTCGACCTTGGCAGATTTACTCCAAACACACGTGGAGAGTTAGAACATGCAAAGTAAAAGGCGCACAGATAGCACAGCCCAGAAGAAATGAGGCCACAGAGCATAAGAAATGCAGGCACAAATCGTTCCGCGTGGATTCAACGATTAGTGAAACTGGCCTTTCTGAGAGAATGACTCCAGGGGAAAATGTAGGGCCTCCAGGAAGAGATGCTAAAAGTAAAGAAATCAAAATCTTTGTGGAAACAAGACTCTTCTTGCAAGAAGTAGATACATACATGGCTGAAGACGCATTCTGGGACATAAAAAGTGGGTTTTCGAGAAGAAGCAAAATGAAACAGAAAAAGGAACCATTATAAAATGTTTAGAAGAAATCATTGCCAGTGAAGACAGATAAAGGATATCTCATATAAGCGTAATTATGCCTGGAAGAGAGAAGGAAAAAAAAGGAAGAAAAATTTTAAATGATATTTTACAATCTCTGAATGTTTAAAAAAATTATAGTCAAGTTAGCGTACATACAGTATAGTCTTGGCTTCAGGAGTAGAACCCAGTGATTCATCTCTTACATGTGCCATTCAGTGCTCAGCTGGAAAAGTGTTCTCCTTACTGCCTGTCACCGATTTAACCCCCTGCCCCCCAGCGTCCTCCAGCAACCCTCAGTGTATTCTCTGTATTTAAGAGTCACTTATAGTTTGCCTCCCTCTCTGTTTTTATCTTATTTTAAAAATCCACAGATTCAAAGAGTTTAACATGTCCCAGGAAAAACAAATTCAGTAGAAAGGAACCTACTCTAATATGCTTAATTAAACTTAGTAGAGATAATTTTATGACACATAGGGGAAAATCTACTGATCTCTTTGGATGGGAAAAGGCATGGTATCCCCAAACCTTTCTACAGCATTCAAACATCAAAGGCAAGGGTACAATGTTTACCAGGTTCTTAGAGATGAAAATGTGACTTAAGATATTTATATGCAGGGTGGCTCAGTCGGTTAAGCATCCGACTTCAGCTCAGGTCATGATCTCATGGTTCATGGGTTTGAGCCCCGTGTCAGGCTCTGTCTGACAGCTCAGAGCCTAGGGCCTGTTTCTGATGCTGTGTCTCTCTTCTCTGCCCCTCCCCTGCTCCTGCTCTGTTTCTCTCTGTCTCTCAAAAAATAAATAAAAGTAAAAATAAAATTTAGGAAAAAAAAGAAAGTGGCAATAGTTCAGGTATCATCAGATGACTGATGCTGTACAAACCAGACCTTAAGTCCTGGGGCAGACACCACAAGTGACCTCCCCAGTATTCACTGGCTCTCTGCTTTCTTAGTTGAACCCCAATTTTGTTTGGGGGGCAGTGTTCCCAGCTGTGTTTCAGCACAACAGCCATGTGATACAGTTCTGGCCAGTCAGGTGTAAGCAGAGAGTTCTGGGAAACCTCTTGCTCTGCAGATACAGTCTACCCCTTGTTTTTCACCTTTGTTTGCTTCCTGCTTCCTGCTTGGGAAGTGATTGACCCCTGGAGGGAAGGTGACAAAACACAAGGAAAAAGCACACATACATCCTTCTAGACCAACCTGTTAACTCTTAACTCGTGTATCAAGACCCACACAGGAGGTCACCCCAGTGGCCTCGCCTGTGTCACAAATCTGAACCTAAGTCAGCCTGCACTCGTGGGGACCCCCTTCTGCCAGCGGATGCCCAGGATACAGCAGCCTCTGTGGCTAGCTCACTTTGCCCTAGAGAGTAGGCCCCTCTAGTGTGGGAAGAAAACCCCTCACCTGGCCCACCATGCGTCTTTCTGTGCTGCCTCACCTAATTTTCTGTAAAACTCACTCTTGCTGAGAATCCCTCAGGATGAGGGTTCTATCTCTTATGAGGCACTAGGGGGCCCGTCTGTGCGTTGTTTTCCTTCAATAAAGGACATCCCACTCCTTACTAAATTGTTTTTAGTCCCATCATTGGACACGACTGAGGTATATGCTGCACACCTGTGCACTAAGCATGGCCTCCTGTGGAAAGGTAGGCAGCTCTGGGCCTGCCTCTGTGAGACTGAAATGTTGCCTATCTCTGCTTCAAGCATGCAAGTTTTCTATTATTGTAATTCAACAATAACCGAGAGAATAATCTGACAGAAAACAAATCCCCCTATAACCCAGAAATGGGGGGGGGGAGACCCAAACCCTGAAATAGCAGAATGTTAAGAAATAATTATCATGAAGATACTACTGTTACAAGATTTTTTACCTCAATACCTGGGGTTTGTGGTCTTGGCGCTTCAAAGAATGGAGAGGTGGACACAAAATGAGCAGCAGGCAAAGGTTTATTAGAGTCTGAGATTCAAAAGGAAGAATAGTAGGAAAGCGCTCTTTACAGTGAGGGGTCGTTCGAAGGTGAATGCCCGAGGACTCTAGGCAAGGGTCCTTGTTCTCTGAGATTCTGGTCAGCCCCCTCTGCCCTTCCCTTTCGTTCCTTCTCAGTTCCCACCCTTATTGGCTGCATAGCTCTAGGTGCTTTAGGTGCTGGGTCGTCCAGTCCTGATTGGCTCATTTCCATTGCATGAGGGGTGGTCTGTGGCCACATCATTCCTTGTGGATAATACATTTTAGGGTCTATTACTTATTTTTAGTTAGGTCTTTAGTCAAATTCCTGAGGGAAACCTGAGGGGTAGTAGGTGGGGTCTGTTACATTCTTAAGAGGAACCTTATGCCAGAGAGGGTTTGCTGTAGCATTGTTCCAAAATATGTGTTTTTCTCCACCCAGAGACCTTGGGTCCTATTCTTTTCCTCTCTGCCTATTTTATCCTATATTTTCCCTATCATACTACAGTTCAGACTTTTCTGATAAAATAGTGAGCTACGTACCTAGATGGATGCTCTTTTGAAAAATAAGTAAACATTCTAATTAAATATACTACAAAACATCTTTTAAAAAAATTTTAAATTAAAAAAAAATTTTTTCTTATTTATTTCTAGGAGAGAGAGAGAGAGAGACAGCGTGAGCAGGGGAGGGTCAGAGAGAGAGGGAGACACAGAATCTGAAGCAGGCTCCAGGCTCTGAGCTGGCAGTCAGCACAGAGCCCGACGCGGGGCTCGAACCCACGAACCGCGAGATCATGACCTAAGCGAAAGTCGGACTCTTAACCGACTAAGCCACCCAGGTGCCCCTTAAAAAATTTTTAAAGCTTATTTATTTATGAGAGATAGAAACAGCATGAATGGGGGAGGGGCAGAGAGAGAGGGAGATACAGAATCTGAAGCAGGCTCCAGGCCCCAAACTGTCAGCACAGAGCCCGACGCCGGGCTTGAACCCACAGACCATGAGGTCATGACCTGAGCCGAAGTCGGATGCCCAACCGACTGAGCCACCCACGCACCCCACAAAACATCTTCTTAAGGGCACTAATGAGCTGGCAGAAAAGTAAGCTAGAAAAGGCTAGAAAAATGAGGGAGGAAAAAAATAGTAGCTCAGGTAAGTCAATTCCTGTAGGGGAATTTTCCCCCAGGGGATCTGCTGAAGCTGGTGAATTTGAGGTTTAGTTAATAGCAGGGGGCACTGGAAACGAGACATAACCTGGGCCCTCCTAGATGGGCCATGAAGGAGAAATGCCCTCTCTCTCAAATCTGGGACCTGAAATGTTAAGGTCGTCAAATGTTAAGGGCGAAACAAAACTGTATCTCCCTCCACACACTCACATGCTAGTCTTGGGGCTGAATAAACGGAAGAGAAGGATTCATGGGGGGTAACCTGGGTAGGAGCCGAAACCAGCCCTCAGCTGAGGTTGTAGCCCAGATCCTTGCCCTGAGAGTGGTCCCAAGCTCCAAACAGACATTTAAATTAGAATGATCCTGCAATAAGGGTGTTCTAGGGCACTCAGGCAGAACAAGTGAAATTCTTCAAGGAGGGGTCCGGCTTTTTCCCCGCCCCCAAAGATTCCTACACGTAAAATCCCAAGAAGAATGACTGGATAACATCAGAAATGTCAGAACAGAGAAAGAAAGAAGCCCCCGAAAAAGGGAAATTAGAAGAAACATCAGAATAAAACTATTTGGGGTGTAGATCTGTGTTTTTTCCCCTTTATCACTAGAGGCTCATTAGGAACATCTAGGTTTCAGGCAGTTTGTGGAAACAGAAGTACAAGTTACTGTAGAGAAACAAAATGTGATTAAATCATCTCATATGCACTGTCCCTGTTTGTATCTAGTATTCATGGCTTAGGTTTTCCCGTCTATAAGATTGCAAGGTGGAATTAGGCAGCCCTTTAATTTCTATCCATCTCCAACATTCTGTGATTTTTGCGATTTCTCCAATAATGTCTAGTACAATGTCCCGAACATCATAGATGTTTGCAAAGTGTTTCTGTTAATTATAACAGAAGCCAGTAGACTAAGCAAGTCTTAGGGGAAAAATCCACGACTGCCTGGGACAAGGTCCCAGATCAGTTTCCGGTTGTGATATCTAAGAAGTGGTAAAATTTAGGTTACCTGGACACTGGGCTTGTATTTCTGAAATTAACATGGCCCTGGATATTAAGGGTTACAATGTCGCTTAAAGTTCATAATGATAAAAATGAAAATAACAAAATGTGAGCAACGGTAAGAGAGAAGAAACTTCAAAGTAAGCTTGGAAGATAAAAAACTTAACAAGAAAAAATTTAAATTAAAATATCATTATTTATTGAAGCTCTATGAAAAGAGAATGCCTACATTATGGTGCAAAAAAATAACTCAAATCTAAGAGGCATATTTTTTCAATTGGAAGTGTATGGAAGAAACGCCTAATTTTTTTCCCTTAGAGCAACAGGTCATTTTAATAAAGGTTTCTATCATTGAATCTATGTTGGTCTTACAAGATCTCTAATAAAACCAATTCAAATATAAATCCTTAATTAGGATGCTAAATGTGGATGGCCACTCAGTGTGGTTTAGCAAGTCTGTCGATCAGGAGAGCCACAGCTTGACGTCGATGTTAAACCAAGTAGAACCAGTTTCTGGGAACGTAGAAGACGGAGCATTCTGCCTTTAAAAGCCCCCGTTCGGCCTTCTCATATCCTGCCATTTCATACCGTTTCGGTATGATTTAGGGGATATGAAAGACTAAATTATAGTATTGAGTATCTTCTTGTGTAAGAAATTTGCAAGAAGCATTTACATGTCACATCACATTATTTTCACAACAAGACTACAAGGTAGATATATTAGGTATCATTATCCTTATTATACAGTTGAATAAGAGGGTCAGGTAAGTTAATCACTTAATTCATCCAGGAAGTAGTGAGGCTAGAAATTAAAGAGATCTTTCGGATTTGGAAACTCAATTAATTTTTTTTAAAAGGATGTTTCCTGGTAAGATGGAAAATTTGAATTTGAGCAAAATCAGGAATAATACAATAATGTTCTACAACCAGTGATTGCCAGTGGGCTTATTCAAGTGTTTGGAGTGACTTATTTCATTCCAAGAAGCAAAGAATTTTGTGTCTTATTAATTTTCTATCAACACTCCTTTTCCTCTGCCTTCCCACTTACCTCCCCCTATCTCCCCAACTCCGTAGGACTCAGCCTGCCAGACCCAGGCTGTGGGTCCCTGAATGCCTCTCCCTCTCGAATCTCTCATTACACTTTGGCTTGTCATTGGCTTAATGTTCTCCTAACATCTGCTTGTTAACGGCTTTCCCCTTTGTCAACATCTCTGAGGGTCCCCTGTTAAGTTACCCTTTTGGTTCGAGATCCTTTGAAAACCCACTGCAATTCATATTTCCAGTTTCAAAGCCCACAGATTTCAATCTGTTAATCTATTAATGCATGTCAGGCACTTTTGAAGTTCTTTATAAATTACCCTGTTCAATCCTTATAGTAGCCCTATGCTATGGATACAATTTTTATCTTCATTTTACAGATGAGGAAATGGAGACAAGAGTAAGCCACTTGCCCAAGGTCATTGAGCAAGTGTGTTGCAAGTCAGGACATGAATCCTGGAACTATTAGAATCAAACCCTCATTGCCAGACGTTATTCAACCTGCCTTTATGTGTATAAACTATGCTCCCTTATGCAAAAGACTACAATGTTTCGTGGCATTTGTATATCACTTTACCATTCACCAAACCATCTTTATACACTTTGTGTTTTCATTTGACCTCTTAACAGTCCTTTAGGAGAAGTATTCACTCCATTTTCCCCTGCAGAGGAGAAACTGAGTTTTAGGGATATGTGCTTGGATATAGGGCAATGTTGACCAGTCTCAGAGTTCAGAATGTTATACTTCGGTCTAATGAAAACCTTCATTCAGGATATTACTGTTCAGATTTTAGGGAGAGGCATTCCGAGGATCAAATCTGGAAGTTTGACTTGAAATGAAAGCCCTTGTGAAAATAAGATGAAAGCATACATTCCTGAAAGAGGAAAATCAATGCTAAAGGGGTGGCAGGTGGCCTTTGACACCGAAGGCCCTAGATTATTTCACACAAAGTGATAAACAAAGCAAAGATTTCGTTGCTTTTTAGTGACCAGAATAATAAGCTGGACTGGTGAAGTAATGCATTCCTTCTGCTAACTTTCTTCTGTTTTGTAATCATTGTTAGAATATGTAGAGTGTATGTTGGTTAAAAAAAAGGTATGGCAAGGATTTTGGGGAAAGCATCCTTGGAACTTCACTGGGAAATGAGGACTTCTGAGGAATACAGGAAGCACTCTGCCCCTACACTCTCCAGCCAGCTCTTGGAATTTGTAGACCATGGACTTGAGCTGGGGTTCTGGCCTCCGGCCGGCCGGCCATCCCGGCTCCCTGCAGACGGATCGGCCCACAGCCCAAATCCTTCCATCCATTTTGAAACCTGCTTCAGTCCCAAAGAGGTTTGTCCTCCAATTGCTACCCAAAGGTTTACATACGCCTTCCAGTCTCTGACACTAAGCATGTAAATGTATGACAGAATTTGCCACGCCCTAGATTCTCTGTTTAATGTTCTGCAACCTTAAAGTCATCCATTTTAGCTTACACTTCAGGAATCCTAATGTGAATCTCCGTATTTAACAGTGAAATTTAGATTTGTTTAAGAAAACATGAAAATTATACACCCCTCCCCCACTAAAAAAAGGTTGCGAAGGAGATGATCCCCAGGTGTCATTTGACTTTGGTTTTGCATCTGAAGATGACAGACCTATTTAGTAGGGACCCTTGTGTGCAAGACTTGGACAACTATCCCGTTGTTCTCTGACCAGGACAGATAATTGCTGTTTAGCGGCTCATCCTAAAAGCAGAAAGCTGTAAACGCAACTAAGCAGATGTGACTAATTCTAGGAAGACTTTGGGAAGTTGCAGGGAGGAGGGCCTTCTTGTGTTTATGTTCAGGAGGAACATGAGTGTGTAGTCTCTTACAATGCCTTTTTATTTGATGCCTTAGGGATGCTGGCCTCACAAAATGAATCAGGATGTGCACCTTGTTCAGTATGTAAGAGTTTGTGTAGAACTGATGTCATTTTTTGCTTCCCTGGTTGTTAGAATTCACGAACGAAGCTCTCTGACCTAGAGTTTTGTTTGTGGCAAAGTTTTTCAGCCATACATTTCATTTCATCTGTAATCTGGATGTAGGCTTCAAATGGAAGGTTTGGTAAGTATCAGTTTCAAATATTCTGTTTCTTCTCATTTCAGTATTGATTATGCGTATCTTTCAAGAAATTTTTTCATCTGTGTTGTTGACTTTATTATCAACAAGTTATTCACAGTATTTCCTTATTTCACATAGGTAGAAAGAAAGTCTGTAGTAATGTCTTCTCTTTCATTCCTANAAAGTTTTTCAGCCATACATTTCATTTCATCTGTAATCTGGATGTAGGCTTCAAATGGAAGGTTTGGTAAGTATCAGTTTCAAATATTCTGTTTCTTCTCATTTCAGTATTGATTATGCGTATCTTTAAAGAAATTTTTTCATCTGTGTTGTTGACTTTATTGTCAACAAGTTATTCACAGTATTTCCTTATTTCACATAGGTAGAAAAAGAAAGTCTGTAGTAATGTCTTCTCTTTCATTCCTGGTATTGATATTTCACATATTCTTTATTTTCTGATCATTCTGGCTAGAGATTTGTCAGTTTTATTGATAGTTTCATAAATCAGTTTGTAGTTGCACTGATTTTTAAAAATTTGTTCTCTTTTTTCAATATCATTGATTTCTGTTCTAAAAAATCTTTTCCTCTTATCATTTGATTTAAACGTGTTCTTGGTCTTCTAGTTTCTTGAGATAGGAAACAAGATGATTTATTTTCTTCCTTTTGTTCTTCTTTTCTAATATAAGCATTTAATACTATAAAGATTTCTTTAAACATTGTTTTAGCTGGAAGCTGCAATCCTGAAAGTTTTAGCATGTTGATTTTTAATTTACATTCAGTTCAAGGTGTTTTCTGATCTCTCTTTAATTTCTATTTTGACTCCTGAATAATGTGTAAGTATGTTATATGATTTCTAACCATTTGAGGATCCTCCATGTATCTATCTGATATGGATTCCTTGTCTAATTCCACTGTGGTTTGAGAAGTTACTTTATAAGATTTTAGTTTTCTTCAAATTATTTAGACTTATTTTACGGCCCATTATGTGATCTATCTTTGGAATATTCCGTGTGCACCTCAAGAGCATATTGTTGAATGGAGTGTTCCATGTCCATTAGGTCAATTTGGTTGATGCTTTTGCTCAGATCTTCTATTAATTTATAATTTTTTAAAATTGCCCTATCAATTATGGAGAAGGCGTTGTTGAAATCTCTAACTATAATTATAGATTGGTTTATTTCTTCCTCCAGTTTTGTAAGTTTCTGCTTCATGCATGTTGAAGCATTTTTATTCTGTGCCTACACAATTAGGACTTTTGTTGTCTACTGTTATTGTGTGTATCTATCCATCCCAGGTAATCATCCTTGTTTTGAAGGATGTTTGATATTTACATAGATGTGCCATATTTCTTCTGATTAATGTTTGCATTTGTACTTTTTTAATCTTTCCACTTTTAATCTTTGTTTTTATATTTAGTTTCTATTTATTATAGATAGAGTATTTGAGTCTCTTCCCCCTTTTAATCCAATCTGACAATCTCTGCCTTTAATTGGGGAGCTTCGTCCATCTACACTTATTGTACTAATGGATATGTTTGAGATTAAATCTATTCCCTTGTTATTTGTTACCTATTTTTCCATCTATTCTGTACTTCTTGTTTGCATGCTTTCTGCCTTTTGTGGATACATTGAATTTTCTAATGGTTCTGTTTTATCTTTACTACTGGAAGGAGGAGGAGTCAACATGGTGGAGAAGTAGGGGGACCTGAAGTTACCCCATCCCTCAAACACAGCAGTATTGAAGCCAGAAGACTTGGAGCTCCAGGAATCTGGGCTACAGAGTGACAGCAACATCTCCAGGGTCCCGCGGGGACAATGTGGCACGCCATAGGGCTACTTCCAGGAAAAATCAAAGCACACCTGGTGGAACGCTCAAGCTACCACTGTAAGTAGGGAGATAAAGCAACCAAAGTCTCAACAAAGAGAGCATGAAACACACACCAAAAGTACCTCCCTGGACAGCGTTATTACCCCTTTTTAATATAGTAGTGCTGGCAAGTGCAGGACTCATAACAAGCTATTAAAACACATAAGGGACAGAAAACTAGGCAATATGACAAAACAGAAGGTTTCTCCTCAAAAGAAATTCCAGGAAGAAATGACAGCTAGAGAATTGCTCAAAACAGAGATAAATAATATATATGATCAAGAATTCAGAATAATAGTCATAAGATTAATAGTTGGGCTTGAAAAAGGCATAGAAGACAGCAGAAAATCTATTGCTGCAGAGATCAAGGAACTAAGAAAAAAATCAAAACAAATTAAGAAATGCTGTAAAGGAGGTGCAGAATAAACTAGATGCAATGACATCAAGGATGGAAGAGGCAGAGGGGAGATTAAGTGAAATAGAAGATAAAATTATGGAAGATGATGAAGCCAAGAAAAAGAGAGATAAGAAAATAGACCACGATGGAAGAATTAGAGAACTAAGTGATTCAACGAAAAGTAATAATATCCATATCATAGGAGTCCCAGAAGACTATTGGATTAATAGTTATTCCTCTTTCATTTTTTAGTAACTCCTCTACAGTTAACATTATATAATTTTAATTTCTCATACTCCATATTCAAATAATGTTTCACCACTTTGTTTTCAGTGTAAGAATCTTACTACAGTATACTTCTAATAACACCTTTCTTCGTTTGTGGCATTATTTTCATGCCTCATTCTTCTACATCTACCATAAACCACACAATACATTTTTGTTCCTATTATTGTCTTAAATGGTCACTTATCTTTTTTTGGGTATTCAAAAATAATTAAGCTGTATTTTTATAACTATCTACATATTTACCATTTTTAGTGCTCCTCATGTCATCTTATGTATCCAGATTTTCATGTGATATTATTTTCCTCCTTTTTGAAGAAACACCTTCTTAATTTCTTGTACAGAAGGTAGAACTGTAGTGAATAATCTCCTATTTTATCTCAAAAACATCTTTATCTTGACTTTTTTTAAACGTTTATTTATTTATTTTGAAAGCAAGAGAGAAAGCAGGGGAGAGGAAGAGAGAGAGGGAGATAGACAATCTCATGCAGTCCCTGCACTGTCAGTATAGAGCCCAACATGGGGCTCGAACTCACCAGCCATGAGATCATGACCTGATGTCAAGACCTGAAATTAAGAGTCAGGTGCTTAACCGACATAGCCAGCCAGGCGCCCCTCTTTATCTTGACTTTTGAAAGACATGTTTTGCTGTATAAAGAATTCTAGATGGACAGCTTTTCAGTACTTTATTAAATGTGTCTATGGTCTTCTGCATAGTCTCTGGTGGGATGTCTGCATCAATTGTTGTCTTCACTCCTTTTTCTTTATTGTATTCTTTTATCTTGATTTTAATATCTTTCTTATCACTTATTTTCAGTAATTTTTGACGTTGCATGTTATCCCTAAAGTTCCCTAAGCTCCTGTTTTTTAATAAGTTCTTAGGATCTGCATATTTATAGGTTTCAGCAAATCTGATAACAAAAGTTTTGTATTTCTACAAAATTTTTTATCTTTTTTCTTTCCTGTCATTCTAGTAATTTACTTACATTAATGCTAGAACACTTAACAACGTCTCCCAGGTTGCTGATTATTTGTTCATTTTTTCATTCTTTTTTCCCCCTCTGCCCTTCATTTGGAAGGTTTCTACTGATGTTTCTTTAAATTCACTTAGCTTTTTTCTGGGGGAGCCTGGGTGAACCAGTCACTTTAGCATCCTGACTCTTGATTTTGGCTCTGGTCATGATCTCACGGTTTGGTTTGTGAGTTTGAGCCCTGCATTGGGCTCTGCACTGACAGCGTGGACCCTGCTTAAAATTCTCTGCCTCTCTCTCTCCCCTGCTCACTCATTCTGTCCCAAAAATAAATAAGTAAACATTTAAAAATAATTCATGTAGCTTTTTCTCATGTAGTGTCTAATCTGCCCTCAATTTCATGTTTTTGTTTTTAAGACTTTTTACCTCTAAGAGTTTTTTTTTTTTTAATATGTATATCTTAGATTATTTCCTTTCTCATCATGGTCATGGTTTCTTTTAATTTCTTAAACTTTTGGAATAAAATTGTCTTAGCTTTTCAAATCTTCGTCTGTTAATTCCCTCATATCTGTCATTTCTGGGTCTATTTTTTTTTCCTTCTACTCGTGGGGAAATTTATGTTCTTTGAAAACTTGGTGAATTTTTAATAGATGCTATATATTATTATGTTGTTTGGTGTATTATGGTGTCTGTGTGTGTGTGTTGAATAGAAATGAATTTTTTTTTGGTATGCCACTAAGTTNCCTCTCTCTTTCTTTCTTGAAATGTTTTATTATTATTATTATTATTATTATTATTAGAGAGAGAGAGAGGGAGAGAGAGAGCACACAGGGGAGGGGCAGAGAAAGAGGGAGAAAGAATTCCAAGCAGACTCTGTGCTGTCAACACGGAGCCTGATGTGGGGCTCAATCTCATGACTGTGAGATCATGACCAGAGCTGATATCAAGAGTCGGTTGCTTAACCAACTGAGCCATGCTGGGCCCCTCACTTTGTTTCTTAATTAAACTTTTTTATTTTGAAATAATTGTAGGGGGACCTGGGAGGCTCAGTCAGTTAAGTGTCTGGTTTTGGCTCAGGTCATGACCTCATGGTTCGTGGGTTCAAGCCCTGCATCAGGCTCTGTGCTGACAGCTCAGAGCCTGGAGCCTGCTTTGGATTCTGTGTCTCCCTCTCTCTCTGTGTCCTCTCCCTGCTGGTGCTCTCTCTTTCTCTCTCTCAAAAATAAACATTTAAAAAAGAAAAAAAATAGAAAATTGTAGCTTCACTTGCAGTTATAAGAAATAGTACACAGGATTCCATTTGTTCTCTTCTCAGTTCCTCCTGAAGGCAGATCTTGCAAACCCACAGTACAATATCACAAACATAGTATTGACATCGATACAGTAAGATACAGACTATGCCCTCAGCATCAGTTATGCAGCCCTTCCATAAAATTCTGCTTTCTTTCCAAACCCTGTCCCCCTTTTAACCCTAAACAACCAACAATGTTCTCCATTTCTATAATTCTTTCATTTCAAAATGTTATAGGGATGCCTGGATGGCTCTGTCGGTTAAATATCTGACTCTTGATTTTGGCTCAGGTCATGATCTCACCATTTGAGGGATCGAGCTCCACATCGGGCTCTGTGCTGATGGCACAGAGCCTGCTTGGGATTCTCTCTCCCCCTCTCTCTTTGCTCCTCCCCCATATGCGTGTGTGTACTCATGCTCTCTCTCTCTCTCAAAATAAACAAATACACTTTAAATAAATGTTACAGAATGAGATCATACAGTATGTGACCTTTTGGAAGTGGCTCCTTTTTGCTGAGCATAAGTTCTGGAGATATCCACGTTGTGATATATGTCAATTTTTGTTCCTTTTTATTGCTGAGTAGTATTTCATAGCATGGGTGTGCCAGTTTATTTAACCCACTGAAGACCAATATTTTCTACTTCATACTTTGTTTTAAAGACTATACTTTTTAGAGCAGTTTTAGGTTTACAGCAAAATTGAGAAGACGGAACAGAGATTCCTCTTTTCCCCTGTTCCCACAAGTGCACAGTTGCCCCTGTTGTCAACAACACTCACCAGGCTGGTACATTTTCTCCGACGTGTGCATTGACACGTCGTAATCACCCAAGTCCGTAGTTTACCTTAGTATTCACTCTCAGTGTTGCGCGTTCTGTGCTTGGACGAATGGATGACGATATCTAGACATCATTTTCGTGTCGTGCAGAGGATTTTGACTGCTCTCTGAGCTCTGCCTATTCATTTCTCCGCCCCCCCCACCATCTTACTGTCCCCGTAGTTTTGTCTTTTCCCCAATGTCATATAGCTGAAATCAAATGGTATGCAGCCTTTTCAAGTAGGTTTTCTGGAGTTAGTAACATGCATTTAATGTTCTTCTGTGTCTTTTCATGGCTTGGTAGTTCATCTCTTTTTAGCACTGAATAATATTCCATTGTCTGGGATATACCACAGTTGGTTTATTTATTTACCTACCTCTTGGTTGCTTCCAAGTTTTGGCATGATGAAGTAAGTTGCCATAAATACCCATGTGTAGGTTTTTACATAGACATAATTTGCTAATTCCTTTGTGTAAATACCAAGGGGGCATAATTGCTGGATTGAGAGTCAGGGTAGGTTTAGTTTTGTAAGACAACACACGACTGTCTTACAAATTGACTGCACCGCGCTACGTTCCCACCAACAATGAATGCCAATGCTGTGCCACACCTTCACCAGCATCTGCTGTTGTCAGTGTTCCAGATCTTGACCAATCTCATAGGTGTCTCAATGGCACTTCATTGTTGTGTAATTTGCATTTCTTTGATGGTAAGTGACTTGAAACAACTCTTTATAGGCTTAGGTGCCATCTTTAGATCTTCTTTGGTAAAAGTGTCTGTTAAGGTCTTTGGTCCATTTTTTAAAATGATGACATGAATATTAAATGTTATTTTCTATCCCTTTGGTTTCTGCAACTCTCCTCATTTTCTTTTTTTAGTATATCTGCTGTCTTGCTCAGATTTGGTAGTTCCTATTGTTCTACCTTTAAGTTCGCAGACTTCCTTTTCTCTTCCTCCTCTGGTCTGTGATTGAGACTACCCATTGAATTTTTTATTTTGGTTATTGTATTTTTTTTAGTTAAAATATTTCCATTTGGTTCCTTTTTATATCTTCTGTTTCTTTGCTGAGGCTTTCTATTTTTAAATGCACTTCAAGCATGTTCATAACTGCTTTTTGAAGCATTTTCATGATGGTTGCTTTAAAATCTTTGTCAGATCATTCTAATTTCTCTGTCATCTTGATGTTGGAGTCTATTGATTTTTTCCCCCCACTCAGAGATCCTCCTGTTTCTTACTGTGGTGAATCAATTTTGATAGGAACCTAGACATTTTGAATATTATATTTTGAGATCTTGGATCTCTTTAAACCTTCCGTTTCATCTGGCTTCCTCCAGCACTGTTCCTCCAGTGAATGGGGGTGACACCACCTCATTCCTGTCAGAGGAGGGATGGAACAGAAATCTAGGTTCATCACAACACATGGCACATGGGTAGAGGAGGGGCTTCTCATTCCTTCTGAGTGTGGGTGAGATTTCTAACTCTTTACTGTTGGCATCTGGGAAGGAAGGGCTGGCATCTGGGAGGAGGGTTAGGAATGCCTTATTGCTGCTCCTCTTGATGCCTCGCTGGGTATCATGGGCAGGTGGGCTCATTGGGTATCATGGACAAGTGGCCTCCTTGGGTATAATGGGAAGGTAGTCTCATTGAGTATCATGGGCAGATGGCCTTGTTAGGTATCATGGACAGGTGGCCTCGTTGGGTATCATGGGCAGGTAGCTTTTTTACCATTGAGCACTGGTAAAATTCCTGACTGTATTCTAAGTCTCCTTAGGTGTTGTGGTGATGGGGAGGGGCACCTAGTTGCAGCTGGGTGGGATGGAAGTCCAGGTTTGCCCCACATGGTCTCCATTGACTGGCACTGGGGAGGCTGAGACCAGGGGCAGGGAAGTGGGGGCGGGGGAGGGCTCATTACCACTTAGTGTGACGAGTATCCTGGCTGGCTCATCTCCTTGTCAGCACTACTGCAGCGAGCGTTTGTGGGCACCAGATTCCAACTTGTAAGGAATCTAGTGCCTCCATTCTGGCCTTTGTTAGCATGGATGGGGGTGGGACAATAAGTTTTTCTATGGTCTTTGGCTAGAATAGAGCACCTTATGTCTCAAAGTTTTCTGTCTTTCTAGGCTGCCTGTTTCCTGGACCTCTGGCTAGAGACAGCAGATTCCCCGGAAGCCTCTTTGAGTCTGCATCTATTGGCATTTCTATAGTGATGACTCCTTCAGCTCTGGGTCTGGGATGTATGAGGCAACATGAAAACCCAGGGGGCTCCCTTTGGTGCTGGTCTTTGGGTCCCAAGGTACCTAGCTGCTCTGCATTCTTCTCTCTACCCTTCAGGGTCCTGTTATGTTTGTTTTATATACAATATTCAGGGTTTCGGTGGTGCTTAGTGGGAGAATAGGGAAAAGTATGTCTCCTCAATCTCCCTGAAAACAAAAGTATTTGAAGCTTGTTTTCAAGCTTTTAAAAGGTGAATATAAGCAGACTTTAGTCCAGGGTTAGGTTGGTCCCACAACTAAGGTCTGTATTCCTGAAGTTCCTACTGTATACCCCATGTATCACAAAGTCTTTCCACTGTGGCGGGAGGGGATATAAACTCTTCCCAAAACACACCTGGATTTTGACAATAATATTAGCTAAGAAGATCTTTTATTTAATTTGATTTTTTTGTTGTTACTGGTGTGGTTCGTATGAAAACTTGGTCCCTGCCTTTCAATGTCTCTTTGCTAAGAGTCATCTTGTCCTTCAAGAATTACATGGGTCTGGTCTTGCCATCCCTTTGCTGATTCCTCACAGTGTCTATGGGAACCTGGAGGCTGAAAGGTTTACATTTGCTCTGGTCCGTTCGTGACCTGTGCTCCTGCCTCCCATCGATTATCACTGCCTACAGTTTCTTCTTCACCTTCTGTGTGTGCATTGGGCTTTTTCCGCACCTCGTGTATAGGTGGAGACCACTATTGATGTTTGGACTCTGGGAGCATCACCAGGGCAGTGATGGGCTGCAGCCAACTCCACCCAGCTTGGGAAGAATAAGGTGCGGGGTTCTGCTAGAGCCTGGCAAGCAGTTTAAAATCATGCCTTATGAGGCACCTGGGGGGCTCAGTCGGTTAAGCATCCGACTTCAGCTCAGGTCATGATCTTGCAGTCTTAAGTTCAAGTCCCAAGTTGGGCTCTGTGCTGACAGCTTGAAGCCTGGAGCCTGCTTCAGATTCTGTGTCTTCCTCTCTTTCTCTGCCCTCCCCTCTCTCAAAAATAAATATTTAAAAATATATAAAATAAAATCATGCCTTAGATTTCCCTCTTCTTAACAGCCTCCTGATGAATTTCAACATTGGGAGAGTTTCCCTGGTGAACTCTTCTATTTGGGCTCAAGCCTTCTGTCATGTTGCTTCAGCCCAATTTCTTTAAGCTGTTCCTACCTCCCTCTTACCTTCACCTCCCTCCCCCCAAATTCCATTTCTCATGTACAGCTGCTGGGTTCCATCACTGCACCGCAACCGATGTAGACCTTGTCCAGAGAGCAATCTCACCTTTCTTGCCAAACATATTCCGAAGACATTATTTCCTGCAGAGAAATTATTTTTCATTGTTAAGGCTTAGACATTGCAAAACTCCAGGGAGCCTCTTTCCCACCTCCACAGAAACGACACTGTGACCGGGTCCTGGGGCGCTCTGACGTGGGAGCCTGGGTCGCTGCGTCGTGCAGATGGTGGCTCTTCGGTTGCTAACATATGCCTTGAAACCAGTTTTGCTCATTTGCCATTCGTCTTCAAATGTTTGTGGTTGTATCCTGCTGTACCAAAATATTTATATACATAAAACCTGCATTTGAAGTTGAGTATGTAATTTATCCTTTATGTGTATTTATTATTCAAGCTTATTTATAAAATTGTTCTCTACCTAAAGGTTATAAAATACCACGTTTTCTTCTAGTGCATTTCTTTTGTTGTCTTGTTTTTCTGTTTTTAGATCTGTAAGCCTATTGCAAACATTTTGAAGTAAGAAAAGAGCTAAAGACAGCTTTTCTCTCTCACTTAGCAAATAACTGTTCTGACATGATTTACTGGTTGAAGAATTCTCTGTCGATTTGAAATGCTGCTTTTTCCACATAATAAATTCTGGTTTTTACTTGGGTTTTTGTCTTGATTCAAGTTTAATATTAAATTCTTATCTGAACACAACACACCCCCAGTTTTGTGTCTTTACAAAGATGTGCCCAGTTGCATCCTTCATTAACAGTATCAACATTCTCCTTAACATCTGATTACTAATAAATGAGATTATCTCTAACCATTCCCCCCCATCATGACTGCATTTTATCTCTGTTATTCTAAATGCATTATCTTGGGGTTCAGGGTCCTAGACTGCCAGAGTTATATGGGCTCTGAGAGCCATCTGGTTCCAGCCCCATCATGCCACAGATGACGAAACTAAGCACATAAAGGGAAGCAACTTGGCTGTTGACATTCAGAGAATCAGGAACAAGGCCAAGATTGAAATTTAAGCCAAGTTTATGCTTCCTTAACCTGCATCTCTTCCCAACCATTCATCTGCATTTCTATAGCATCACCCATACCTGTGTCTCTGTAATTTCCCTTCATTAGTTGTCTTGGTCCTCTTTTCCCTACCCCAGTTCATGCTACATCGGCCTTCTAGAATGATCTTGGTAGAGCAGAAACTGTGCAAGAGAGAAGAGAGAATGGTATGTTGCCTGTGTCAAAAGTGAGGTGGTGTCATGGCTTGATGGCCATTCCTATGTAGTGAGTAAGAAGACCGTGTTGTCAGGGCCACCTGTCAGGCTCACTGACAATGTCTGACTCGGGCTGGGGAGGGACATTCTCCCATTCCTGGTGCAGGACCCCTGGGCTGCCACCTGGCTCCGAGCCTCTTGCACTGTCAGTGGGGCAAGACCCAGACCCAGGAGGCTTTGCTCAGAGCCAAGGGTGGGTAGACAGCACGGAGCAAAGATAACAGACCCGCTGGGGTGATTCCGGAAGACGAGCCACACTGGCTGCTCATGAGTCACGAGGCGAGAAGGACAAGGGATGAGGGAGGGTGAGTAATGACGCATGTGTACATGTCGTGATGTGCTTCAGAGATAAGAGATGTGAGCAGTACTGCAAGAAGGGGCTATCTGTGAATGCTGGAGGAGCAGCTGGGAGAAGGGCATGTGGGGTGGAAAATGCTGGAAGGGAAATGTGGGTCCTCTCTTGGCTGATGAGAAGACGGTGCCTGTTTTTTTCACTTGTGGAAATGCCGGGTCCTAAAGCTATGTGTGAGGGATTTCTGAACCCGTGTCCTGTCCATTTCCTGTGGCACCTGAGGCCTGGGCCGTGGTTGTCATAGACTTTGGAACGAGGTGACCCTAGAGGCTGTGAAATGCTGCTTACCATATTTTCTAGGCAGCCTTCATCGGCTTTATCAGAAAGGCTGCTTGGTGCTGGATGGAGACAGCAGAAGCTAACGCAGATGCAACAGAACTTGTTTAAAGGCTCGTAGGGACCCCATGGGGTCTTCCAGATATAACAGAGAGGGCTTTTCAGGGTGAGATCATTTCTGCTCTGTGGAGTACGGGCAACACCCCATGCAGGAGACATTTTACTGATAACATCACCTCATTTTTCTTCTTTTGTGTCCCCATTTTAATAATGACTTGAGGTGGCCTGGGATCCTGAGGCTACATGTACATTCCCACAGTGCTTCGGACACACACAGCGCGTGTTGCTCAGGATTGTCGAGACGGAAACCATTCAGAATGTGCCGCTCTTTCCCCCAAGCAAGCAGCTTGCACTTTCCCAAGGCTGAGTCCTGTCAGCAAAGGGCGGGAAAGACGAGAACATCCCTCTCAACGTGCCCCGGACGCAGATTCCCATGGAAATGCAGGCAAGGAGAAGGTATGGAGAACGCTCACAGTCCTAAAATGAATTCTAAAATGCAAAATCTCAGTAGTTCTGTTTCTAAAGAGTAGATCACTATGTAACTAGTAACAGACAGAGACGTTAACTGAAAGTAGTTACTGAGAACTCCTCCCTTGGAATGGAAGACATAGAAATTCACCTGCCTAGGTATTTAGAGGGACAAGATGCCCAGCTGCCTTTAGGTGGGTTACCATTTTTGTGTGTGGCCTTACCCCATTTCAGTCATTTAATAAGCGATGTTGGCAGGAAGCCATCCATTAGGTTGGGTTCATGCAGGGTCTTCAGAAATGCTGTTTTCTCCATATAGGGAGCAGGTTGTTAAAGAGGGAATGTTTGTGTCTCCCCACAATTCATATATTGGAACCCCAACCCCCATGTGATGGCATTGGGAGGTGGGTGTTTGGGAAGTAATTAGGTTTAGATGAGGTCAGGAGGATAGAGTGCCCATGATGGGCTCGGTGTCCTTATAAGAAAAAGAGGAGGCCCCAGAACTTCCTCCATCCACCGTATGAGGACACAGCAAGAAGGCAGCCATCTGCATGCCGGGAAGTGGGCTCTCACTAAGTATCAAATATGCCAACACCTTGATGCTAGACTTCCAAGCTCCCAGAACTGAGAGAAAAAAATGTGTTTGTTGTTCCAGCCTCCCGGTCTGTGGCATTTTGTTAGGATAGCCTGAGCAGACTAAACAGAACAGGTAGGTCCAGTGACAGAGAGAGCTGGGCTCCTGTCTTGGATTCCCCACCAAACTAACCGGATGACCTTGGACCACTCTGAACTTCACTTGTCTCATCTCTAAAAACAGATAATACCTTCATTGCAACACCATTGTTCCATTTAGACCAAACACACCCAACCCCTCCCTCCCACTTTCCCTTCCACATACATATATAATGCATCCAGCCCTGTCGATACATAATTCTTACTTCTCATTGATTTATAAAAATAGGAGCTCTTTTGGGAGCTGCCATGTTATGTGGCAAATGTGATGTTTTAAAGGAGACATTTAGGAATTAGACTCCAATTTGCAGGTAGTAGATTTTATGAACTTGGAAGTAATCAAATTTGACTTATTTTTAGGATATGGAAGCTAGAATGGTAACATCTACTCTAGAGTTCAGCACCAGTAATCAACCACTACGAATAGTAAAGACAGATTGCTGCGTACAGCTTTTCCTGGTTTTAATTGGTAGAACCTGGTGCCACCGTAACAGTATTTAGCAAATTCTAATGGTCCCATTAAATTAGGGTCCTGCAGCAAATAGTTGTGAATTCAATTATACTTCTTGGCTCCCAGCTGTCTTGAATATTTCATCAAAAGCTGATATGCCAGTGATGGCAATCACTCCACATTTCTATAAGGAAAAAGACATATTAGGTGAAACCTGGGTTGAAAGTCAACTTGTTCATGAGAAGCTCATCCAAGTCCTCCATTAGCCCAGTCATTGCGGTCACCTCTCGCTGACATGGGGCTGCCCTGAGATGCTCTCTTCCGTGGAGACTGTCTCTGGTGCCATTCGCTCTATTCAGGCCCACCATCCAGATGGCCATAGAGAAGAGGAGCCAAGTGATTACCCTCAACTTCCAAGCGAGACACACTGCCACGGATAGGGCCCACCTGGGACCAGGGGGCTTTGGTCTGTTGAGCTTGGCATAAGCCTGCTAGGACATCTCAAGGGCAAATTTGCACCCAGAGAACATTGAATCCCATAAGTAACAGGAAATTCAAGTGTCAGTTTTCAAGGATTCAAGTATTTTTAGGGAAGAGGGTATGGATTAAATCGCTTCCTTGAGGAGAGCTAAAAACCCAAGGCAGACAAAGATCTTCAAAGCAAGGTCAAGGCAGTAGGCAATATTTGCATGGCACAAGGAAGCGATTGTCTTGCACGCCCTTTATAAGAAGGTTGGAGAGTGAAATGCAATGAAAAGTGGGGTGATACGGGAAGAAACAAATTGTTCCTACTGGTAAAAAGGCACTTGGTCTGTAAGTTTTATGACAGTAAAGCAAGCAGTGGCTTGACAGATTGGAAACACCCATGGCTATGGAGTTGCGTCCAACACCAGGTTCAAATCCCCATTTGGTGCTCACAAATTGTTGCCTTGAGCAAGATCTGCACCCAGAAACGTCAATGTTGACCCTGCTCTGATTTTCTTGAGAGTTACCAGCAACTGACCCAAAGCATCACAATATGAGGCACGTGGGCCATGAAAGAGGCTGAGGCCTCTGCAGCCAAAGTGCTGTGGTCTGGGTTTTATATCCACTATCTATGGTGTGGTTTGGGCCGGCTCTCTTTTACTTCCTCGTACTTCAGTTTCCTCATATGGAAGGGGGCAAAGAGTAGAACTTACCTCAGGGTGCTTCTTTGAAAATCAGATATACTTAGAACAGTGCCCGGCATCTAATAACATTCCTCCATGAATGTTTGTTACTGTGGTAAGCATATTGCTATTATCACTCCTGGGGAAGTCTGTGGTCCTGAGGGAATATTGTATAAGCGAATCATAGAGGAGGGAAGGATAATCTAGAGGGAATCGATAACTACATTTTATAGTCTAGGATGGCCTTGATTCTGTTTCTACCTGACGGAAGGGCACACTTTCCAACATGATTCATCCATTGTGCTGTAGAGCTGGGATTTGAATTCCATTATAATATACCCACTCCAACGACATCCATTGCTATGCAACCAAGATAAAAGCTAACTGATTAACTGGCTCCTTGTCTCCAGGACTTGATTTATTAATCAGGGTCTACACAGTATCATAAATCCTGGCTTGGACTATTGTTGGGAGTATTTGAGTGGCCATGAAAGTGCGAACGTGTTAGGGCAGACGAGCTGACTTCGTTCTCATGGGGGCAAAGGAAACCCCCGTATCTATAGATGGGGAGAGACGATGTTGTTTCCTGTCATGGTTCTAGAAGATCTGCGTGCCAGGCTTGAAACGTTTTCACCAATCCCTGGTTCTCCCAACAGTTAGGCAGAGGATTGAGCTGTGCCTCCTCAAAGTTCAGAATGAGGTGGTATGTGTGTGTTCCAGGTCGCAGCACCCACTTGCGGGAGACAACTTGGAGCCCACTCCTCCCTGCTGCTTTGGGCAGAAGTGCGTGTTGCCGTGCAAGTGCCAAGAGAGCTGAATATTCTGGAATTATGAGATGACCCAGGGAGGATTGATACACTTGTCTTTGCTGAGTCATGTCACTTTGTTCTGGTCCTATTCTATTTTTTTTTTTAAATCAAAGCGTCAAGTAGTCTATCTTGACTGATATCATATGGTTTATAAATGAATATGTATAAGTAAAAGGTGATCATTAGGAATTCATATACATTTCTTCTATGTACTACGTAGTTTCAGTAAACTGGTGAAATGTTTATTAACTTCTCATGTATAAAAAGGAAAAGTCTGGGTTTGGTGTTAAAAGAGTTAGGTGGATTTTAAGCACACTGATTAATGCACTAAAATGAATCTGAGGAAAACCCCTGGTGAAATATATCACGGGGTCCATTCTCTGTAGCTTCTAGAAACGTGATCAGGGGGGCATCAGAAAGGCATTAAGCACCATGCTTATTAAGATTCTGGATAATAAGAAACAGAATGGGTAGAATCAGGATGTGTAATTACCTTGCTAAATGCCTAAGATCAACTGGACAAAGTTCAGATTAAATTGTGTCCCGTTGTATGTTGCACTTTTAATTTAATAGTGTAACAAAATATCCATTAACATTTACTCCTGTTATTTCTCTTCTCAAAAGATCGGTGCTAAGTGTCCAAGAATAGGGGAATAGTCAGATAAATTGTCATTTATATGCTCAGAGAACACTGAATGTCACGCAGCTTGCTAAAGGCATCATGTTAAATAGAAAAACTAAATCCCAAATTATATGCAGGATGAGCCCAATGCAGGTTTTTTTTTTAATGTTTTATTTCTGAGAGAGAGAGACAGAGTGAGTAGGGGAGGGTCAGGGAGAGGGAGACACAGAATCCATAGCATTCTCCAGGCTCCGAGCTGTCAGCACAGAGCCTGACACAGGGCTCGAACCCACAAACTGTGAGATCATGACCTGNTATGTTGCACTTTTAATTTAATAGTGTAACAAAATATCCATTAACATTTACTCCTGTTATTTCTCTTCTCAAAAGATCGGTGCTAAGTGTCCAAGAATAGGGGAATAGTCAGATAAATTGTCATTTATATGCTCAGAGAACACTGAATGTCACGCAGCTTGCTAAAGGCATCATGTTAAATAGAAAAACTAAATCCCAAATTATATGCAGGATGAGCCCAATGCAGGTTTTTTTTTTAATGTTTTATTTCTGAGAGAGAGAGACAGAGTGAGTAGGGGAGGGTCAGGGAGAGGGAGACACAGAATCCATAGCATTCTCCAGGCTCCGAGCTGTCAGCACAGAGCCTGACACAGGGCTCGAACCCACAAACTGTGAGATCATGACCTGAGCCGAAGTCGGATGCTTAACTGACTGAGCCACCCAGGTGTCCCAAGCCCAATGCAGTTTTAAAAGCAGAGGGCCTGGGGTGCCTGGGTGGCTCAGCTGGTTGGACTTCAGCTCAGGTCATGATCTCATGGTTTCTGAGTTCAAACCCCGCATCAGGCTCTATGGTGACAGCTTGGAGCCTGCTTCTGAGTCTGTGTCTCTGTCTCTCTCTCTGCCCCTCCCCCTTAGCGCTCTGTCTCTCTCCATCTCTCAAAAATGAATACACATTAAAAACTTTTTTTAAAAAAGCAGAGGACCAGAGAACCAAGTGTGGTTTTTCTTCTTTTTGCATTTTTCAATAATTTTTCACATAAGTACATGTTTTTATAATGACTGTAACATACTTTTAAGAAGAGCAAAAGCTTTGACTTTAAGGTTCAAGAGCAATCTCCTCATTCCCACGCACGGTTGGGACCTTACTAGCGCAGATGAGTTTATCACGCCTGTGATGATGTAAGGAACTTGGGATCTTTGGCATGCCATTGGTGCTGCTGTAGGAGTTTTTCTTGCTCTGATTTATGAGTTCATGCTTTAATGTGATTCAAAGTATTTTCCGGAAAACTGTGTTATGAAATAGAGCGTCAGGCTGTTTCAGTGTGCAGTGGTTGGGGGCGGGGGTGGGGGTGGGACTCAGCATTCAAGCACATTTTCTATCTAAAGAAGGCCAATATTTTCCTGACTTGGGCTGCCCTTCAATATGCATGTTTTTTAAGGAAGCACACTCAGATATGTTTCCCGTTGTAGATAAAATTAACAAGCACCTGAATTTCAACTATATTTAAAAAGTACTTTTCCATGTATATGAAGGAGCTTTTCCGTTAGTTTCGTTATTTTCATTCTCCTGCTTGATTCTGGTGCTGCATTGAGGTTATCTTGTCTTAGGCTTAAATAATTTGATAGAAGGAGTTAATATTCAAACACTTTAAATGATTCTTGAAAAGGTCCTCAGAGTTTGCCTAAAGATCACCTGCCTTATAGCTAACCCTCTATATACAGCATGTTTTAGCTTTTGCTGTTTATTTTTCCCTACTTTAAAAAGGAGGAATTTCAAGTATAACAAATTTCTCTTGTACTCTGTATTTTTCAGAAACTATTATATCTCCAATTATAAATGCCGTCGTGTTCGTTGGGCCTGTTGCGCTGGAGAGCAGGTATGTAAAAGGTGTGGGGGGTTAGCAGTGTCCTTCTATTTCTCTACAACTTGCTTGCACTGAAATTTGAAATCTTCTAACGGCCTTATAAATGCTTTACTCCATTTTCTATAATAGAATGCATTTGGGAGAATGCAATTTTGGTCTTAATTTGGGAAAACGTAAAATAAGGAAGACGCTATTGCCTTCCTGTTCCCAGTGATCCATTTGAGATTGCTTTATGGCTCATGATTTGAAATAAAAGGTATTTGATTAAAAAACAAACACATAAGATACCTCACAACAGGTATTATAAAGAGCTTTGTTGAAAAAATTATATCAGACAAAATCCCCTGGATTTTCTCAAATGCTATCTGCTTTCATTCATTCACACATTCATTCACTCTTTTGTTTGTTCATTCAACACATAATTATTGAGTACCTCGGGCGTTCAAGGCCCCGGGTGCCCTAACTCATTTGTTAGCTCTTGAAATACAGATCCTGTTCTGTATTATGCTTGAGTGTTTGGAGGCGCTGAATTACACTGTTGAACAGTTTGTCACAATATTACTGTTGCTGTATTGTAAAAATTACAGTGTGTTCATTGTTCCCTCTCTCTGTACTAATTTCCTTCCTTCCAGCTGACGGTGAATTAAAATAGATGCAGAGAGAAGAGGGCAGGGCCGTCACCTTCGCTGTCACACGCAGGGACCAAGGGGGTGTTGGGTCAGGTTCTGTTGGGACATATTTGAGATATTTTCTATCATACACTTTGCACGGAGTACAGTTTCCCAAGAATGAAAAGGAAAACACACACAAGGTCAAGGTTTTGAGGTTGGTTTGATTTGAGCTGTTATCTGTGAAGCAGAGAAAGCAGGCTAGAGGAAATGGCTTGCTAAGTCAAGATATGAACTAGGTCCTTGTAACTAATTAAGTTGGTCAAGTTCTTAGGGGACAATCCCCACCTTCCATGGGAAGTAATCACAGTTTTTACAAAATCATAGGCAGTAATGGTGCTGTGCAGCAGACTGGCCCTCGACCCACCTGGTGGGCTCCTAATCCTGCATCTCCTTACTCTCACTTTGTCAGGCGCAGGTCCCCTGAGTGGAATCCACTAAGTATTTGTTGTGTGTTGAATTGACTGAGTCTTTTGATTTTCAACTAACTGTTGGGGTAACATTACAGTATAGCATCTATTCATTGATACTAGCTGTTTATAATATGCCACAGTAGAACGTGGAAAAGGAACATTCTCACAGCCGATGGAAGCTTCCATTATCCCCTCATCCCTGCACTCTATTTTGGAGTGTAATTTTAAAAATCATAAGTCCTAGAAAAAAGAGTTGCCCAGTATCATGGGAAATGTCTCTTTCAACCATCAAATGTAGATTGTTATTAAGAATAATCGAAAGGCTAAAATATCTTCAGAGTCAGAGAACTAGGAAGTTTTGCTTTGTTTCTTTATTGCTAATGCAACTGCAGAAATAAATATATTTGATTTGAAATGTTTTTTTAAAGAAGGTTCTTTTTTGCTTAGAAAAATAAGATGTCTGGCCATAGCAACATTTTCCTAGCTGTGTCTCCTGAGGCAAGGGAAACAAAAACAAAATAAAAGGCTTCTGCACAGCAAAGGAAATAATCAACAAAACCAAAAGGCAACCTAAGGAATGGGAGAAGGTCTTTACAAATGACATATCCCATAAAGGGTTAGTATCCAAAATATATAAAGACCTTTTACAACTCAACACCAAACAAAGAAAATAATAAGTAATCCCATTAAAAGTGGGCAGAAGACATGCACAGACATTTTTCCAAGGAAGACATACAGATAGATGGCCACAGACACAGGAAAAGATGCTCAACATCACTTATCATCAGGGAAATGCAAATCAAAACGATCGTGAGATATCATCTCACACCTGTCAGAATGGCTAATATCGAAACCTCAGCAAACAGCAAGTGTTCTCAAAGGTGTGGAATGAAAGGAGCCCTCATGAGCTGTGGGTGGGAATGCCAAACTCATACACCATTGTGGAAAACAGAATGCAGGGTCCTCAGAAATTAGAAATAGAACTAACATGTGACGTAGTAATTCACTATTGGGTATTTTCCCAAAGAATATGAAAATACTAATTTGGAAAGGTATATATGCACCCCTCTGATTATTGTAACATTATTTATAATAGTCGAAGTATGGAAGCAGCCCACGTGTTTATCAATAGATGAATAGATAAAGAATATTTGGTGTTTACACATAGTGGAATATTACTTGGCCGTAAAGGAGTATGAATCTTGCTATTACAACAATAAGGATGGATCTAGACAGTGTAATGCTAAGAGAAATAAGTCAGTCAAAGACAAATATCATGTGATTTCACTCCTATGTGGAATTTAAGAAGCAAAATAAATGAACAAAGGAAAAAGAGACACACTGAGAAACAGACTTTTAACTATAGAGAACAAACTGGTGGTTACCAAAGGGGAGGCGGGGGGTGGATACTTGTTATGATGGGCACTGTGTTATGTAGAAACTTGTTGAATCACTATATTGTACACCTGAAACTAACATAACATTGCATGTTGACTCTACTGGAAGTAAAATTTTCAAAAAACACATTAAAAGAAAAACAAGACGGGGGCACTTGGGAGGCTCAGTTGGTCAAGCGTCTGACTTTGGCTCACGTCATGATATCTTGTTCACGAGTTCGAGCCCTGCGTCGGGCTCTGTGCTGACAGCTCGGAGCCTGGAGGCTTCAGATTCTGTGTCTCCCTCTCTCTCTCTGCTCCTTCCCTGCACACAACTCTGTCCCTCTCTCTCAAAAATAAATAAACATTAAAACATTTTTAAAAAAGAAAAATAAGATGCCTTCCTAAAGATCCAGAAACTATGAGAACATATTTATATGTATAAATTTACTTTTCAACATATTTAAAAGTATGAGTCACCCTGATCTTCCCACTAGACATAATCACCATTTATGTATGTAGATATGCATACACATGCAGCTTCATATATTATTTATATGTGATTTGTATATAATTATTTATATCACATAAAATTATAATATATATAAAGTATAATCTCAACTGTGTATATTTATAGAATATTATGTATTTTCTCTACCGCTATAAGCATTTTCCCCCGATCATTTAAATATAAATGTGTCTACCTCCTTTTATAAACATGATTTTGTTGCCTGTATAGTATTCCCTTCATAATGATAACTTTATTCATTTAAAAATTACCTTTTGGTACAAAATCGTAGGCTGGTACTCATTCTACCTGCAGAAGCACCATGTAACTACAGGAAGATATTTGTTAGATCAATTGCTAAAAAAAAAAAAATCCACAGAATCTGGCCCAAAATAAATATCATGCTCACCCACTCTCATCCAAAACTAGAAAGAGTTAACATATGTGCTGTTACCATAA
The DNA here is from genome assembly GCF_008692635.1 of Crocuta crocuta. Lineage (NCBI taxonomy): Eukaryota > Metazoa > Chordata > Mammalia > Carnivora > Hyaenidae > Crocuta > Crocuta crocuta. The sequence continues at coordinate 4,399,643 of NW_027551571.1, read as the reverse complement.
GCAGAAGTGTGGGAAGGAAAGCCGTTCTCCTCCTTAACTGTTTTTAAATCACGCCCATGATGCGCTGGAAGTGAATGTCAGAGAGAGAAGCACGCCTGTCTTGTAACGAGCACAGCAAGGCTATAAACTTGTAACACAAACCCGAAGGGGCGGGGAGGCCTTCGGTCAGACCACTATCTCTCTGTGTAGACCATTCAACAACAATGCTGTCATCTGCTAATTAAAGGCCAAGCATCTCTTCTTACTTTGTAGAATGTATTTCACTCATATACATTATATAAAACCCTATAACTTAAGAGGAGAAATTACATGAATGCTTCTGGTTCGGACTGTGAACTCTGATTTCACGCAATGACTCAGCCGTTTTGAATTCGTAAATAGGTCTCTCTTACTTCGTTGTGCCCACAATAGACGGGTCTACTGTTACCCCATTTGTTGGCTCTACTGCCCGCCTGAGTTCCAGAATTAGGAGGGCTGCTGTCTAGACCTTCCGGCGCGCGTGAGGCCCAGGCTGCGATCTGTCTGGCCAGCGGGACCCGCTCCTGTCAAAAAGCACCATCCCCTTTCGGGCTCGGGAGACACATTTAATCCCGGGGCTGTTTGCAGACAGACTTTAAAAAGCTGTCCCGAGAATACATCTCTGCCAGTAGTTTAGTGTGTCAAACTGAGGACAAGAATTTTGCTCTATTCTTAAAATGCAACTATTTGTGCATTGGGAATATTGGCCAATGAGGAGGAAACCTGAAGGTCAGAAAAACAACGAGGCTGCTCGTGTCGGAGCCGGGCTCCCACACTGCAAGGTATTCTGGAAGGGCCCTGTGTGGGCAGGAAAGGACTGTGGGCTGAGCACTCCCCTGGCCCTGGGGTAGACCCCATATGGTGGCTGTTTTGTGGCTTCGTGAGATAGTAAACCTCCCCATACCCAGAGGTACAGATGAGAAATGGAGAAATGAGTAAGCCGGAAGAATTCTTTGTTTATTTGAAAATTGTGTATATTTTTTTCCCCTGGGAAAGTAATAAAATCCTTAACAGGAGGGTGTGGGGGTACTTGCTGAGAATAGGCAAATAGAGACTTGAGCTGGTGAGGTTGGAGTGTTCTACAAGACATTTTTAAAGGCACTTATGATCCTTACATTGTCGGTGAGTCAGGCAGAGAAGGTCCCAGAGGGCGAGGGTGAGACCCATGCTGGGCAGGGCGCACAGGGACCTGCGAGCCGGCCCAGGGCTGACTCAGAGAACTCCTCAGTGTGAGTACAGAAAACGGAGGAAAGGATAATTTACGGCTTGTGCTTTGCGATTCCCTTAAATAGAAAAGACCAGCAGCTCGACTCTCGGCAGCATGTCCGCTCTTTTCTGAGGGTCTCACTGAATGCGCGGGACACAGGGACTCGCAGAAACGTCTGGAAGAGGCTTGTGTGGGGGCACGGCGGCGTGCGGATGATCACGAGGGCCCCACTCTCTCCCTGATGAAGCCCGCACCTCAGAATGACTGCAGGGGCGAGGGAGGGAAGGGCCGGGGACACACCTGTCCCAGGGCCTGGCGCTCCTGCTGAGGTTCATTTCCTTTCCCCAGTGTGTACATTTGACCAGAGAAGTAGCTTATTCAGTTATCACCCTAGGCAATGATTCACCTGAGAATGCAGTGTAGGTTATGATTTATACACAATCTTAATGGTAAACTGGACATTACACTACATTTTAACTTTGATTAATTACATTCCTCAGTGTCTCGTGGGTAGATTTTGAAAGCACCTGGGAAGTAAAGCATTTACAATGGGTCCCCTAGTGGAAAGAGGGGACACCTGGCCGCCGATAGATGTGCTGACCCAACTGCCTGCCCCAGCCCTTTGGGTGGAAATAACACGGAGCTGTCACCCTGCTGGCTGGAGCTGGACCCGGCTGGAAGGCCACACGCAGTGTCTGGAGGTAGCACACACAGAAGGAACTGAAAAGATCATCAAAGCCTGTCTGGTGTTGATAAACTCTGGCCGGAGGGGTAAAACTTAGTTGCGGAGGTTATTGAAATCGTCATAGCCCCACATTGGTTTTCTTGGCTGACGACTATCTTGAGGGCTATACTGGACGACCTGCTTTCAGTTTCCAGAAGATGGACTTAAAAAGACATCCGTGCCCAGGCCGCGAAGGCAGGTGTGGGTGCGTGGGGGTGTGTAACCAGGTGGCGGTGCGTCAGGAAGGAGGGGAGCCAGATCAGGACCACACGTTCTGTGCGGCGCGCAGGGCACAGTGCAGACCGAGGTGCTGCTGTGGCCGGGGGGAGGCGGGAGCCCTGAGCGCCGCGTGGAGTGAGGGCGGCCTGCACAACGGACGGGCTTGCCCACCATCCTGGGGACCCTTCCGGAAGGTTGAGGAGGAGCTGGCTGAATCATTTATTCCCCCCCCCACACCACCCCCACCCTTGCTGTACACACAGGTACAGCATCTGCCTGGCGACCTGGGGCTGTGCAGCCGGCCCTGGGCCCCTGATGCTCCAGGCCTGCGACGGGGACTTCGAGGGACACTGCCATTTGGCTAGAGACAGAGGAAGTCAAGAAAGCACCTAAAGCGCCCCTCTCACTCTCTGCCTCTCTCTCAAAAATAAATAAAAAATTAGAAAAGGAGGGGAGGTTCCTAAGTGGCTCAGTTGGTTAAGCGTCTGACTTTGGTTTCGGCTCAGGTCATGATTTCAGTTTGTGAGTTCGAGTCCCACGTTGGGCTCTGTGCTGACGGTATGGAGCCTGCCTGGGATTCTCTCTCTCTTTCCCTCTCTCTCACTGCCCCTCTCACTCTTGGTCTCTCTCTGTCTCTAAAATAAATAAAAATTAAGAAAAAAGAAGAAGAAGAAAGCAACTAAAGCCACGCCTTAGCCTCATTTAGGGGCTTGCGGCAGCCAGTGGAGCCCATCAGCTGAGACCCAGGAAAAGCTCGGAGAGTTTTCCCTGTAAAATCTTCAGGCCTTTTCCAAACCGAAGCTCCTATGAAAATTGATCTCAGAATCTAACACATTTGAATTCTTTTTAATGCTTCATTTATTCTTGAGAGAGAAACAGAGAGTGAGGGAGAGAGGGGCAGAGAAAGAGGGAGATACAGAATCCAAAGCAGGTTCCCAGCTGTCAGCACAGAGCCCGATGTGGGGCTCGAACTTATGAACTGCGAGATCATGACCTGAGCCGAAGTCAGGCGCTTAATATACTGAGCCACCCAGGCGCCCCTAACACATTTAAATATCTACTTGGGCTGGAAATATTTTATGATTATTGAAAACACTTGGGGAAATCATCGTGTTAGAGTTCATATGTCCTACAATTAGAAAGAAGGAAGGCATTAGCATTCTGTTGACATGTCTTATTTTTTAGATCTCGTGACTTTTTATGTCAGAGGGACAGGTGGTGAGGTCGAGGGAGATTTTAGGGAGCCCGTGTACTCTTACATGGACTCCCAGATTCCTCCTGGAGACTCAGAGTGGGTATCTGAGAAGCTCAAGGGCAAAATGGTGAGCAGCTGGGGTGTATGAGGAGTTCCCAGGACGGGCGGTGTATCTTTACCATAGTGGATAGAGAGGGGCACCAACAAAGAAGAACAGGTCCGCGGGGCTGGAGGAACATGGTAGACGTGAAGGTAGAGGTGAGGATGAATCAGTGGGGAGGGGGGGTCTTTAGGTGGCAGAAGGGGTAGCACAAGAATCAAGGGAGTCACAGCAAAGAGCATGGGGGGCAGGGTGAAGGCACGGCTCGTACAGGGGTGTTTGAGGAGGGTGTAGTCCACTGGGGCAGAGCCCAGGCTTGAAAATGCCCGTGTCTTCCTGTAACTTGACTCTCAAATGTCACAACAGAGGCAGCTGGCTGGATGGGTCTGGAGAGTCAGCAACCCGTGGCCCAGCCCTTGCTCAGAAAGCGCCCTGGGGATGGGTCCACAAGCTTCCCTGCCCTTTGTAATTGCTCAAGACACAACTCTGACTCCTAGGAAGTCAAGGAGAAGAACCAGTTTATTTCACACCAGGAGGCAATTTTTAGAGGAGCCGATTTCGTATCCATTATCTTCATACACAGATGAATCATTTTAAAGCACTTACGGAGCCCGTACTGACCGTGTGTCCAGGGCTGGGCAGCGTGGGGCAGGAAGGCGGTTTGCAGCCAGCCAAGGAGTAGCTTCCAAAGGGATGGGAGTGACTAAGCCCTTCGCAGGCTGCTGGGGGAGGGCTCTGCGTGCTGACTTGGGGCAGACTGGCGTGGGCTGGGAGGCAGGGAGGGCCTCATGGACGGAACAGGGATTCGCCTGGCATTGCAGTGTCACTAAGATTAGATCGGTGAAGGGAAGAGAGGAAGCATCCCATAGGACAGGAAGCCCCAGGAGCATGCTTCCGGGAATGAGGTTTTGCAATGGAAACAGGCTTTGGAGATCGGCCTTACTGGAAGGGACTAGATCAAGTGCAGCCTGGCTGGGAAGAAGGTGGAATGGGGGAGGACGTCAGTGTTCAGATGATCGCCGAGCCTGGTGGATGAGGGTACATTTTCCACAGTAGGCGGGAGTAGCAAGCACAAACAATTGGGAGTATATACCCGCCCGCACGGTTAGTGTTACTTGACAGGGGTCAGGGGATGCCAGGGCATCCCGAATCCCGCCGCGGATCACGGTGCAGGGCAGGCCCAGAGACAAAAGGCTCCTGTTCGTAACATCGTGCTGGAAAAACACAGCTTTGGGGTGGTCGTGGCCATTTGACTTTGTGTCTCTCACCTTGACTTTATTTTTTTTTTTCCAGGAGGGGAGATATTTTAAATATTGTCAACTTTCTCAAGAAATGAGCGAAGAGGAGTTTTGGAAGTTAGACTCATACTAATGGGGGAGCAGAGGCAGTTAGAGAGGAGGTGATCTCTGAAGTCTAGGAGGCGTGCAGGGAGCTCTGTTACAGGCCTGGGGAAAGGGTACGTGAGGGCCCGTGATGGGGAGAGAAATGTGAGGGTTAGAGTGAGGCAGGCTGGGAAGAGAGAATCCACGAGAGCCTCATGTCCTTCGCACACAGAGAAGGGCTGGCTTTTCCTCCAGTGCAGCTGCCCCCAAGCCCAGCAGTCGGTCATATGGACCCAGAAACAGGTGACCGGCAGCAACGCCCACACTCAAGGTCTGAAGTCTTACAGTCTCCCGTTTCCTAAGCCCGAAATTATAAAACCAGAGCGGTTTTACAAATAAGTGCTAGGATGTAAAAAAATCAAAACCAAACCCCAAACCCACCTTTTCTGCATTTGTGAGTATTAACAATGTGACCGTTATCTGCATTTTTTCTTATTTTTTTTTGCACTTCCTTCATCACTCTTAATACTATTGCCGTTGTGGGCATGGGTACACAGTCTGTCCCCCAGGACCCTGTTAGGTGCTTCCGCCTAGAAACAAAGAAAGCATTGTCGTGATGATCACAAATAGAAACCTGACATCAAAACGCAAGGATTTTACACTATCTATTAAATCATCAAAGAAACACTCCCCCAAGCTGACAAAAGGTTTCCGAAATGCTGAGAGTGGGGGCGGGGTATAAATAGACGTGAGGGAGACATGAATTCAAAGACAGTTCTAGGCGTGCTGACAGGATGGTAAACAAGCAAGCAGTTGCCTTCCTGACACAAACACTGGGACTCGGCGAGTTCTGATTTCCAGCTCGGATTCTGTGTGACTGTGCCACCAAAATTAAGATTTCTCACTTTACATGTCACCGTTCTCGATGGGGCCAGAGCTGGTACAACATTACATTCCGTCTAGAGCGGTTTCCCCCTCAAAGCAAAACTGCCACATTTCACATGGCAACATAGCGTTGTGTTCATGACTGCCTTTCCCTTTGCCTTTTCCTTTCTTTTCTTTCCTTTTTTTTTTTCTTTCCTTTCCTTTCTTTTCCTTTCCTTTCCTTCTTTTCCTTTCCTTTCTTTTCCTTTCCTTTCCTTTCCTTTCCTTTCCTTTCCTTTCCTCTTCTTTTTTCTCCTTTTCTCTGCAAGTAGGAAAACATCGTGGTTTGATGCAATGGCCCGACACAATAGGAGCTAATGAATAGAGCACGTTACACTCAAGAGGCTGCAGTTCAATTAATGGTGGTGACAATCAAGTCAGAAATATGAACCATGGTAACCACAGATTTCCAGTCTATAGGTACATCAGGGACAGTGTCGCTCTTTGGTGATTGTTGGGGTCCTGGGAAGGAAAAGGGCCTGGAGTGACAAAGCACCACTGAGCTGGTGAATGCCACCTTCACAAAGATGGGCATTGATGGGTTCCTGCTCCAAGAAGGCCTGCTGCAGAGGCCCAGGGCTTTATTCCCAGAGAGCTTAAAGGAGTCCAGGAGGGAAGGTACAATGGCAAAGAGATAAGTATTTTGGGGGAGCTGAATAAGACAGAAGAAAGAAAGGTATGTGCTGGGGGTCATCCATTACTGCAATGACCTGGATTCATTAGGATTCAGGGGTCATGAGTCATGTGTGGGTTGAGGTAGGTGTTTAAGGTTGAATTGCGTGCCTTCAAAATTCATATGTTAGGGTCCTAAGCCCCAGTACCTCAAATTGTGACCTCATTTGGAAATAGGGTCATGGGAGGCATGCTTAGTTAGGATGAGGTCACAGTGGAATAGGTGGTACCAGTGTGGTTGGTGTCCTTATAAAAAGGGGAGACCTAGACACAGACATGCACACGGGATGAATGCCGTGTGAACATGAAGACCAAGGATTAGCTTGGTGCATCTAAAGGCCTAGGAACACCAGAGATGCCCGCCAACCAGTAGCAGCTTGGAGGATGGAATGGAACAGATTCTCCCTCCAGGCCCCCAGAAATTGCCCACTCCCCTCCCACCCAAACCTTGATCTTGGACTTTTGGCCTCAGAACTGTGAGACCATACATTTCTGTTGTTGAAGCTACTCCATTTGTGGTGCTTTGTTACGGCAGCCCCAGCAAAGCCGTACCCCCAGATCCACTGGATCAGGAGCTGTGGTGGGAGGGCCCAGGTAATCCATGTTTGAACAGCCTGTCGGGATTCGAAGGCACATTCAAGGTCGAGAATGTGCCTTCCAAGTCCTGTTTCCATTACAGCAGTCTGGGATACTTTCTATAAAAAACAGACCTTTGGACTCCCTTCCTCCTAATCTTCATACCCTCCCCACCCTGAACACACACACATGTTTCTCGGAGTAGGTTCTGAAACCAAGGGCCGTGCATTTTCTGTGTAGAAGGGAATTGCTTTTCCAGTAAAGAATCCTGGCTTTTGCCTAATGTTTCCTTTTCATAGCACACTTTAACATGAATTGTCATGTTTGCTTACTTGTAGATTGTGAGCCACTGGTGGGGAAGAGTGAAAAGGAGAGGCTTTTGTTCACTCAGGGGTCCCTGGGTGAGTCAGGGGAGGGACACAAGCCTGGGCGGAGCCCCAACCCTCAGTTCCCCAGCGAGAGCCCACGCATGCCTCAGGCTCTGGAAGAGTCACAGGGGTTTGGAACAGAGAGAATCTTGCTCATCTAATGCTTGCTCATTTGTTTGGTTGACTTTACTGGGAAAACAATCCTAATGTGTAGCTTTGACCAAGCCCCCCACCCCCAACCCTTCATGGCCTCTGCCTCTCTATTACGTGGGAATCGGACGGCACCCGACTTCCTGGCTGGGCTCTACACAGTGTATCCAGCCTCCCCCACCAAGCCCACTCCCTGCCGACCCTTCCCCTCCCCTCTCTCACGCTCTGGGTCATTATCTGTAATGTTAATGAAGACATTGGCCGACACAGACCTTGCAAACCTATTACCCTAAGCTCTTCTCACACATCAGTGTGTGGACAAGTTCCCTCGGATCACAATCCAGTGTAGTGTCTGAAGTGGACCCACATTTCTAATGAGCTCCCAGGGGCCGCTGATGGTGCCTGGGTCACACTTCAAGGAGCAAACACTCAGCACGATTTAACTTATTTCATCCTTATCACAACCTTTGAGGTTGTTGTTTTTGCCCTTCCTATTCAGACGGGGAAACTTATGCACAGGATGATGGCGTGCCTTGTCCTACGTCACACAGCAAGTCAGTGACAGAGCCGGGATCGGAACTCAGGAAGCCTGACTCTCAGGTCCATTTTCTTGTCTATTTCCCTGTGTTGCATTGCACACAGGCTTGGCAAACCCTGTGGCTTCCCAGTATCCTGGCTTCTTTCTCTCCTTCATGCCTCTAGTGCAGGTTAACTACCTTCTCCCTCTCTCAGTGTTCTCATCTGTGAAGTGGGGCTGTGACATCATCTGCCTCCTAGGGTTGTCATGGGAATCAAACTGGCTTCTGCTTCTCCTCCTTCTTATTTCATTAAGTGAGTAAGAATGTGGACTCAGGGGCACCTGGGTGGCTTAGTCGGTTAAGTGACTTGCTCTTGATTTTGGCTCAGGTCATGATCTCATGGTCATGGAATGCCGTGTTGGGCTCTGCACTGACAGTATGGAGCCTCCTCGGTTTCTCTCCCTCTCTCTCTGCTCCTTCCTCTCTCTTTCTCTCTAAATACATACATACATACATACACATTTAAAAACTAATAATAATGTGGACTTAAATCCCACTGTCTGTGTCGAGCTGTCCTTGTAAGATTCTGTGTGACCTTGTGTGTTACTGAGACCCTCTGCATGTCAGTTTCCTCCTCAGCAAAGGGCCCAACGATACTTTCTTCCTCACAGAGTAATCTTGGAAAGGTGAACTAGGTAGTATACGCACAAGTGCCTCACAGAAGCCAGGCGTGCAGGAAGGTGGTAAAAATGTTATTTTCATTCCGTAAACACGTCTTCCATCCACATCCATATATCCTCATTCAGTTAATGCTCCAAGCACTCTCAGGCACATCCTGTCATTTAGTCCTTCTGAGAGTCTTGCAAAACACTGGTTTATTTCTGCCGTGCGGACGAGAGAGTGGAGTCGCAGAGTTGACAGGCCTTGTCAGTGCCATGCGGTTCATTGTTGGTGGAATAGAGTTGAAAGCCCCCACCACATTCATCTTTCTGCGTGCATCCTGGTAGTGACCTTCACAACGAGCGGCCCACCAGATGCAGAACAAGAAGAGCAGGTGCACGTGTGAACGGTCGTGGGTATCTCTGCAGGTCGGGTACTTAACCCACTCCCATGGTTCTGAGCTTGTGGCTTCCTTCTGCCCCTTTGTATTATGTCTTTATGTGGCTGCCTCTTTTTTCATGAATCTATGTCCTCCTTGCCCTCTGACTGGTCCTTTTCATGATAACTCTCAGTCACAGTGGCCTGGTCAGCACAGCCACGTCCGGTCACCTGTCTATCCGTGGCCTTTTAGATGGTCCCTGAGAGCTAAGTCCCCAGAGATTAGACCCTGGGATCAGAAGGGGGTGTGGATTAATCCTAGAAGTAACTTCCTCCTTCATCATGTAGGAAACAAGGGTAGGAGTGGTTGATGCAGACTTGAAAATTGAGTCCAGGCTGATTTCAGGGCAGTGTGCACCCGTGCTCTGAGGTGAACTGACCATCTAGGTTGGAGGTCAGTCTTTCCTTAAGTCAGTTAGGGGCTTTCCTGAGGTTGGAGTGCTTCATTTTGGAGTTGGGTATGTGGTTTTCCCCAAAGTGTTATGTAGCCTATACAAGTGTTATTTGTAAGATTTAAGTAAATTTCTATTAATATTATTTTCACATCAACAAAGATTTATCATAAGCTTGTGATGTGCTTATAAATAGGACAGATCTTTTTGGGATTAAGGGGACCAGATACACACAACACACACACACACACACACACACACACACACACGTGCACACACACACATCTCTTAATGAACTCAAGGAGATTGGCTTCTAGCTTGGAGAGCTTACAAAGGATATAATTAGGAAATACTTGTGATATCTTCCAATTAAGAATCCAATGGAAAGTATGGCCACATGCTGGATCGTTTTTTTTCAGCCAGAAAGTACTGTTTTTGTGTGTGCGTGTGAACAGTTTGGATCACTTTGTCCCTCTGTGTGAAGGGAGCCGGGATTTTCACATTGTTGGGGTGGAGGTGGGGCAGCGATGTGGAGGTCCGTTTTTCCAGAATGAAAGTGGTGATGTTGTGGAAAGGATATTGGACTTGCAGACCAAAGACTCACATCCCAGTTTCAGGTTTCATATTTGCTCACAAGAGGATCTTAAGCAAGTTAATTAACCTCTCTGAACCCAATTTGTTCAACTGTAAGATGGAGTTAATAATAATCTACGTTAAGGATTGCTGAGTAGAAGAAACACAATAATGGACATGAGCATATTCTGTAAATGCTGAAGTGCTGTGTTCATTAGTGGGTTTATCATTATAGCAGTGCTCACCACGTTGCTAACCTGCGTGTGAAATGTGGGAGGATATGGAGTGAGGAAGCGAGAGAACAGATTTGTCCTGTTGTCCCCGTTGCTGTTGCCAGTGAGTGGCCAGGCCTGAACTGGGACAGCAGAGTCCTTGCGGGTGGAGAGTAGACCTTGGCGGATGGTGAACCAACGTAGGAGAAGCATAGAAATCAGCGGCATTTTGTTCCAGAATTTTTCATCACCTCAGGTGGACAGCCCATACCTATTTAGGAGTTACTCCCCATTCCTCCATCCCCCAAGCCCTTGATTGTTACAAATCTACTGTCTGTGTCTGTGGAATTGCTTCTATTCTGGATATCTCACATAAATGGAATCATGGCATAGGTGGCCCTTTGTGTCTGGCTTCTTTCACCAAGCATGACTTCAGGTTCATGCATGCGGTAGCCTGTGTCAGTACTTCTTCCTTCGTTATGTCTGAGAAATATTCCATCGTCTGTACCTGTCCCAGTTTGCTCTCCATCCCGCAGTTGATGCATGATGGAGTTCTGACCTTCGGCTGCTGTGGGTAGCTGTGAACTTCTCCATCCGCCATTTTTGTTTGAGTCGTATCTGCTCTTGCCTCTCCTCTTTCGTTCTCAATGTGGCCCAAGCCATCTGCTGGAAGATAAATCTGATCTTCTCACCCCTTTCTTCAACCTTCAGCGGCTTCCCTTGTGGTGTGGGATACAATCGGATCTCACTAACCTGGTCTGCAGGCCCCGTGTGTTCTGACTTTTGGGCATCGAGTCAGCCAGTGTCTCTCCCGGCCCTGTACTCTCCGGCCGCCCAGCACGTCTCTGTTCCTGGAGCACAGCCTGCTTCTGTGGCCGATGGCCAGGCCCCCAGCCTTTTCAGCCCAGCCTGAAGAGCTCCTCTAGACCCCTTTTTCCCAAGCTCACTCTCAGGCACACTGGAGATTTCAATCGAAGTCTCACTTTCCAGAGACTCCTTTAAGTGACTCGCTGCGGACTAAGTCCAGCCCCCTGTTCTGGATTCTCTCACTCCCAGGCCTTGCTCTTTGTAGCGTGTCTCACAATCGCAATAATAGCCGATGGTCATGGAGTCCCGAAAACAGGGAGCCCCACGGGAGCTGGTACTGTGTTCTCTTGCACATGCTGTCAACCCAGCACAGGGACATTTGTGGACACGTGCTTGGTGCTCTGCGTCGATTCGTCCAGGGTTGAAGGTGTCCAGTCCCCGGGAGTGCTGACGCAGGTGGCATCTGCGCCCTGCCTCCCAGCGGCTCTGCACTTCCTGTGTGTGCACGATGTGGGGCAGAGACTGGGAGGCCCTTTGTCCTGCGAAGAATTTGGGGAATGTGCATCATTTCCTGTGAGGCTCATGTAGATGGCAGCAAACCCCATCTCCGCGACGGCTGCGAGGTGAGAGGTGCCGTCTTTTTTCTGACGACTGGAAAATAAAATGCAGGTGCCATGCGGGGAAATTGCTTTCATCTGGTCCGTGACTGTTCCCTGTTAGGCAGAGAGAGGGACTCCAACCCAGGCAAAAGTTGAGGATGTGATGGCTGAAATCTATTAAACCCTGGGCCAGTGCTCATACGCTTGAAATGATGTCAGAGCCATGAAGACAGAGTCACTTAATCTCCTACAGAGACTGAGGAAAGTCAGTGCCCTGCGGAAGATCACTTACACTATGTTCCTCCCAGAACACACGTGGGGCAGGCAGGGTCCCATTGTTTGTGCCGGGGCAATGGCAGCTGCATCCATGCCTGGCGGACCCCCGTCGCCATCCTGTAGGCGGCATGGCTTGCGGCGGGGCTGCGCTTTGGAGCCACAAGAAAGAGCCACTGCAGGTGAGCGACAGAGGCCGGGAAGGGCTTCATCCCGGCCAGCAGCTTGGAGTGAGCTCGGCCTCCAGGAACTGCCAGTAGAAAGAGCAAGGGAGGCCCATCGAGGCAAGCTCTCAGCCACAGTGACCGTCGGATCATTCTGACTCTTGCACACCCCACAGGGCATATGGAAAGTCTTAATGAGGAGACTGCTTTGTTAGGCTTTTTTTTTTTTCCTATTAAAAAGAGGTTTAGAGCAGAGATGTGAAGATAAAGCGTTAATCATCCTACAAAATACAGGCCAACCCCCACCTCACGTGCCCCGTGCCGGGTGCTGGGCTGTGTCCCTTACCTGTATCCTTGTTTCTAAATCCCCTCAGGGACCTCCCGAGTGAGTGTCCTGATGAACCCATTGTATAGATTGAGCCAGAATTTAGAGAACTTACATAACTTGTCCAAGGGCCTTTAGCTAATAAGGGAGAAGGTGGAATTCTTGCCCAGGTTTTTAAAAATCCAGGGCCCTTGCTTTGAACCGTTAAAGTGAATTGACACTATTTTGCAGGTCTGAGACGAGAACGGGACTCTGTTAGGACTCCGTCCTTTGCAGCAGGAAGGAGTGATAGGTGAGGAAGGAGAGAAATCCATCATCAGTGTCCCTGGGGAGCCCACAGTGGATTTCTTCAGAGTTATGCGTAGACGTGTGCACACGCGCACACATGCTCACCAAAACAAAGGCAAAAACAAACAAGCAAGCAAAGAACAACAGGCAGATGGACCAGGAGCCTCCCGGAGCAGTGCCTTTCTGTCTGGCATACAGGGCCCGGCAACTAGGTTCAGGGGTTGGAATCACGTGACCAAATGAAGGATGCAGTCACCCTCTTGGACCTGTTTCTGGAGATGCATTTCCGGATCCAGGCTACAGGTGACTTATAAGTCAATTGCCCCTTTGGCAGAATCAAAAAGAGGTGCTTCCTTTTCCTCTGTTCCCCTTATACAGCCTCTGGGGGCAATACTGACTACGATTCTTGGGGCAGCTGTCTGTTTCAAGTCGCACTTGTGTGCACGTCTCCATGTGACTCGGGACTAGTTACAGAAACAATGTGTCCTTTCCTTTGCTCTTCCAGAAAGCGCAGGTAATGATGGTACCTTCCTTTGAAGGTTAATTTTATGGATTAACTTGGCGGGGCCACAGTACCCAGATACTGGAGGTAATTTCTAGATGAGATTAACATCTTAATCCGTAGACTTTGTGTGAAGCAAAAGACCCTCTGATGTTGGGGTGAGGGCCTCATTCCATCAGTTGAGGGCCTTGATGGAGAGACTGATCTCCCCTGAGCAAGAAGGGGATTCTGGCAGCAGACAGCTTTCAGACTCAGCCTACGCCATCAGCCCCTCCCTGGGTCTCCAGCCTGCGAACTAATTCTGCAGATCTCGGACTTGCCAGCCCCTATAATTACATGAGCCCATTCTTTAAAATCTCTCTCCCTCTGATATCCTGGGATATTATATATGCATGTATAGTACTGGTCCTGTTTCTCTGGAGAAGCCTGACTACTATACCACACTCTTCCTTGTTAGGTCGTTTTGAGGATTAAGTGCGTTATGACCCATGAAGCCCCTGGAGTGTGCCTGGCACAGAGTAAGAGGCCAAGGTGTTAGCAATCACATAACATCCAGAGCTACCTAATGCAGTCTACATGCTCACTCAGTGTGGGGCGGGCATTGGGCGGGGCATGGGGTGGCAGAAGGCTCAGGTCTTGCCCTTGGGAACAGGACAGTCCAGGGAGGGACAGCATGCATTTCTGGCAGCTGGGATACGTGGCGGAGGAAAAGACAGGGAAAAGGGGGTGCCGTCGCTGTGTGCCGACTGCGGTGTGCCGACTGCGGTGTACTCTGACACCTTGACTTGAGGCTCAAGGTCGGTGCCTTTCTTTAGGTCAGTCTCGTGTCATGAGAAGGGATGAATTTAAGGTTACGTCAGGTCGACATTGGCCTTGGTGCTGGGAAACTGATTCTGATTCCGGAAAATAGGGTTACAAAAGGCAAAGCTACAAATGAATCTGTGATGCTAGGCCATGGTTCAGGTCAAGAGCACATGTGTTCATAGCAGGACATGCGCTCCTGTGTGGCAAGGTTGGCACAGGTACAGGGTAATCGGAAAGGCAGCTCCAGTCCTTGGGAAACCCAGAGCCTAGGGAGCGATATTCCTACCTGGATAACTCCAGTGCCGGCCTCGCTACAGGGGAGCTCATGCCAGGGCACCAGNGTGACAGGGCTGACAGAAGGAAGCAAGGAAGGCACTCGAGATTCTGTGGGTAACTTGTAGTTCGGGGGGAAGCGGAGAAAGAAAGCCTTGCAGAGAGAGGCAGGGTCTGAGCCAGTGCTGGGCAGGGAGGGAACGCAGGGGAGTTTGGGGGTCTGTGTCCTGGGAGTGAGGGGGACATTATTGCATTAATGAGGGACCTTAGGCCCACTCAGCCTTTGCATGCCCCTTCGTAACAAGCCCCTTGGCAATTCTGCATGATTCACGTTGACTGTGAGAAAGTCGTGGGACAGTTACTAAAGAACTGCTTTCACGCTAGCCCACATCTTTCACTCGCTGAATTTTAAGATAATTCATGCCACCATCCAGATGAGGAATCCCAGTTCTTTGTAGACAGAAGCATTGCCGCACTCTCCCTCAAAGCTCCCCTAACACCCGCATGGTGCCCTGCGTGCACTTCCGTTTGACAGAAATGAATGTCAACCTTGGCTTCTCAGCTTATTCAATCCAATCCATCAATGGTTAGTGATTGCTGACAGAAAGGTAATNCCCCCCCCCATCTCGTATTATAGATGAAGATACTGAGCACTTGAGATGTTTAATAAGTTGCCCCAAATTACCAAGTGGCATGGCTTATCGTCTAGAGGTCCCTCAGATCTCTAGAGTCTAAGAAACAGATGCTTGCAGAGGGTTTGCCCATGTCTTCAAATGTAGCCCAGTCACTTGTTCGTGGCTGGTCTTCTCTGTTATTTAGGGAGTGGTGCTGGTAAGATAAAGATTGCTGGCCTGGTTGCATTGTGGGTGTGTTGTCAGCATCTGCCCCTTGGTGATAGACCATGCTGCTCACTGGCTCGTAACCCCAAAGGACTGACGGTGGGGATGCAGCTGAATCTGGGTAGAATCACCTCGCGGTGTTTAGAGGGCCTTCTCCAGAACTGTACTTTCCGCTGGGGTTAAAGTGTGTTAGAAGGATGAGTCAGATGTGGTCCTTGCCACCCTGAAACTCAAAATCAACTGGCGAAATAGCATAAGAACAAGAAACAGGGCAAGAAAAGAGTGAAGTGGTCACAGAAGGCAGTTTCAGATGGCCTAGTTTCCAGGCTCTTGCTCTCATGATCATAGGGCATGGACTCTGAAACCTCGGCCAGGGTCCAGTTTTGCTCGTTCTCCACTGAGACCCATGTGGGACCCTTGTAACCATATACCATTAAAAAGAGAAGGAGTTAAAGCTTCCAACTTGAAAATCAAGGAGGAGGAAGCATCAAGAAAGATCCAGAAAGCACTATTTGCCAGCCAGGAAAATTGGGGATTCTGAACAACAGAGTATTTTTAGGGCAGGGTCCAGAATCTGTCACGGTGGACTGCATTTTCCACAGACAGAAAAGGGAGAGCAGGGAGAACACACTAGTTTGTAATCCCATTGCACAGGCCAGCAGAGCCTGTGAGCTATGCATTATCTCCCTGGTGGAGTAAATGTTGGGGCCAGATTGATTTTGGATGGGCAATCCCTTTGGAAATGGACAGATGAATTCACCTTTTGCCGAATCTCTTAGAAACAGACAACATAGCTTCTTGGTAATCTGGATTGGGTGTATGTTAAGGACATTCAGAAAGAGCCAGCCTTCCCTCTCGTGACTGGACATGTGGTGGTTTCTGCAGAGGGGAGAGGAGATGTTCACACTCTTACATCACTAGAGTGATCCTTATAGGATCACACCGTTTGTTACAACTACGTTCTCATGAGAAACTTAGAATTAGACACAGAACCAACCCAAATCACAAAAAGATAATCATAAGCTCCTCCTCCAGAGTGAAGCCCTTTTAAGACTGTACCCATTCAGAGGAATCTTTGTATCTCCCAAAATCCTTTGCCCAGGCTCTAGCACACAGTAAGCTCCTACTAAATGCCCGAGGAATGGGTGGAAAAGATGTAGGAGGATGGTAATAAGGAGACTTAGAAACACATCAAGTTTATTGTCTTTGTATGAACGTGCATAAATAAGAAAATGACTAGAATGACACAGTTAGACAATAACTACTCAGGACAATATTTCTCCATGGATGTACTGGAATTCCATGTTAGAGGCTGGCTATGCTATCTAACGTGGCCCTCACAACCGAGGAGCTACTTCTGTGATCATTTTATAGAAACTGGTGCTTAGATACACCGAGTGACTTCCATGGATGATTGCTCTAAGAAATATGTGCTCAGTGATTGTAATGAAGGTGCTCTACTGGGGATGTGGAGGCAGGGAGGCTATGCGCGGTAGGGGCGGGGAGGGTATGGAAAATCTCTGCACCTTCCTCTAGGTTTTGCTGTGGATGTAAAACTGATCTACAAAATAAAGTGTTTATTAAAAAAAATATATCGAGTGAATAAATGAGTGACCGGTACATGATAGAGCAGACAAAACTTTGCTCTCCTGATTCCTATTTAGTACTCCGATTTAAGGTCACTCCCGATTTAAGGCTAAACAGGAATGCGTTTCACGCCCTGAAACAAAAGGCTACTTAACTGGATGTTCCTTTGAGATCCTGGGAAGAAGTGCTTCACCTGTGTCATAAAATATTTTGGATGCTGGTGTGACTCAGTCACTCAGTGTGGTAGGGGAGTAGTCAATGGATGGGGCAAGTGACATTAATAATTTGCATCCCACCTGGCTGGTGTTTCTAACTTGATTCAGGGACATTCTCTTTTGCTCACTATTCTGGACCACATTCCCCCAGAAGGTGAACTCCTTTTCTGAGCTGGTGTTTATTGTATCCTGTCCAGTGAGCAGAGTATCATGAACATGTCTGACGTTGGTTAGATTAGTTATTACCTAATGTAAGAGAAAGGGGACAGTCATAGCAAAATAAGGTCTGGCTCCTATTGAGTAGAAAGCTCAGGTTGTAGTCCAAGAATCAGAGGTTTTCTCAAGGTGAAGGTCCACCAAAGTAAAGGGCATGGGTCTGAATTAGAAATCAAGGCATACAAAGTCCAGTGCATTTCCCGGTGGTGTTGATGAACCAAGACAGATAAGGGGGAAGATCAGGCAAGTGTTTGTAAGTAACATTTCAGAGAGTGAAGGCAGTTTTAGACACATCAGGTGGGATATTTGATTCGAAAATAGAGGTTAATTTATTTGATGACTCAAAAGATTAGGTAGGATGCCATTACATGAGAAAAGTAAATAATGTTCACGACAGAAAAAAAACAAAGGTATGTTTAATTCCAGAGAGTTCAACTTTTGGAAGCATTTTGGGACTGGATTAAAAAGTAACTTTGGTAACTGTCTGGCCAGATCTTTATTCCTTTTTTTTTTTAATCCAACTTTCCTCTTAATCGAGTTGGAACAGTCTTGGTGGAATTTGTCCGAGGCTCTGTAAATCGCTAACATTCCATCTTGCCATGTCTTATAAACACATAAAAGACTATTGTTGCACAGAGTTAGGTTTTTAATAATTTTTCAACTCCTTTACCTCTGGAGTCCACTTAAAACCATCCTCTGNATTTGTCAATTTCACGGGTTTTTTTTTTTTTTTTTTTTTTTTTTGTGAGAACAAAGAGGTAGTCTTTCTTGCAGAGAACAATTCTACACTGGCAGAGAGCTGGGCTAGATGACCTAATAGGTCTTTTCTATCTCTAATTTCTGTGATTCTATGAAAATCATCACCCACTATAAGAAACAGATGTTGGCTGGTAGACAATGGCTGCGAGGATCCATCTTCCCCCCTCAGCCCCTTTCCGACGCGTAGGTTGCCACCTCTCCACCCCCGCCCCCCACTTCTCTGCTCTGTGGCAGCTGATGAGATATTTATATCCTTCTCCTCAGCCTGCCAATTATAATTATCAATATCTGCACTGATAAAAAAAGAGGCATCATCGAGTTGTGCACAGTATGTGATAAGCCAAGTTCGAGTTGAACACGAGAATAGTTTCTTCCAATTATGAACAAAAGAGAGGTGCAATGCTCACATGGCCACAAGAGAGATCTTTGGCCCCCCTTGAAGCACCTTCGTGGACAGACGTCAAGGTGGAGGCGCCCTTAGGAGCAGCTATTGCTTGAGACAATGCCGTCTATACTGTACAGAGTTAGAGCATTGCTTTAAATATAATAAACAAAAGTGAAATCTTACACAAGGCAGCACAGCTTAGTAATTGCTGTTTTGGAGCTCACGTCTCTGTAGTTATTTGCTCAGCATTTCATCTCCAGCTGCAGCACAATTTTTGCCAAATATAGATAAATGAAGTTAAAGTTATTGGCAACCACTAGTTCTGTGACCCTGTTTCGAGTTTATAGATTTCATAGGAATGGCATTACTTATTTCTGCAGCAGACAATTGTTCTTCTGAAGCGAGGACTTTTTTCCATGGTGTGGTCTGTAGGGCATTTTGACTGAGGCAGGAAATTTTATCAGAGATACGTGAGCAGCCAGAGAAAGAGTTCTGTCCAGGCTACGGATCAGTTGAAATTTAGAGGTGGAGGGAAGACGGACTCTCAATGCAACCAACAACTTTTAGGAGTTTCCAAACCTTCATAGAATTTTAATAAAGTGTCTGCAGACACCCCCTTTCATCATGGACTGTCTTACAGCGGCGATGCCTCTGTCCCGATCTAATAACTTCCCCGAGACTCTCCGTCAGAAACAAGCAACTGCCGTCATCTGAAAAACAGTGTTTGGTTCTAGTCTTTTACTTCTGTGAAATTTGAGGCTACAGAATTTCCTGTTAGATGGGCAGGACTCCTAGAGGTAAGAATGAAAGGTGGTCTCAGAGGTGGACTCAACCTTCCATAGGGTGCAACTCCCTTCCACAGTGGATGGACCCTGCCCTCTTTTTAATCACCCTCGATGGACAAACAGCTTCGTCTCCCAAGAGGCTTTTGCTCTCATTATCTACTCTCGTTGTTGAGGTGAAATATTTATTTGACACTTTTTTAGGAGAGATGAGCGGTCAGCCACATGCCTCCTGTAAGTCCTTCTTCTCCATCCAAAGCACATCAATTCTCTGTTATCTCATGGTGGCTTCCTTTCAGGCTCTGTGTTAGTTTGGTAAATTTCCTGCTTTGGAGAAAATCATTTCTTGAACCTTCCATACCTGCAAAATCAGACGAGAAGACATATTTTGGAAGGACATGACACTACAGTGTGAGTCCAAGTCAATTGCATTTACACACACATCTCACCCACAGGATCATGTGTGTGCACCTGTGTGTGCACACGCACACACACACACACACACAGTCTCAACATCTTGGCCGTTAACTGGCCTGAAGCTACTTGGTTAGATTAATACAGTTAATTTCCTATCCCTGTGCCTTGCATCTGCACTCAGAGCAAGGTCACTCTCATGTCTGTCTGTGAGCTGAGCCCTCTATGTGAAATATGAGAAAAGTCACACATTAGACTCCCTCTCTTTTCCTCTGCCCCCTTTTACTACCTCCTTATTACTTTTTCCAAGCCCATTTAAAAGATTCATAGAATTCAGCAACGAGAAAATAATTTAAATCTTTTAAAATATATCCTTTTCAGCCCATCCAGTGTTCTCGATTGCCTCTATCAGAAATCACTTTAGAAAACACTTTTCCTGTTTATTGTGTTTCTACCAAATCTCGGGACCATGCGACCCCACCCGTCTTGAGCCCTTCGCCCTGACAGAGCTGACAGAACTGTCATCTATGACGTGTTGAAACTCCATCTTCACACAGTCACGGTGGATTATAAATGAACTTTTTTATATAGCCCTGCCCTCCAAACTGGGCAATGACCACTTTTCCTTCATTTTCACATTCTAACTCCTCGCACTCTAGTAACTGTTGTGCAGACGGTTCTCAGGAAATATTTACTGAACGAAGGAGTGTGTTAACAACAATGATTTGGGGGGATGCCACCAAAATAAAGGGAGGGGGCATCTTTGAGCAAAGCTGGAAAAAGAGAGAAGGCTTTAATGACGGTCTCTGAGGTGTCTGCCCGCATCCTTTGCTGCTTGGCCCCGGGGAGCTTTGCAGCAACAGCCCAGAGTTGTGGAGGGGACCAGGGCCCAGCAGGCTGTGTGCCCTGAGATGGGCTTCTGGAAAGTCAGCTGAGAGGGACGTGCTGTTTGCAGGCAGTGCCAAGGGCTCCTCTGTGAGCTTTCACCGGTTGGGGTCGGATCGGCGCCCTCACTGCCAGGACCTGGGAACCGCCATCACCTGCAGATGTGCCGGGAGCCACTGCTGTGGCTTCCCCCTTTGAAAGAAAGCGTCGGGAAAGAGAGAGAGGCAAACCATGAGAGACTCTTGAATGCTGACAAAAACTGAAGACTGATGGATGTGTTGGGGAGGGGGGATGGGCATGGAGGAGGGCACTCGTGGGGATGAGCACTGGGTGTTATGTGGAAACTAATTTGACAATAAACTATTTGTAAAAAAAAATAAATAAAAAATAAAAAGATTTGTAGTAAAAAAAAAAAAAAGAAAGAAAGAAAGCGTCGGAAGGCTGGAGGCTGCGATGGCCTCCACTACCCTTCGGAGCCTAAGTGGGTGACAACTTTTCTTCTGTGGTCCATGCACAGCACAGGAGTCCTAAGTTACTTCATCTGAATATGCAGAAGATGTTCCCTACAGGAAGGACCTTCAGGAATTCTATTCTTAAACCTCTGCAGGACTTTACAGAAATCGCCTTTCCTCTTTGGTCCTGAACAGGCAGAGGGGCCAGATATGGGAGTATGTTTTCTCTAGAGTATTCTGAAGGGACCCAAGTGAGTTGCAGTGAGGTAGCATGGAGCTTGCCTGCAAGGCTGTTGGCCGGGTCTAGACCGGCAAGGGCCCCAGGGACCACCGGTTTTGACCTTTAGGCTAGTTTAGGGTCATCCTTGTGTGTAGGGATTCTTCTCATAAGCTGTGCTTTTTCTGGTTCATGTAGGCCCACAACTACCATTAGCTTTTATTTTTTCAATTGTAGTAAAATTTATATCACATAAAATTAGCTATTAACCATTTTATTTTTTTAAAATTTTAATGTTTATTTTACTTTTGAAAGGGAGAGAGAGAGAGAGAAAGTGAGCTGGGGAGGGTCAGAGAGAGAAGGAGACACAGAACCTGAAGCAGGCTCCAGGCTCCAACCTGTCAGCACAGAGCCCGATCCAGGACTCGAACTCACGAACCGTGAGTTCATGACCTGAGCTGAAGTCAGATGCCCAGCGGACTGAACTGCCTAGGTGCCCCAGCTATTAGCCATTTTAAAGTGGCACTTAGTGCTGTCACACTGTTGTGAGAGCAGCACCTCTATCTAGTTCAAGACGTTCCCACACTGGAAAAGGACACCCTGTCCCCGCTGAGGGGTTACTCCTCACACCCTTGCCCAGCCCCCCCCCCCACAGCCGTTGTTGGATTTTGCATCTTAATGTGGTGAGAGTTGGAAATAATTCCTTTCAGTCCTTATTTTATTTGCAAAAAGTATTAAACACACTTTATGCCAGGCCCTGCGCTAAGCATTTAATATACATGAACTCATTTCATCCTCCAGCACGACTCAAACTGTTAATGTTTTTATTCCGACTTTAGAGGTATACAGACAGTGGCAGAGAGCAGGCAGGTAATTCTCCAGTGTCGCACAGCCGGGGACGGCAGGGAGGACTCAGACGTGTGCCCTGTACATCCTGACCCTCCCGCTGCCGCACCGGGAGTGACAGACCTGCCTTCTCTCCTCCGAGGCCACGGGAGCTCTTTGACTTGTCACTTTCTTGTTCTGGTTCTGTTCTGTTGCTTCGCTGGCACTGGGCGCCAGAAGACGGATCCAACATTAACATCTGTGTTGTAACTTTCCATGACTATCTCAGGGCGACTGAAGACAGCACAGTTGTTTCCTGGATCACAAGGCTTTGGGCTTCATCCTGACCTCTTTGGACAAGCACGATTTAGGGAGGAGTCCAAATGCTTCACAACATTCTTTTGGAAATTGAGCAAAGCTGGAAGTTGTGTCACTGATAAAAAACCAAAGTTGAGGACCAAAGAGCAATGTGTCTGCTGAACCTTAGGGAAAATGATTTTAAGTTATAAACTTAGCTGTAATTGTAACTCTTGGTCCCAAATAACAGGGCACCAGAAAATACAATAGACCCAAGGCTGAAAAGGTGAAAATGTTCTCTCTGTGTGTATAAATATCATATATTTTATATACTTTAATATATATATATATATACTTTAATATATATTTTACTATAAATACATATATATACAAGCTTCTTATAAATACAGAGCCGTGGTTCTTTTCAAATTTCAGAGTCATAGGAGTTATGTTTTTTTAATCTGTTTCTCCAACACTAACAATTTTTGCTCTCATAAAAAAGTAGCTTCTAATGTTTATTTATTAAGAGAGAGAGAGTGTGTGAAACGGTGGGGGGAGGGGGTGGAGACAGAGGGTCTGAAGCAGGATCTGCCGATAGCAGAGATCCCAATGCAATGCTTGAACCCATGATTTGTGACACTGTGACCTGAGCCGAAGTCGAATGCTTAACCGACTGAGCCACCCAGGCGCCCCCAAAAGTAGCTTTTAGAATGGTGTGTATGGAATCATTTAAAAATCACTGTGGTCATGGGTGGGGCTTGGATTTTGCTTGTTGTTTGCCTGTGGGGCGAGTGGTGGGCGAGTCTCACGGTCTGTGTGAGTCAGTCCACAGGTGGCAGCAAGCTATTGGGTTTGTGTCCCATTTGGGGGCCCCTGAGGGGATACAGGGAACCATCATCCTGTGTGTTCACACCACCCAGGAAGGCAGCACTGCTGTCACCCCCATTTTGCAGAGGGGAACACCGAGGCACAGCACGCCTAGTCAGGAGGTTTTAGCGTGGGGTCTGGTTTCATTGCTGCCACTGGGAACAGAGATGTCATTCTTCCTCGTTCCTACGCAGCTTTTTCCCATTTAGATAAGCAAAATTCAGGAAATGAACACAGAGTCCACTGCTAGGCTCTGTTTTGTCACCATGGACAGAACTGAGAGGGGTCCTGTGGGCTTTCCTGTGCCATCGGGGTCTCTCCAGCCGCGCTGGGCGCTGTGCCCATGGAGGGTGGTGCACGGGCGCCGGGCTTCAGACAGACACACGGGGCTTTAACTGGCCATGTAAACCCATCCGCTTCTTTATGCTGTTGGGCATTTTTTTAATGTTTATTTTTGAGAGAGAGAGAGAGTAGGGGAGGGGCAGAGAGAGAGGGAGACACAGAATCCGAAGCAGCTCCAGGCTCCGAGCTGTCAGCACAGAGCCCGATATGGGGCTCAAACTCGTGAACTGCGAGATCATGACCCGAGCCGAAGTTGGATGCTTAACCGACTCAGCCACCCAGGAGGGAGAAAGAAATGTCAAGTCTGATTTGTGGCTTGGGGCTTCTCTTTTTGGTTTGTGATGAAAAGAGTGGAAATAGTGTGAAAAGTCCTTTTCACAAGTGTGAAAGTCCTGACACAGAATGAGCTGCGTGGGGCACTCAGCCTGTACCGCTCACTTCCTTTTCCCTGCTGATGTGCTGGGCTGATCCAGGTAAGGCCAGGATGACAGGTACATGGGGCTTGACACGATAGTCTCGTCATTCGGTAGTGTGTGCAGAGAGAGCATTGAAGGACAGGATTCTGGGTCTGAGACCTCAGGGGGAGAGCGTGCAGGGATGGCCTTTGACGTGGGCCCAGCGCAAGCAGGTNGAAGCAGCTCCAGGCTCCGAGCTGTCAGCACAGAGCCCGATATGGGGCTCAAACTCGTGAACTGCGAGATCATGACCCGAGCCGAAGTTGGATGCTTAACCGACTCAGCCACCCAGGAGGGAGAAAGAAATGTCAAGTCTGATTTGTGGCTTGGGGCTTCTCTTTTTGGTTTGTGATGAAAAGAGTGGAAATAGTGTGAAAAGTCCTTTTCACAAGTGTGAAAGTCCTGACACAGAATGAGCTGCGTGGGGCACTCAGCCTGTACCGCTCACTTCCTTTTCCCTGCTGATGTGCTGGGCTGATCCAGGTAAGGCCAGGATGACAGGTACATGGGGCTTGACACGATAGTCTCGTCATTCGGTAGTGTGTGCAGAGAGAGCATTGAAGGACAGGATTCTGGGTCTGAGACCTCAGGAGGAGAGCGTGCAGGGATGGCCTTTGACGTGGGCCCGACGCAAGCAGGGTTCAGCGGCAGCGTGCAATGCGCAGGTGTGACGAGTGACGTAGTAGGCGAAAGTGTGTATTGTTTACGGAGCACATACCTACTAAAAGCGCACAATGGACATTTCCCAATGGGCTTTCTGTCCAGGCTCATTCTGGGGCACGGCACTTCCTGCCAGCAGATACCCACCTTGACTTGAACGTAGAGATAATCCCAGAAACAATGCGGATTGGGGCGCAGTTGATAGGCGGACATTCTGTCTTTCCTCTGACAGTATTTGCCTCTTCAAAGTGACAGGCTGAGAAAAATGTTTGGCTCATTGAGGCATGGAGAACACCTTACTTTTACCACCCCCCAAGACACCAGTCTTGTGTGTGTGTGTGTGTGTGTGTGTTTGGTGTGTGTGTTTCAATAAATCCTAAATTGCCAGGGTCATTGTCTCATGATTCACTACTCCGCTTTTCACGTTCAAACATGGTCCAGTGGACAAAGAAAAAACTACAGAATCCCTCTTTCCTGGTTCTTTCCTCCCATTGCCCATCAGCGGAAAAATAAAAGAGAAAGACGGGTTTCAGTCCTGGCTGGTAACTGAGCTCTGCACTAAACTTGGCTGATGGGGGCTCCAGCTTTGTTCATGAATAATCAGCAGTCACATCTGGATTCACATATTTACCTAAACGTAGACAAACCCAAATTATCTTGGATCTGCCTGATGTATTTCTATCCGATGCTGTATTTTTTTCCCTAAATATCTCGCCCCACCATCTTACGCCTCCACATTTCTCTGTCCTCCAAAGACTTAACAACAAAAATATGTGCTTCTTTCCCCCCAACATTCTCCACCCAAGCCGTGAGTGTAAGGGTTTAGGAAAGACACTCTTTTTTTTTTCTTTAAAGTGATTTCATGCAAATCCGTGAATACGTGTGACATGTGAAACATCAGGCCATCTTAATAACGTGATACTTTCTACACTGCGTGTTTTGACTTCTTCTTTTTAAATGAAGCCTGAAAAAGATCGTCTCCGCACCAAATAAGGGGCCGCCTTCGGGCGCACGTGTGCACACCCACTCTTGCTTTCCACTCCTCCCTGCCCTCCCTTTTTTTTTTTTTTATTAGAAAACACTTGAAACTTATCATGTGCAGCAGATGGGAGTAGAAAATGCAACTCGAAGACAGTTATATAAATATATCCTTGATGTCTGTTTTGCTTTTCAATTTGCAGCGAGAAGTACAAAGGTAGAGCAGCGCGGCTGCGAGGGCCGCCTGTGTCTCCTGATATGCGTTCCAGATGCTGGCTAGACTTCGTGGAGCCAGGCGCATGGCCCTGGGGCCGGAGTCCGCGCCTCCTCCAGGTGTGATGCCTCACGCTGATCCCCCCACATGCTGGCCGGCCTTCTCCAAACACTTTCAACTCCGACACCAGCCGCCGCCACCCCTCCTGACCCTGATTCACCTTCCCTGATTCCTGGCGCTGGCGGCGGAGGGGTGAAGGGAGGGAGGGAGGGCGGTCTAGAGACAGGATCGCCCGGGCCCTGCTTACTGCCTTGCCTCTTCAAAAATGAGAACCTTTAAAAGGAAAAACACCCAGAAGGGGGTGGGGGGGAGGAAAAAAAGTGAACCCTGATGTTGGCTGATGCTGTTTGTGAGCGTGCGCGAGGCTCCTGGTGCACATTCTTTGCTGTGTTTTGTGAGATGCTGGGGCTGTTGACCCCCTCCCCCACCGGCCCGGCCGAGGGCTAAAGGTGGCTCTCTGTTTGTACATGCTTGTAAAGGATTTCACGCCGTAATATGTTAACTTCCTGATTAAACAGTGCTAAGCACAGAAGTGTATCATAAATCTTGTAGACACCGACTTCATTTATCTGAACGCAGGTTACTGTCGGGTGCGGGTAAACAAATGACAGGGCATTTATTACGATGTATGGCACCGGAGAGTAGTGCCATTAATAACCCGTGCCCTGCGTCCCCCCATCCCAGAGATCCTCTTGTCTTTGAGCAAGCCAGCGGCCTTGACTCTCTCCGCTCAGGCTAGGGCAGCGTTCTTGATGAGTTTGCACAAAGAATTCCAGGCAAGAGATTATTGGGTAAAAGCAAGAATTACTAATTGGCCCCCTGCCCTCTCCTGGTGCTGGGCAGTTCAGGACACCAAACGTGGCCGGTAGCGAACGACTTGGGGTGTTGCGGTTCTGTATAGAGTTCTGTAATTGGAAAATGTTTAAGGGCACAGCCGTTCCAAGGAGAATGTTAGCAATGACCGACGGGTTGAAGGCTGGGGAGAGAATGGGGGCGCCAGGCCCGGGAGGGGGTGGCTATTTTCTCCTCAATGCCTTTAGAAGCAGGAAATGAGCGAGCTGCATGAGGCATTATTAGCACGGATGGGTCTATTCCTCCGTGTCAGTGACAGAAAACAACCCTTCACAGATTATCTTGTCTTTCCATCTGCTTCCTCATAATAAAAAGGACCCATTTTAACAAGATTCATCATTACTCTTTGAATCGTGTGTGTGTGTGTGTGTGTGTGTGTGTGTGTGTCTGGGAGTGGGGTGAGAGTTGGGCCAGAAATAGTTCAACCTATGGATGGGAAAATTGGGGGAAAATGTCTGAATTCGTACTTGCTGTGTTGCTTTGGAATTCAAATTCTCAATTATGTCTGCTAATTAGAGTAAAGTAAATGTTGGTCCAAAGGAAAGTTGCTAGGTTATCATTCATTCCTCCGTGAACTAGCTTGACCCTCATTGGGCATTTCACTTCATCAATCTAAACCTGACTTGTTTTCATCTGTAAAATAAGGAAAAAGGGTTACCCTGAGCTTCAAATAAAATATTTTTTTAAATGAAAGAGTCTAGCAGAACGTTAGGCAGAAAAGGTTTTGACTACATTTCAGAAATGCAGAATTCAGCAAAATAAGGCTGTACCTAAGATGCTTTGATGGGAAAATCCGTACTCAGCTGTAAGAGTCTTATTTGTAATTAGATTTATTTTCCACAAACAAGTTTGTGGAGTTTGGGGTACTAGGCAGTTGTACAGGTGAGTGTCCCCTACATGTGGGACACAGAGATGAGAAAGTCCTGCCCTGTCCTTGGGGGTTATCTTCTAAAGGGGAGACAGACCTTGGACACAATTTGGGCCAAATGGGCTTTTGTGTCTGGCTCCACAGTCGGACCCAGGAAGAGGCCCATGGCTCGTGGAAGAGGAGGGAATACAAAAGGAAGAGTGAGTCTTGGCCGTACCCGAGGCCAGGCAGCAGCCTTGTCTTTCAGGAAGACATCTTTGGTTATCTTCTTCAGATCAAATCCCACTGGAGCCGGGTGGGGAGTGCACTTTCACGGTCTGCCATCCCCCTCTCCCCCCATCCACCATCACATCTCATGTCCTGCCGGCTACCGCCAGCTTCTCTAAGCTGACTCTGTCTTCTTTCCCACTACCCCCTTTTGCCCAAGATCAATTCCCCTCCGTTCTACAGCTGGTCAGATCTTATTTTCTCCCCCAGGATTCCAACTCAAAGGTCTCTGTGAAGTCTGTCCCAGCTCCTGGGCTCCAATTAATCATCCCCACCGCCCCTGATCTGCACCCTTGCATATGTGATGTTTTATGTGTCCTTTTAAAATGCAGCTGTCTCAAAGGGTCAGGCAGGGGCCCTGTCTCACTCTGCTCCACATCCTTGGCAGCAAAGAGATATTTCCGAGAGGGCTGTTGAGGGGTGGGATGAGCGGTTCCTCTTGGGCTCTTTCTTCGTCCAGGTCCAGACCGGACACGCCTTTCCCACTTGGCCTCACGAGCCCCTCCCGATAGTGCTGTAGAGCCGGTGGTGGCACCACATTTTGGGTCAAGAAACTGAGGTTTAAAGAAATGTATTAACATATCCAAGATCACACAAACTGTATTACGAGGGAAACAAGATTTGAACCCAGGTGTTTTTGATTCCAGAGCCCTTGATTGGACTGATTGGACATGATTCTCTGGGAAAAACCCACAGGCCGGCCTGGAGGGAGCTGCTGGTCAGCGGCCGGGACTGGTGCTTTGAGTCAGTGGCCCCAGTGTGTGGCTCCCTGCTCTGGACACTAGGGTTCCTGTGAAACTGAGTGGAATCGGCCACAGTCTACGGCTCCTTAGCCTCCTGGTGGTGAAACAGGACTGTGCAGGGGCGCGGCAGGAGCATCGCAGGGTAAGACAGCAAGCCTGAGAGCCTCATTCACCAGCCTGTGTCCTACAGGGTTGCAGTGACCCACAAACGGCACGTATGACAGCAGTGGACACGTGGGAGTGATTGAGACACTATTTGGAGTCTTAGAAAAATACTGACTAGTTAGCTTTTGCTCTGGGATTGCCCAGGAAATGCTTTTATGAGAACTAACAATTTTCACTGAGTTCCAAAAGGAAAGAAATAAAGATTGTCCAGGGTCATTCAAACCTGGTGCTCTTAGAAGCTACTGGACTCAAGTTCACCCAACAGCTGGTTGTCAGGGAGAAATATTGTAGAGCAATGTAGGCAAGAGGCTGCCTGTGGCCAAATCCAGAGCTTGGCCTGTTTTTGAACAGGCCATGAGCTAAGATGGCTTTCACATTTGTAAAATGTTGGGGAAAAAGTTTTTCAAAGGGTAAAGCGAAACAAGAGAAGGCTATGAGACAGTGTCCCGTGTGGCCAAGCCCGAGATATTCCTGTCTGAACAAGTTTGCTGACATCTTTCCTGGAGCATTGTGCTTTCCAGTGCTTTCCACAGCTACAGATATAAAGGCTCCATGCCCAGGGAGTCTGGGAAGTGCTGAACGAAGCAGAGACAAGTGCACAAATGGGCTGCAAGGCCCTGAAGAGTCCAGAAATCTCTGAATTTATTTGCCCTATGAGCTCCTTCTCAGAACCACCTTGAGGATATATGTCCCAAGACTGTAGTTTGAGAAGCACTGATGTACGAACATTAACCCCAAGGCCGTTCCACCAGTTAAAGTTTAAAAGAAAAGTATAGGCGGAAGTCACAACTGAGAGTCAGTTTCTAAAGACCACAGTCTGGAAGCTTTGATACAACTGGACGTGCCCCAACTGATTTTCATTTCTTGTGGGACAGTTAGTGTTTTAACTTGGCACTATAGTGGCAAACTTAAGATGGAAAAATTGTATTATTCTAGGAAGGTGCCTCAAAAGTGTTCTAGAAGGTCAAGCCATGAGTCTTTAGCCTTCTCCTCCAGTCCCTGAGGTTTGCTCCTGGGACATGTGATGTTTGCACAGAAGAAAGTTCTAGACCAGAGCATAAGTCAAGCCAAGCTGACTGGTTTGTTAAGCCCCCAGGCTGCCAACAAATCTTGGTTAATTATTTAATGAGGAGTCCTTAAAAGATCTGGCCAAGGTAGACTGAGTTTAGCCAACGTTGGGCTGGGATTATAACAGGGCTCAACCTTCCTTCCTTTTGTTACTTCAGAGGTTCACAGGTGCCTATTCTTAGATAAGCATTGTGCTAAGTGCTGCTAGATACACATACAGTGGAGAAATTTTTTGCCCTCTAGAAACTCATAGTGCATTCACAGAGTCGATATTTATTAGGCACCAACTGTATACCCTGCAGGAAAACACAGAAGATCTGACGCTGGCCTTTATGGATCTCATGATTAGCAGAGAAAGACTGTGGATCAAGTAAAGTAACATGAAGCTGAGTGCTGGGACCAGAGTGTTGAACAAAACAGACCCCACCCTCTTGGAGGTCACAGCTCCATGAAGGAAAGACTTGTGCAGTGAAAGTCATTGAAAGAGGGCAGCTCCTACAGGACGAACACTAAGGCTGCTGTGAGCCAATGCTGACTGGGGGTATGGGAGTGAGGAACTGTTTAGCTGCACAAGAACCTTTTGAAGGTTGTGGGGGATAAAGTTCACAGACAGAGAAGGGGGAAGGAAAGCAGAGGCAGGTGAGAGAGAGGGTGGTGTGTTAGGGCGTGGAGCCTGGCCGGTGCACCATGGGAAAGAGCCTGAAAGGGGGTCTGAAGGCTAAGCACGGGGCCTGTCCTGATGCCGTATTGCCCGGGGGCATCTCAGAGCCTTAAACTACGTGAACAGTGACCAGCACTCAGGAAGCTGGATTGACTGTGTGTGATTCCCGCTGATGCGTCAGGTTGATTGAAGTCTCCAAGCCCGCTACCTTCTGGTGAGGGAGTTTCTCCAGAACGGGCTAGGGTAGTGTCCTCATATAAAAGTGTCAGGCCTCATGCCGTTTCATCACGTGCTGTTGGAGAAGAAGACAAAGGCGTCATTGAAACCACAGGCCCCGGGTGTGACAGAAAATTTCAAACTCCAGTTGTTTTAAATCTTCTCAGTGGAAGTCTGCTGCTGCTCTCTCAGAAATTAGGGATGCGCTTTTGTAGAATGAGACAGATAAGAACTTGTCAATACCGTTATAATTTGGTTCTTAAAACCGTGGTGGGTCATGTGTGGTCCTTGGCCAGAAGCTTCAATTTTTCAACCAGGAAAAACTGGGTGGCTGTCTGTCAGTGCAGTGCTGCTGTATCCCTCTCTTCAAAGTACCATCTTGGGGTACCTGGGTGGCTTAGTCGGTTAAGCATCCGACTTTCGCTTAGGTCATGATCTCGCGGTTCGTGGGTTCAAGCCCCGCGTTGAGCTCTGTGCTGACTGACAGCTCAGAGCCTGGAACCTATTTCAGAGTCTGTATCTCCCTCTCTCTCTGACCCTCCCCTGCTCACGCTGTCTCTCTCTCTCTCTCCTAGAAATAAAATAAAAATATTTTAAAAAAAAACAAAGTACCATCTTACGCAAGTTCATCTTTTTTTAAGAGGGAAAATTTGCCTGGGTCGTACTGTTTGACAGGAGCCCTTCAGCTGAGTGGGGGCTGTGCAGATGTGGAGGAAAGACCATGGCCTGAGCCACCGGCCACAACTCTGGGTCTGCTTCTGCCATTCCCTGGCCACCTCTGTTGGGGAGAGTCTCAGATTCTCATTGATTATAAATAATTTAAATTGTTTTTTAATGTTTATTTTTGAGAGAAAGAGACAGACAGAGCACAAGTAGGGAGGAGCTCCACCCCAGAGAGAGGCCTTCTCTTCCAGAGAGAGAGAGAGAGAGAGAGAGAGAGAAACAGAATCTGAAGCAGCTCCAGGCTCTGAGCTGTCAGCACAGAGCCTGACACGGGGCTCGAACCCATGAACCGTGAGATCATGACCTGAGCCGAAGTCGGACGCTTAACCAACTGAGCCACCCAGCCTCCCTGATTATAATGATTTTAAAAATTAAAGGGAACTTGGACATAATTTAGTCTGCTCCCTCAACCCGTGAATGAGGCACTTGCGGCCCATTGGGTGGAGAAGCTGAGACAAGGTGACGGAGCGAGCCCATGGTGGCCCCGGGCCTCGACGGGGTCCCCGGGTCTAGCTCTGGGTGCCTGCTCTCCTTCTTCCCTGGGTGGTTCATCTCTGTTTCCTCACCCGTGAAAGGAGAAAAGCGCCGCTGCCTGCCTTGCACACTGGTTGTTCGTGAAGGTAAATAAGGTGCGTGTGGAAGAGGTGATCAGACACTGGAATTCCTATCCCTGTGCAGGTAAAAGAGCAGAGGCCACGCACACTTTCTTCCCTCCCTTTTGTGCCCTTTACCCCTCATTTATAATGGTGACTTACACATTATGATAAAAATGCTCTATTAGTTATTCATAAGCTTTAGGTTATGTACTTACTTCTTAAACACCTGCTAGGTGATAAGTACTTTGCCAGGTACTTATGACTCAAAGAAAGGAGTGGGGGTTAATACTTACTCAGTTGGTGTGTGTATTACTTGTCATGTGACTTAGCTCATGTCATCCCTAAAACCTGGGAGGTGAGGCATTTTGATTACTAATTCACAACTGAATAACCTGACAAGCTGCAGAAGAAGTTATGTGACCCAATCTATAAAGAGAGGAGAGGTCAGCGGGCATGTGAGTCCGGGCCACTCGGACCCCAGGGTCATGGCCCTTCTGTGGTAGGCTGCTTTCTGCTGCCTGCGAGCAGCTTCGTCCTGAAGTCCAGGGTCAAGCAGACGTTCACAGTAGTAGGCAGGTTGACGGATCGCTGGCTGGCTGTGCAGCGCCAATCGAGGCTCTGGACAGAGGTACAAGTGCCGCCTCGTCCCATCCTCACCTGCAGCCCATTGAGGACCTACTGTCGCAAAAACAGTTTTACACAAGAGGAACCGTAGGTGTTGGGGTGGGTGGCCTGTCCGGCCTCACCTGGAGATACAGACGCCGTGTCCTTCCTCCTACCGTGGCCGCGAGAGATGAATGCCTCTGGGTGTTTTAAAGACAGGATTGGGCAAACCTTCAGGGTTCATCACACAGTAAGAATTCATTTTTAATTTCCCGTTGTGCCCCAGTGTGTGCACACTCACATGTGCATACACCCACATACACACCCATGTCCATGCACACACACCTGGGCACACACCCATGCACATGCTTACACACGTACTCCCACTGCACTCACACATGCACACACACACGGGCTCACACATGCCTGCACACACGTACATAATGACAGAACAAAACTTGATGAGACGGTACTTGCCCCTACAGTAGTTTAGGGTTTCTCAGTCAGTGCTGTTGGCATGAGGCTGGGTAGCCATGTCATAGCGGGGCCATCCTGTGCCCTGTGAGGTGTTTAGCAGCATCCCGGCCTCTCTGTCTCTAGACATGGCTCGTGCTCCCTGGGGGGAAGAAGACCCTGTGGTGGAGAAGTAATGATGTCAATGACATGCTCCTATATTTTCCATACTATTCTGTTCCATTTAGTAAAGGAGAAAAGCTGGATGCAAACTACGAAATTTATCTCCTGATTCACAGGTCGGCCTTGGTTTGCCATTTGGAAATCACTTCTATTGGACTGTGGGATTCAGGGCCATTTTGTAAAGAAAGAGAGACAGAAGACAGTGATTTCCAGAGGCGGTGTGTTGCAGGAATTCTATAACTAATGAGAAGATCAGTAGTAGACATTTGAAGATCCAAATAAAGTATCTGGAAGGCCCTATTTAGGGGGGAAAAGGCCTTTCAAAGTATGAAGATGGGAGGCTGTTTGGGAGACGCAAGAGACTGTTCACAGACGACGCCTCCTCCTGAACATCTGGGGAGGGAAAAGGCAGCTGGTAAGAATGTACTGAGTCTTCCCCAGGCCTCCCTCAAGGATCAGAACTCGGGTGCCGTCAGGATCCGAGAATGCAAAACGATAAAAGAATTTTTTCAGTGAAGGATTTATTTGCAAACTCTACCCATAAAAAAGACAAATGACTGTAAAGAAGTAAGACAAGTCAGTATAACCAGAAAAATCTAGGCATAGGAGGGTTTTCGCTCCTACTTAAAGGCAGGGCAGAACTGTACACAATTTTATTACAGCTCCAAGTCCAAAGGCACACTCAGTGTCAACAGTGAAGTAGCAAGGCCTTCATGAATGTTTCTGTGGTTTCGACATCAGTGCACAGTGAACCCATCACAAGCATCCAAGGGTCTGGGGTGAGGCAGGCCAGGGTGGGAGGGACTAGAATGATGGTTTGGAGTTATAGAGGTCTGAGCTGGAGCCCAGGTTATGAACTGGTCCGGTTCTACGAACATGGTCCAAACACTTCCTTTAAAATTCATGTGTCTTATCTTTAAAATAGGGACGCCAGTTTCTGTCTCAAAGTTATCTCAACTTATAACTGCTGTGGGTATTGAAAGAAATAAGCCCCACAACGCCTGGCACAGAGTATATATTCAGTAAATGCCATACAAATAAAAACCACCATTCTTACCATGGGTCGCAGTATGTTAAATACAATCCCGAGACTATGGACCCTCTAGGTTGCTCCGGGTAGAAGTGAGCTTCTAGAAGCCATGTTTTATGTTGATCCTCTGATGAGATTCACCCAGAAATAGCAGCCGATGAGCAGAACCCCCCTACACCTCCGTGGTGAGAAGTTTCAGGCTTTCGTGAGGGAGTGTCAGAAAAAGAATCTGGTGAGTCCCCACCGCGTGTGTTTGGGCAGTGCCTTGCAGAGAAAGCACTTTTGAAAACCGGCTGTGAGTGCCTGATGACTTAGCTACGCATCCACTTGAAGGGAAGTTGGGAGAGGTTGCTTTTCACATCGTTGGGTTAGTCACACTTAATAGGGAGCCATTTGTATGAGGGAGAAGCTCTGAATCTGCATCTCTTTTGGATGCACCTTTGAAAAGGTCTGCTGTAAAAATTGGTGTCAGTCAAAACTGGCATCAAACTAGATGCGTGTCCAGTAAAAGAAGTGCATTGGTGGAAGTCACAGTGGTGGCTGACAAGTGGCCGACCATTCATGCGTGCTTGCTCGCCCGATAAGGTTGCTGGGAAACACCATGTTATCAAAGGGAAACTCAGGTCAGGTTGAAGCAGTTCCCAGATGGCTGGTTAGGAAAGATAGTGTGCCATGGGAAAAAAGTCTAATATCTGTTCCAGTAATTTGTCTTCTCTTTTGATTTAACTTTTTCATACTTAAGGAGCTCATTTTGGGGGCACCTGGGTGGCTCTGTCAATTGAGCATCCGACTTCGTCTCAGGTCATGATCTCACAGCTCGTGGGTTCGAGCCCCACATCAGGCTCTGTGCTGACAGGCAGCTCAGAGCCTGGAGCCTGTTTCAGATTCTGTGTCTCCCTCTCTCTCTGACCCTCCCTTGCTCACACTGCCTCTCTCTCTCTCAGAAATAAATAAAACATTAAAAAAATTTTTAAAAAGGAGTTCATTTTGGATGAGGTATGGTCGATGTGGTTGGTACTTCCTTCGATAAAATAGAAGGTTAAGTGAGAAAATATGTAAATATATTTCATCAGCTGTAGAACACTGTATAAATGTACAGTTTGTCAGAATTACTAATACAATATGCAAGGGAGGGGAGAAAATGGTAAAATTTGGTGATTAAAAAAATAATGTGCTCTAGAAGTTTCTGGCAGGCACAGATAGGAAAGGAGACCCTAAAACGTAACAAATGCGTCCTCCACCCCAGTGTTGACACAGGTCAGTAAGTTCCAAAATATTTTATTTCCACAGCAGTGTGTCTTCTGGATGGCAGCACTCAGCACCAGTCTGGATTTTGCCCTTCAAGGGACATTAAGATGCTTTTAAAAATCCCGTCCCTTGTGACTATTTGCAACTAATGGAGTTAGAAGACCCTCTTTTTTATTTTTTTAAGATGCTTTAAGAAAGCCAAGCAATATCTGGAGGAGACACTAAGATAAACCAGTAAGAGTCATTTAGGCTTGAGTGCTTACGAGGCCCCGTAGCCCAGCGGATGCCCAAACTCCCCCTCACTCCCCACCCCGTTAATTAAACTATGAGACTCCTTTTTTTTGCAAGTGTGCCCCCTGGAAAACTGTCCTGTAAAAGAAGTAAGAGTATAGCTGCTGCAACGATGGCGAGGGGCAGTGGATTCTCACACATGCCCCTCTCCCCAGGGTGCCTTTTGTCACCCAACCCTACTCCCCACCTTGACCCAGCTCCCCCGATGAGCAGACAAGGTGCTCCATGGAGGTGTGGGGCGCCCTTGAGGGAGCTAAGGGTCCACCTGAGGCGTGTTAGCCGGGAAGTCCAATGCCTGGCCAGTCCATTCTATCCATGACCCGTCTCGTGGGAATGAACAACCTGAAAGAGATGCTCTGTAGGATATTTTTGGTGGAAGTTGTGATCCATGAATATCCTCCTAGAATTTCCAGGTCACATTTTCTGCACTTTTTTTCCCCCCAAATCCAGTCCCTGGCCTGTATGTGAAAATTTCCAGTAATTATGAAATGCTCCGGTTGAATCCTAGTCACAGAAACTGAAGTCTTCTCCTCACCTGTTGAATTACCTCACTCTTCTGGCACACAGAGGTCAGCACCCCAATCAGAATCCCGAGCACTGTGCTCCTATGTGAGTATGTTCACAAGAAAAAAGAAAGCACTATTAAACAAGATTATTCGTGGGGCGCCCGGGTGGCTCAGTCGGTTGAGTGTCCAACTTCGGCTCAGGTCATCATCTCACGGTTCATGGGTTTGCACCTCAAGTTGGGCTCTGCGCTGACGGCTCAGAGCCCGGTTCCTGTTTCAGATTCTGTGTCTCCCTCTGTCTCTCCTCCTCCCCTACTCGCTCTCTGTCTCTCTCTCAAGAATAAATAAAACATTTCAAAATGTTTTAAAAAGATTATTTGTGAGTTTAAGAGTACTGTGTGTGTGTGAGCGCATGTATACATATACATACATGTTGTTTCTCTTTTACTACTGGTCACAGACACGTAACAGACTGAGGTCCCAACTGCTTTCAGAACCGAATCTCAGGCTTTGTTGCAAATTCAGAAGGTTGCATGATATTTGGGAGTCCTACGTCTCTCTGAATGAAGTTGCTCCCAGAAACGCCGAACTTCAGTGTCCTTATGTTTAGCTTCTGGAATAAAGTGGAATTTTCTCCTTCATCGGTGAAGAAGTTTGACTCTTCAAAGGGCTGAGCGATTTCCACTTGCTCTCCATTCCTGCCTTCCTGTGCTCAACTTCTGAAGAGAGCAGACAGCTTTAGAAGACACCAAAGGGAGGTGTTTCTGCCTGAACACACGCAGGTACTTTCACGGCACCCTGCACACCTTTTAAAGTGATAGACTGAAATTGTTTAAAACCTGGATCCTTCTCTTCCAGCAATACGAAGTCTAAGTCTGCCAATTTGAACTTTAATGGTCTCAGCTGTCGCGGAGAGGTGTAATCACACTGTTAGATTCATTTTGCAGCTGGACTAGTGAATTATATTCATTCAAAACCTGGTTGACTCTGGTTTTCCGACATCTGCACCCACACGGGCATATATTTACCTCTGGCCTCTCCCCGGCCAAGGAAATCTTTAATCCTGGAGGAAATTGTTATTGCTATTATCCCGGTGTTCTGTAACTGTCTTCTCTCCGAGAGGGTCTCCAGCCGGATGGCGAGGGGGCTCGGACACACGGAGAAAGTCTCTTCGGTGCCCTTCTTGCAGCTTCTGTCTCCGGCAACTTTGTCAGGAGTCCTGACAATGCATGAGGTCTGAAAACAGCTAATCATGGTTGCTGACGTCTCAAGTTCATGGTCAGAAACGGCTTACCCGGAAATCCACATCTGAGGGCGACCATCAGGGCTGCCCTGAATACAGTTTTCAGTCAGGTAACGGCGTTTCGGTCTGGTGCTCTGCAAACATTGTGACATTCCCCTTGTCTAATCGGAGTTCTTTCCAGCTCCCACATGCTGGCTGCTTTGCAGAGCTGCCTTACATTTCCTCTCCGACGGATGCTGCCGTCGGTGTTGAAGTCTTTACAGCTGCTCTGCACAAAATGTTTTCAACCAGTACAAATGAGGCCGTGTATTATGGATGCATTCCTGAATTTCCTTGAATCAGGGATGGGCCCAGTCTTCTTTCATCCTAGTATTTGCATCCAAGTGAATTCACATCGGGTTTGAGAAGTAGTGTTGGGAAAACTGAGGCAGGGGAGAACCTCTCAGCAGAAAGCCGGTTAGGCCAGCTGGCAGGGACCCTGGTGGGTGGCCCTGGTTTGCCTGTGGTCCCGTGTCATGTGGAGGAACGTCATAATGGGGGGGTATTCAGTAAATGCTTCCTGGGTTCCAGACAGCTCTGCTCATGTCGAGAGACAGCAGGGACTCAGAGCCTTGTGCCCAGCAGCTCGTAGGCACGTGCACAGGTGGCCTTGCCCCCAAGCCGGAGCCTGGGAAGGCTTCAGGTGTGTACAGGGTTGATGGTGACACAGAGAGCATGCGCAGTTTTTCCAGAGTTGGGGTGGAGACAGGAGGAAGTCAAGTCCCAATAGACTGATAGGGGATTGAGGCCAAGGGAAGACATTCTACCTTCTGGAACTCGGGGGACAATGGCCCAGACATCCGGGACGGCCGGGCCCAGGTGACTCAGGCAGTCCCTTCACCCCATGAACTACGCGGTTACTCTATACCCCTGGCTCATTGATTTAGCCTTCTGGGCTTTGGTTCCCTCATCTGTAAATGGAAAAGTAGCTGAGTCACAAATGTGGCATGAAAACATCCCTTGTTTTGCCCAAATTTTATGAGAGGTATCTGGAGCAAAGATCTGCTGAGGGAATTTGCTGGTTCCATGTCTCAACTCTGTTCCCTGCTGCACTCTGTTCCAGGTTGGAAAGGAAATTACAGAAAAGCTATGCTTTTCCCTGTGGGGGCACAGAGTGAGCTAAGTGTGATTTCACTCCATGCAGCCTCCTCCTTTCGATAATCTGAAAACAAAGAGAATCGGAGTCAGAAAATACAGGCCACAGACTTGCCACAGAGAGGACACTGTGAATCCTTGGGGACTTACAGCTCAGATTTTGTCCTTTCATTAACACGAGCCGGGCCCCGGGCCCTGGAGCCGACTCGCAGCCCACAGCTGCCACGAACTTATTCATCCTCCGAATCATTGGAGCCACTGTCTGTAACGTCAGAGAGATCGTGCTTTTCTGGCTGTTTTTGAAAGACACAATGACATTTTCTTAGCTCCTTTCTGTTCTTTTTGTCTCCCGGCGTCTCGGGGTGCTGTGTCTGGGTGGCACCTATTGCTTTTTCAAGTAGGTATTGCGTGGAGATGTTCAGAGGAAAAGCGGGGAGGGCAGGTCACAGGGCTGCCATGAAACACCCTGGACACCTGCCACACTCGGCGGCCAAGATCAGCTCGTTGGCTTCTTTGGAAAATGCCTCTACGGCTTCCTTTTGGCTGTTACTGTTCCTCACCCTTTAAACACACGTTGACCCAGAACCGAGGAGACATCTGCCCTGATCTAACTGACCTTCTTCCCTGCCCCGTTCAGAACCTTGTCAGCAGGCCTCGGAGCTGAGCCAAAACGTGGGGATGCCTCAAGCAGGGGGTCACCATGGGAGGTCACTATGTGCCGCTCAGCCCAGGCCACGACCTTCCGGGAAAGAGCCTCAATGGGGAAAGGACGGCACAGCCTGGTGGGGATAGAGCAGGACTTGGGATCCAACAGACTTCGTGTGAACTCCCTTTCCATCATTTTCTAGCCCTTGAAGGAGCCATTTCATGCTTCTGAGTCGTGGGTACTTGGTTCACACAGTAAGCACGGTATAAGTCCCCGCTAAGAGTTGTGGGAAGGAGTTACATGGTGGATCGTTGGTAGTTGCTCCCTGACAGCAGCACACGGGATGTGTTCATGTGGCGTCTATTACTGTGATTATTGTTTATCTGGGAAGGAACGGTGCAGGAGGGAGGGGACCTTGTTTATGTAAGAAGCCTCTCCCTCCACTTGCCCCCTGTCCCTTGGGAGGGTGTTTCTCATTCCACGGACATGCTAGCTCATCTGCAATTCCAAGTTCAAGATTACTCTCTAAGGGGCTTCTAGAGCCTTCTGTTAAGGTTCACCTGGTCCGACTTTAACTCTGAGAATGTTTACCTGCATACCGTAGATAAATTGCTCATGAGAGCAATTTGTCACATCACTGCCAAAGAGAGGTCATCTCAATAAAGAACGGGATAGAAGGGGACTGCCTGCAGAGGATTCGTGTAAATGTGAAAGCCACCCTGCCCGTGTTACATCTCCTGGGCCTGAGGATTTGAGTGTCACCTAAGGCCTGGTGCCCTGTGGCCCAGGAATCATCTCTGCATGTACTGTCTATCACATGGAATTATCCCCGCCTTCCAGCCCCAGTTAGAAAGTAGCTCTAGAAATCCAGTCACTCATATAGTGCACTGCCAATAGCACATTTCCAGTTAAGAGCGTACGTTTGTGCGTATGAATCATGCACTTTGTATAAATTCTGCTATGTGATGATTTATTTACTTGACACCAAATAAATTACACGCAGTAAACTTGGCCTACATTTACACCACTTCATCTGTGGATCCTGGGTTAACGTGAAGGGAACTGATGAGAACGACAACTCATTTGGTGGGTGATGAGGACCCTATAATTTGGGCCCCGTAGGCAAATTATTTGAAAGGAGCGAAGAGTCAAAATAGCTCTTATGAACCAAGGGTTTTATAATTCCTAGAGGTTTCTCCAGATTTAGAAGCTCACCTAATGTGTGCACTACAACGCTGAATCCCCCTCCCCCGGTGGAAATGAAGCCCCATGCCAGCCCACATTTGAAACCCTGGAAGAGGCACTGATTTTACCCAGCTCTCCACGGCCTACTTGACAGGTCTACTTCCCTTCTGCCTGCACTAAGAAAGTACAGAGAGGGAAGCAGCATTCAAAGCAGTGTTCAAGTTTGAAATTGACTTCGTTGTAATAACCTAAGCTACCACTGGCCCGTTTTTAGAACTATTTTTAATACCAATATCCCTTTAGGAAGAAGTCCTGTTACAACCTGATAACTTTCTACTACCTTCCTGGGACTTGATGCCAGTTACGAGGGACTTACCTTCCCTTTCTTCCCAGAGAAAGTCCTATTAGATTAGATGCCTTACAGTCACAGACCTGCAGGCACCACTGAGGCCCCCGGCCACCGCCACCCTTAAACATGAAGACGGACAAACAATCCCAGAGAGGGTTAGCATTTTGTCCACTGACACACAGCACAACTGTCTATGGTTGCAAGACTCTCTGAAGACTTTATGGCTGGTTCTCCTCCTTGCCCCTCCTCCCATGATGACTTCAACCAGCTAATCTGTGGACCAGCATCTTGACATCTCTAGGAGCCTGTCATAAATTCAGAATCTCAGGCTCCAGCCCAACTGGCTACTTCCATGAAACTGGAGAAGAAAAACAAAACAAAACAAAACAAAACAAAACAAAACAAAACAGTGAAACTAACTCCTAATTTGTATCCTATTAAATTCTGTGAAATGTTAGCCTTGATTATCTTTCTGTATCTCCACACAATTAACTGAACCTATCCTCCCCCAGCATACACACACACACACACACACACACACACACATACACACACACACACACATACACACACACTTCCATTTCCATCTTGTCACAGTTTTAATTGGCCACTAAATCACTATGTCCTTTGGGTGATATTTTCTAAATACCTCTGATTCCCCCTGCAATTGTTCAAATCTCCACTCCTAACCCCCTGCCGCCTGGCTACCCCTCTTTGATGTCCTTCCCTGCTGACATCAGAGTGACTTTTATGAAACCCAGCCTAGTAGTGTGCCTTCTCAAATTCTCCATAGATTCTTCTGTGGACCGAACTG
This sequence comes from Crocuta crocuta, assembly GCF_008692635.1. NCBI lineage: Eukaryota > Metazoa > Chordata > Mammalia > Carnivora > Hyaenidae > Crocuta > Crocuta crocuta. Next base: position 4,358,047 of record NW_027551571.1, on the reverse strand, counting down.
TGTCCTATATTGAGGCCCTAACTCCCAATGTGATGGAGTTTGCAGGGAGGTAGGGCCTTTGGGAGGTGATACGGTTGAGCTGAGGCTATAAGAGTAGAGCCCCATGATAGGATTAGTGCCCTTAGGAGACCAGATCGCTGGCTCGCTCTCTCTACCTTGTGAGGACCCAGTAAGAAAGTGGCCAACTCCAAGCTAGGAAGAAGAATTCCACCAGAACCTGACCATACTGGCATCTTGATCTTGGACGTCCAGTCCGCAGAAGTATGAGAAACAAATATCTGTCATTTGAGCCACCCAGTCTTCAGTGTTCTGTTAAGGCAACCTGAGCTAAGACAGGCTCCCTTTTGTGCTGCAGAGGAAGTGCCAATGCCTTAAAATGACGTGAGAATCAAACACGATTTGGGTACCTTACTGCTTAGTAGATGGCTTCTGTGTGAATGAATTGAGCAGGACCATTTGTCTAGAAATTGATGAAAGGTCAAAGTGGTGGTGGAGGAGGGAGAGTCTGTTCTGAGAGCCAAACAAGGAGTGTTGGATTCGAAGCTGCTTCTTCTCCTTGCTGGTTAATTTTATGTCAGCTCGACTGGGCCCCAAGGTGCCCAGATATTGGGTCAAGCATCATTCGGAATATGCCTGTGAGGGAGTTTCTGGATGAGATTAGCATCTCAATCAGTGGCCTAAGTAAAGCAGATGCCCTCCCAGTATAGGCTGATCATTTGATGGACTGAAGACTGTGCAGCAGCAAAAATCTAGCAGGGACTCCTGCCAGACTTCCCCCCTGGGACCTTGGTCTTCTCTGACCTTTGCACTTGAATTGAAACATTGGCTCTTTTGGGGTTTTCAGTCTGCCAGCCTTCAGACAGGAATTACACCATCGGCTCTTCTGGTTCTCAGGCCGACAGACTTGGACTGGAGCTCCGCCGTCACTCTCCTGGGTCTCCAGCTTGCCAGTTGCACATCTAGGGACTTCTCAGCCTCTGTAATCAGGTGAGCCAATTCCTCGGAATAAATCTCTCTTCTCTCTCTCTCGTTACATATGTTTGTATATACCTGTGTATGTATGCACCACACACACCCACACACACCCGGCTCTGTCTCTCAGGAGAACCCTGATGAATGGTGCCTGAAGACAGCATAGCCGTGGCAGTGAACTGCAGTCATGGGGACAGTCCTTTCTCTTCTCTTCCTCTTAACCCAGCTGAGGATGGTGCTTCAGCATCTGTGATCCCAGGGGAAAAGCAAACAATCAGGATGGGAGTAGAACGTGGCCTCCCCAGGGAGGGTGCTGGTTAGGGGCTGATGCTTTGTTAGGGGCATCTTTGTGCCTGCTCTGATGATGAGTGCTCAGATCATGTGTGTCATTGTTACCAAGTAGGCCCTGAGGCCTGGCCACTGCCCTCCCCTCCCCAAGACTCTCCAAGCTTCAGTGAGGCTGATGTGTGGGGGCAGGGAACAGTATGGCCCAGGGCCCTACCTGCTTCCACTGCAGAGAGGCAGCTGTCGAATAGTCCCAAGATTTTATTCCTCACTTTCCTCTTACTCAGTCCAGACATTGGAGGTGATAGCAGTAGCCATCTAGAGAATGAGTTGCTGCAAACTCTGGACAGTGGTTAGTAATTCCTTGAACAATTTTACATTTATCTGCATGAGTTTCATTTCAATTTAGATTATAGTCAAATCATAGTAAGTGGAACAATGGAGACCAGGGAAAGGTCCAGGTTTTGTGGCCTGAAGATTGTAGCACAGGTTTTTGGTTCTCTTTAAGAAAAAGAATAAAAAATGACAGACAAATAAAACTCAAAGCGAACATTTATTTAGAATGCGAAAATAAATTTTAAAAATCTGAAAAATCGCAAATACCACAAAGTCTTGAAAAATAGCATAAGATTTTCACCAATTAACTACTTGACACTTCTCTGTAATGCTTTTATTCCTGCATCTTTGACTGCATATCCTGTGCATGTATCTTCATTGGACAACGGATTCTAATATTTGAGAGAGAGAAGAGCAACTCAGCTTCTTAACATGGTTGTTTAAAATTTATTTTAATTATTGATAGCTGGGATGCATAAAACATACAACTCCACACACAGATGGCCTTGCTGTTTATACTAAAGCTGCAGATTTGCATTTCACAAATATGGGTATTGAGAAAGAGTATATTTCGTTGGATTTTCAGAAGCAAATTCATGGTGCATTTCTAATTGTATGGGCTGCATTATCGATTGAATTCTTCTTGGAGAGAGTTTCCATTTCCCCTGGGCATTGATGAGAGCTGCCCTCTCAGTTTGCAACTCTGCATAACAGAGTTACGCATAATAACAGTTAGAAGAAATTTTTGCACATTAGCCTCTGGTTCTACACAGACCTGCTTTCCACTCTATGCCACACGTATTTCCAGTGCCAAACGTAGTAAGATGCATTCATATGGCCATGTGATCTCCAGCCCTGGACTTTGATGTCCTTATGCCATAGGAGTTGGCACACTGGGCAGCTAGAATGCTCCTGCAAAGTGTTCCTACACTGAAATAGACAACTACAACTTAACTACACACGAAAGGGACAGAATCATACAAGTATACCCCAGGAAATCCAAGCCAAGTGTATCTTCACTCAACTTCTAATCCAAAACACAAAAATGCACAAGCCATGACGATAGAATCCACGAGAAATATGCTGGGAGGAGCTGGGAGTACAAAGAGGTCTTAACTGATTGCAGTTAAGATGTCTTTGTTTGACATGTTTTTCAAAACTATAAATTTTTTCAACCATACGGATGTACTGTAGGGTCCCCTCTCAAGAAAACTGTGGAAGACAGAGCTCCTACAGTTTTAGCTTCTTGGTAAATCTACGTCTTTTAGACACTTCAAAAATTACTGTACAGAAAAGTGAGGTTGAGTTTGTGTTTGTTCAGAAGTTTTCCTCAGGCCAAAGTTAATAATGCACGGAAAAATATAAATTGCCTGGGCAAAACAAACTTTTAAAGCTCTTTTAGGACTCTTGTTTGCCTACCAATAACTGTTATTCTAATTACAACTTTTCCTCAGCCATTCTCTGGAGAGCAAATCCCCCCCAAATTTCTTCATTTACCTAAAAAGGAATGTGGACGCATACCATGAAATGAAGATTTATGTAAATAGAAACATAAAATGTTGATATTGGGATGTCCCCTTTCACAGCTTTTTAACATCATACTGTAAGTCCTGGTAATTCAATAAAACAAGAAAAGGAAATAAAAGGCATACAGATTGGGAGGGTATCCCAGATTGGGAAGACATAAGACTGTCTTTGTTCACAGATTTCATGGTTGTCTGTGTAGAAAGTCTGAAAGGATCTGCCAAAAAACTCCTGGAACTAATAAGCAATTATACCAAGGTTGCAGATATATAAAAGTCATCACTTTTCTATATACCAACAATGAACGTTAAATTTGAAATTAAAAACACAGTATCATTTACACTCCCTCAAAAATGAAATACTTAGATACAAATCTAACAAAATATGTACCAGATTTACATGAGGAAACCTAAAAACCTTCTGAGTTGAGTGAAATCAAAGAGGAATGAAAAAAATGGAGAGATAATCCATGTTCATGAATACGGAGACTTGATATTGTCAAGATGTCAGTTTTTCCCTACTTGATCTGTAGATTCAATGTAATCCTAATAAAAATATCAGCAAGTTATTTTATGGATATTACAAACTGAATCTAAAGTTTATATGAAGAGGCAAAAAATCCAGAATAGTCAACACAGTATTGAAGAAGAATAAAGTTGGAGGACTGATGCTACCCAACATCTAGACTTACTATAAATCTATAGTAATCAAGTAATCAAAGTAAACAAATAATCTACTATAAAACAAGTAATCTATAAACCAAGTAATCTACTATAAAACAAGTATTCAAGTAATACCATTGTTGGTATTAGCAAAAGAATAGACAGGTCAATGGAATCTTAAATAGACACAAAAATAAATATAGTCAAGTGTTCTTTCACAATGGAGCAAAGATAATCTCTTTAATAAATGGTGTTGGAACAACTGGACATCTGCATGCCAAAAAAAGAAAAAAAGAATCTCAACACAAACCTTACACCCTTCACAAAAATTAACTCAAAATAGATCATAGACCTAAGTATTAAACACAAAAGTATAAAACTCCTAAGAGATAAACTAGAGGATCTTGTGTATGGCTGCTCTTTTAAGTACAACACCAAGGGCACAATCCATGAAAGAAATGATTGATAAGCTGGATTTAATAAAATTTAAAATTTCTGTTCTGCAAAGGACCACATCAAGGGAATTAGAAGACAAGCCACAGACTGGTTGTGTGGAAAGGATATTTGCAAAAGACACATCTGATAAAGAACTGTTAGCCAAAGTGTGTAGAGAAGACTTAAAACTCAACAATAAGATAACAAACATCATGTTTTAAAAATGGGCCTACGAGAGGTGCCTGGGTGGCTCAGTTGGTTAAGTGTCCAACTTCGGCTCAGGTCATGATCTCATGGTTTGTGGGTTTGAGTCCCACGTCGGGCTCTCTGCTGTCAGTGCAGAGCCCACTTCGATTCCTCTGTCTCCCTGTCTCTATGTCCTTTCCTTGCTCATGCATGCTTGCATTCTCTCTCTCTCTCTCTCTCTCAAAAAAAATCATTAAAAACATGGGCCAAAACCTGAACAGATAGCTCACCAATGAAGACATATGGATGACAAATAAGTACATGGAAAAGACATTCCATATCTTGTGTCATCGAAGAGATGCAAATGAAAATAACAATCAGATACCACTACACAACTGTGAGAATGGCCACAATCCAGATCACTGACAACACTGAATGCTCGTGAGGATGGACCTTTCAGTCACCATTGGTAGGAGTGCAAACTGGTACAGCCACTTTGGAAGACAGTTTGGCGGTTTCTTACAAAACTAAATATACTCTCATATGATCCAGCCATCATACCCCTTGGTAGTTAGCTCATGGAGATGAAGACTTATGTCTACACAAAAACCTTTATATGGATGTTTATAGGATGGCTGCCTTGTAGAGAGCAGTTGTTTCTTATCAGGATGTATTTAACATTTAGGAAAGTAAAAATGGTACTTAACTACTCAAGAATAACAACTTTTTAATTCAAAAGAATCTCTCTAAATTTTAGATCAGTCTTGGAGATGTAGAGTAAGAAGCCAAATCGTGGTGTCTCCCATAGCTTCATCTGTGTTATATGGTACAGGACTCAAGAATCTGTGTTCCTATGTGGACAGCACAGGCGAGCTGAAATGCAAGCCTCTGAGGTCACTGTTGGAGTTGGGGAGCAAAATCAGAGGAAAATAATGCAGTTATTGGAAAATGTAAACTGTGCAAGAAATAAATTATTTCTGACCAGGTTCTATTAAGGGGCTTAAACTTGATTAATTCTCAGTCTAGATAAGCATTTACCTCTAGCAATTACATGCCACTATTACAGTGATTATTTTATAAAAGCAAATAAACACTATCTGGAGTTAATATTTGCTCGTGGGGAAAGCATGCCAAGAGCTTAGAATACATTTACCGGAGATTTTGCTTGCTAGGTTTGTGTACAAAATTTGAAACCCCAAAATCCTTTTAGCATCATTAATCAAAAAAAAATTAGCACACAAAGAGTTGTACCCAGTAAAGCTGAAATCTGATATAGAAAGAGGCAAAACCTTAGGAATTTGGGATAATCAGCCAAATACTGTCCATCCCTAATGAATTCCAGTCCAACTAGCTCTGCTGTTGAGTTAGTCTCTGAAATGACCTCTGCTTAAATCTATACTATGTGCCCTTATGTATGTCAGAGAGTCATAAGTCATGGCTGAACTCTTGCTAAGTTGAAGATTAGAAGAATATTATGCTAAACAGACTGTGGGCTGTTTGGTTCAACCTACCCATGCCAGAGTTAACAATGGGGTGTTGGCTAATATTCTCAACAGGGAAAAAAAGAAACTCATTTCTGACTTTTGTATCTGCTTAAGCATCAAGATTAATAATTTGTTTTAATAGAGTTTTCTTTGACTTAAACTTCTGACAGGCATATGTGACTATCGTTGAATTTCAGAAAATGTGTTAGATATTCACACATCCTCTTAATTAGGCAAAGGATCCAAGAAAAACTAATATTTTATATACTGGTATCATAATCAAGATATAATATCCTTCTTAAATTCACATATGATTAACCTTTATATCAAAAGAATGAACATAACCATGATCCATGATCCTAGGTTTGCTACCATAATTCTCTCTATTTACCTACGGATTGTAGGCTCAGTAAATGAAGCACAAGTGGTGAGTGAGGTGAAGGAAGCCAAATGGGCTACGATCTGAGTCTTTGAACTGATTGACTTTCTTTAAACTTTATTGACTCCTGAATGTCTTGGAACTCCTCACTTAGATGCTTGTGACGATGTGAGAAGCAGGCACCCTCCTACACTGCTGGTGGGAATGTAAACTGGTGCAGCCCCTCTGGAAAACAGTGTGGAGGTTCCTCAAAAACTTAACAATAGAACTCCCCTACGACCCAGCAATAGCACTGCTAGGAATTTACCCAACGGATACAGGAGTGCTGATGCAAGGGGTACATGTACCCCAGTGTTCATAGCAGCACTCTCAACAACAGCCAAATCATGGAAAGAGCCTAAGTGTCCATCAAAGGACGAATGGATCAAGATGTGGTTTATCTATATGATAGAATACTACATGGCAATGAGAAAGAATGAATTCTGGCCATGTGTAGCAACGTAGATGGAACTTGAGGGTGTTATGCTGAGTGAAATAAGTCAGGCAGAGAAGGACAGATACCATATGTTTTCACTCATATGTGGAACAGGAGAAACAACAAAGGACCATGGGGGAGGGGAAAGGGAAAAATAGTTGGGGAGAGGGAAGGAGGCAAACCATGAGAGACTCTTGAATACTGAGAACAAACTGAGGGCTAATGGGGGTGAGGAAGAGGGGAAGGGGGATGATGGGCATGGAGGAAGGCACTTGGGGGGATGAGCACTGGGTGTTTTATGGAAACCAACTGGACAATAAACTATAAAAAAAAAAAAGAACAGCTTAGGTAAGATTTCTTGTTGGCAGCGAGTAGGGAGTTAGATCTAAAATTTCTTCTCCAATTCTACAATTTGGTGTATGCCTCGAACATTTTTTCTTAGGGCGAGAGACAATAAAAATATGTCTTAATTGCTAAGTTTTTTGTATGTATCTATTTTGAGAAAGTATGGAGGGGATGCTTTGTAAAGTACTACAGTGTGTGTTGTTTCTTCTGTGGAGTTTAAGAACTCTTCTTAAGAGTCTGGGTTTAATATATTTGTTTCTAAAAGAAGCTTGGGTATTTTAGTTGTTATAGAACCTTTTTTAGGGGAGAGTTTAGGATAGCAGGTAAGAAGCTCTTTCTTAGGCGAGTCACTTAATTTTACTCCAACTCTGTTTTCTCATTATTAGAGTGGGTCATTGAGAGAATTAAATGAGTAAAAGCATGGAAGTGCTAAGAGCTACACCGAGTGGCCACCACCAGGGATAGAGGCTACAATGAGTGTCTGGGGGCATGGTGCTGACAGCCTTACATTTCCACCTCAGGGAGATTAGGAAGGACATAGGTGCTGAGAACCACAGGAAAGTATAGACATTAATAGGGATTGACACCATAAATGAATTATTTGTCTGCTCTGAAAAATATAAATTAAAGTCTTTTTATGATGACATTGGCACCTCAAAGGAAAATAATAAAAAATGGAAAAATCCAGAAGTATAGTGGGAAGAGATTTCTCTCTGCTTAGGGTTTTGAAACTGAGGACCAGGCATATTCTATACTGTAAGAGCTGCCACCAAAAAATCATTAATGACCAATCATTATTCTTTCCAGCTAAGAAAGCATTTCTCTAAATGCTTCAAAGTGCAGGTTTGGGAAATAGAGGAGCAGCTCTGATGTATGTATATGTGCATGTGTAAGTTGGTGTAGAGACATCAACTTCGCCATTTGCAGCTGGAGTATGCCTTTGGTAAACTCATAGATAAGACTTACATATATATATACAAAACTTAATTCAGTAATTAAAAATTTCAGAAGGAAGTCATTGGATATAGAAATGACATATTTAAAAGGTAAATTAATAAGGATTTTAAAATTATTAACATTTGTACTTTATTTCTGTTACGCTGTACCCTTGTTTACTTATTAAACAAACTTTTATTATGTACCACATTCTTGGCACTGTGAATATATAGAGAGGTATATGGGGTAATGAGTTAAACATATTCCCATTTTATAGAACTCACAATCTAGCAGAAAAGGTAAAGATTAAGCCATTTTTTTCAATGTTTTTATTTATTTTTGAGAGAGATAGAGACAGAGCACAAGCAGGTCAGGGGCAGAGAGAAAGACAGAGACACAGAATCCGAAGCAGGCTCCAAGCCTCCAAGCTCTGAGCTGTCAGCACAGAGCCTCATATGGGGCTCCAACTCATAAACATGAGATCATGGCCTGAGCCGAAGCCAGATGCTTATCTGACTGAGCCACCCAGGTGCCCCAAGATTAAGCCACCATTAAAGCACTATTGTTAGTTAATTGGATTTTATCTTATCGGAAATTATTATTTGATTGATAGAACTTACAAAGGAGTACAGGGAGGGGTGAGAGAGTACAGCAAGTGGATCGTAAGTTTGGTATGGCAAAGAGAAAATGAGGGAAGGCTTTTTCAAAAGTGTTTCCTTTGAAATACGTTTTGAAAGATGAAATAAAGAGCATGATGCAAAGGAAGCACTAAGGTGCAAATGACTAGAGGTGGAAAGAAGCATATAGATTTCAAGGAACTGAAAAAATTAAAAAAGCCAATGTGAAGAATCACAAAAAGCAAGAGAGAGCTGTCAAATTGGTGAACTATAGAGGTTTCTGGTATTTTACCCCCAAATTTTAATGCTTAATAAACCATAGAATAAAGAGGGAAACACCAGTACTAGGAACTAACACATATATAAAAAGAAAATAAGAATACTGACTATCATCAACTTATTTAATATGGAATTAGAGGTGGTGGCCAGTGCTGTTAGTTAAGAAAAACAAGAGATATGAAGAAAAGTAAAACCCATTACTTATAGTTGATATTATCATAGACCTAGAAAAGGAAAAAGGGAATCAAGAAACCATTAAAATTAATAAGAGAGTTTGCAAGGCATCTGCATACAAAATCAGTAAAATCAGTACTACTTGTATTCACCAGCAATTACCAACTGGAAAAGTTAATAAATGATGCTAGCTCTATTCACAATAGTAAACTTAATGGTAATTAATTAATTATAATATTGACTATATTTAATAAGTGCATGAAATATTATCTCAATAAATGGAAAGGCATTCTATGTCATTGATAGGATGTATGTACGTATGTATGTATGTATGTATTTACTGGGCTTTGAAGGGCCATGTGGAGAATGGAAAGCCTATTTTCTCATTGTCAGAAAAGCAACCATACTGTTCTTTACAAAAGCAGGCTGAGACGTAAGGATGTGACTTGTGCTGGCTTTCTGGTGTTTCTAAAAGTTAGTCATTGGAATCCATAAGTACAGGGAGCTACTGAATCATTGTTATGGGTGTGTAGGTTAAAGACTTTCTTCTTATTTCTTATTGGCTCAAGTATCACTTCACTGGCGAAGCCTCTCCAAAATGTGAGGCTCGCATTTTTGTGTTCATAGTACCATAAAAATCCATTTAATCACCCTCCGCACATCATGCTTAGATAATGTGTGCATATGTTTCTTTCCTTTTTTAATTAAGAAATTTTTATTTGAGAATAGCTCTACACAACTTTATGTTAGTTTCAGGCATACAATATAGTGATTCCACATCTCTATAGGCTATTCTGTGCTCATCACAAGTGTAGATATCATCTGTCAGCATACAATGCTATTATAATATCATTGACTATATTTCCTGCACTGTACCTTTATTCCCATGATTTATTCCTTCCATAACTGGAAGCCTGTATCTCCCACTCCCCTTCACTCATTTTTCCCATCCACCCACCTCCTTCCCTCTAGCAACCATAAGTTTGTTCTCTGTATTTATAGGCTCGATTCTTTTTGCTTGTTTATTCATTTGTTTTGTTTTGTTTTTAGATTCCACATATGAGTGAAACACCATGACTAATCGTCAAGGAAATGCAAGTCAAAAGCACAATGAGATATCATTTTATACCTATAAGAATGGCTAAAATAAAAAAAGACAATAAATATCAAGTGCTGGTAAGGATGTGGAGAAAGAGGAACCCTTGAATACTGTTGGTGGGAAAGCAAATTGGAGCCGCCACTATGGAAAACAGTATGGCAGTTCCTCAAAAACTTAAAAATAGAAATACCAGGGGCACCTCAGTGGCTCAGTCGGTTAAGTGTACGACTTCTGCTCAGATCACGATCTTGCGGTTCTTGGGTTCAAGCCCCATGTCAGGCTCTGTGCTGACAGCTCAGAGCCTAAAGCTTACAACAAATTCTGTGTCTCCCTCTCTCTTTGGCCCTCCCCCACTCACACTCTGTCTCTCTATCTCAAAAATTATAGACATTAAATTTCTTAAAAATAGTAATACCATATGACCCAATAATTCTATTACTAGGTATTTACCCAAAGAAAACAAAAACATTAATTCAAAAAGTTATACATACTCTGATGTTTATTGCAGCATTATTTACAATAGCCAAGATATGGAAGCAGCCTAAGTACCCACTGATAGATGAACAGATAAAGGAATTGTGATACACACATGTGCACGTGTGAACACCCACACACTGGAATATTATGTAGCCATAAAAAAGGATGAGATCTTGTGATTTGTGAAAATATGGATGGAACTACAGGATACTATACTAAGTGAGATAAGTCAGTCTGTGTGTGTTTCTTATATTAGATGTTGAGCCTTTTAAAGGCAAGTACCACATCTTCATTCAATTCTGTATCTCTTTTTCCGAGCAGAAAATCTGTGAAAAAGCAGGTGCTTAACAGTTGTTTAATTAATAGAAAAAGCATTGTTTTCTTTTAAGTTTTCTTGCTTGGCTATAGATTTCTACGATTTTTGGATAGAAATCTAACACTTTGTTTAAAAATATTATAAGAACAACCCATAAATTCTGGTTGTAATGTCAAAGCTAGTGTGTATAACAGTTCCAGAGCTACTAGGGACTTAGAAATCCTGAAGTCAAAGACCTGGCTGTTGTTAGAGCCTGCAACTATCTTCAGCATATCTCACTGCACAGCTGTTTCCACTGGGATGGGACCATGTTCCTTAAAGGATGTGATGGAATGCCAGTACAATCTGGGAAGAGTTCTTTGCTGGAGTCGTCTTATATGTCCTTAGGGATTGTTGGCTTCTAAGCCTGAAGATCCTAGTCATAGATTCATTGGTATCACATTACTTTGGGTTCCTTGGATCTCCATGTTGGTTCAAAGGTCTCAGGTGAGAAGCAACATGGCTCTTTGTTGTGATGAAAACATACACTGGGGATCGACATCGATCATGTCTGCTTTTTGTGTACAGCATTGTGTAGAGGTGCTGGCCAGGCATCAGAGCCAGAGTTTCTGCCTTGAGGGAAGTATTGAGGTGTTTCATGCATGGCACGAAGGCACTGTTTATGTCCCTGGTGACAGAGAATCATGGAAGATCCAGCAAATAATAGGAATCAGAGGATTTAATGTCTGGCATATGATATTCCTAGCTATGGTCTGGTTACTGGAAGGTATTGCGGTACAGGAAAGACACAGGTGAGTAGCAAGCTGTGGGGTAGAAGACCAGCTCACTCCATGATCACTGTGTGACCAAGACCATGATGCTTAACTATAACGTGGTCATTAACGAGCAGCTCCACGTAGCGGCTGGGAAGAGCAAATGAGAGAATACTTCTGAAAATGAGTGTTTTGCAACTTGCGTTGCTGTGAATGGATGTTTTTATTAATCCATATAACCAAGAATGGGGGCAAGTTCACGATGTTGTCTGGGGCCAAAGAGGAGGCAGACAAGAGTTGGCAAATGGGTTCCGGCTTTTGCCTTATTCTTGTGTCACTTGGCAGACAGAAAGAAAACCTGCTCATTCTTCATGTATGCCTGTCTATAGAAAATTCGCTAAATAGAAGACGCTAAATAGGTGGGGAGGAGCTCATGAAGGGGGACCTAGGGTACCCATGCCTCAGAGCTTTGGTCTGTTTCCACTTAGGTACAAAGTGCATGACAGATGGGGAGTTCAGAGCCATGGATAAATGTTTTTACTGAACAGAGATGAAGAAACAGCCCCAGGGATGAGAGACACTTACAGAAGGGTCCTGGTTAAAGGAAGCCTCTAGATAGAAATCTCTCAGGAATGATGAAGTGTGGACCAGTTAGTCAACCCCTATCCTGGCCTGCCCCAGAGCACAGCAGAGGTGGAGAACAGATGAGGGAGAGACCAGCGGCACAGATTAATTCGTTGCATACAGACTTGGCAAACGCTCATTTCAGAAGTCCTGGCTCAGGCTGAGAGCGAGTGGGGATGGGAAGGTAGAGATATGGACCGAGTTCTGACTCTGCGACTCACAGGCTGGCCTCCTTCATGCTGGTCTTGGTGTCTTCCTCTAGGAATTATGAGGGTTGATGGAATTGGTTCTCTATTCTAAAATCCTGTGATTCTGGGAAAGATAAAAAGATCATCTCTTTTTCTTCAGATGGTTTTACTAGTTTTGCAAATATTTCTTAATGCAGGAGACTTCAATGGCTGGAAGGACAGAGACGTATTTTCTTGTTCCAGAGATTTTACTCTGAGAATTCTGATGTGGTTTAATTTTGGGTTCTCTAGGGACATTATTATTATTTACCAGGTAATTTATATTTTCTTCTAAATGTTCGAATTCCAAATCCATTTTTAAGTTCTAAATGAAGTTTACAAATTTATCTGGTGCCCTGTAGTATTTTCCAATGGGAACACTGCCCAATTTCTTAGACCTTAAGATTAAAACCTCAGAAAAGTTATTTAGAGCCTCCTTTTTAGAATCACATCTCTCTTACAGTTTCTCTTCTAAACTAGAATACAATGAGAAAGTTGCAATTTGAGAAGTGTCGCATTGAATTTCTTCTTGCCTAAAGTTTTCTGATTATCTTTTTTAAACAGTTTTGTTGAGGTATAGTTCACATACTGTACAATTACCCCATTTAAAGTGCACATTTAAATGATTTTCAGGATATTCACAGAGTTATGGAACCATTGCCAAAACCAACATTAGAATACTTTTATTAGTCCAGAAGAAGTACGTTCCCTTTAGCTAACACTCCCTCAAGACTTACACTCCTGCCTCCAGCTCGAGGCAGCCATACATCCACTTTCTATGTCTTTTGATTTGTCCATTCTGAAAGTGTCATACAAATGGAGTCATATAATATGTGTATTTTTGTGCCTGGCTTCTTTTACTTAGCATGTTTTCAGAGTTCGCCTGTGCTGCAGCACACATCAGCACTCCATTCCTTCTAATGGCCGAATAATATTTCATTGTGTGGCCAGATCCCATTTTGTTTACCCATTCATCAGGGGGTAGTTGGGTTGTCTTTATTTTTTGGCTATTATAAATAATGCTACTGTGAACATTTGTGTACATCTTTTTTATGGGCATATTTTCATTTCTCTTGGGTATATACCTAGGAGTGGAATTGTTGGGTCACATGGTAACTGTATGTATAATCATGTGAGGACTTGCCAGGCTGTTATCTAAAGTGAGCCACACCACCCTCCTACACTGTTGGTGGGAATGTAAACTGGTGCAGCTCCTCTGGAAAATAGTGTGGAGGTTCCTCAAAAAATTAACACTAGAACTCCCCTATGGCCCAGCAATAGCACTGCTAGGAATTTACCCAAGGGACACAGGAGTGCTGATGCATAGGGGCACATGCACCCCAATGTTCATAGCAGCCTTCTCAACAATAGCCAAAACATGGAAAGAGCCTAAGTGTCATCCACTGACGAATGGATCAAGAAGATGTGGTTTATCTATACAATGGAATACTACATGGCAATGAGAAAGCATGAAATCTGGCCATGTGTAGCCACGTGGATGGAACTCGAGGGTGTTATGCTGAGTGAAATAAGTCAGGCAGAGAAGGACAGATACCATATGTTTTCACTCATATGTGGAACAGAAGAAACTTAACAGAGGGCCATGGGGGAGGGGAAGGGGAAAAAATAGTTGGGGAGAAGGAGGGAGGCAAACCATGAGAGACTCTTGAATACTGAGAACAAACTGAGGGCTGATGGGTGTGGGGGAGAGGGGATGAGGGGTGATGGGCATGGAGGAGGGCACTTGTTGGGATGAACACCGGGTGTTCTATGGAAACCAACTCAACAATAAACAAAAAAATAAAAAATAAAGTGAGCCACACCATATTACATTCCCACCAGTCATATCTGAGGGTCCAGAATTATCCACTTTCTTACCAATACCTGTTGTAATTTTTTTTTTATTACAGTTATCTTACTGGGGTGTGAAGTGGTATATAATTGAGGTTTTGATTTGTGTTACCTTCATGACTATGAGGTTGAAGATCATTTCATGTGCTCGTTGGCCTTTAGTATATCTTTTTTGGAAATATTTATCTTTTCAGCTTCTTCTGTTGGGACACACATCAAATGCCATTTGTCTTTTGTCATCCGGTTGCAGGATAGGGCATTTGGCTAATAATTTCAAGTCTACAGATTTTGGGAGTTGTAGTACAGTAGGTTTAATAACAAATAGTTTTATTACTTCTTGACTCCATTTTAAAGAATAAGTAACACATAACTACTTTTATGAGAAAGCGTTATTCATCATTACCCATTCGCAGAGCAACATGATTCAATCCAGCTTTCAACTTTAATGTCTTAATTTTATATACTTGATTAGGATCATTTTCGTTTTCATAATATTGTCTTTGTGTATAATGAAATACTACTGGTTCAGGACAAATCAGCTTTAAGTATAAAGATCCTTAGTTTATCTTAGAAATACTAGCAATCAAATAAGAGAATTAAAGTAAAACAAATGGTCGAGATTATGTTTCTTCTGCTTCAGGGGCCACTACAGAATTCTAAAGAACAACATTTCTATTCTTTCTCTTTGGATCTCTTACCAAGAGTTTACTGCCAATTTGCCATGTGGTTTTCATAGAGAGAGTTCATGGCAGTGCGTCAGACTGAGTTCTCATCTCTTTAGACTGATCTTTTCTAAAAGGATGTCGTTAGTCATGCCTTAAAAAGCCTTTCTAAGAGTGAAGCTTCTAGTTTGGGTCTCATTCCTGATATAGTTCATACCTGGGAGGTGTCAGTAAATTAGTTCTGGGTCCTAGACTCTTTTCCTCTCTGTCTGTGCTCTCTCTCTCCCCTCCCCCCTGCATTTCTTAAGAATCGGTTTGTTGTTGGGGATAAGAAAATTAGTAAGACCTGTTCGTACCTCAGTCAATGAAACAGGGATTGTTAGGACACCCGTGGGGTGGTTGCGATGAAGAAGTACAGGGGGGCTTGAGGAAGCTGGTGCCTGGATGGCAGAGGCTTTGCAGTGTGGGAGAGATTCAGGGCAAGATTCACAGGGAGAGACAATGGTGAAGAGGTGTATTCTGGGAGAAAAATGAGACAGAAGATGCAGGGCCCAGAGGAGTGACACAGTGATTATCTGTGAGTCTGGGGGGAGGGTGGCGTATGCCGGCGGGCCCCATGTTGGAGGTGAGCTGGCAAGAATAACAGACAAATACCATTCTTAGTAGTATTATCTCTTGTGTTATTTCACTCCCTAGACAAACAAACAGCGAGTGAACAATCCCTTCATCAGAGCTTGTCACAGATTTGACACCTGTTATGATATCCGTCTTCCATGGGAGTGACCCCCCATTCCTTCATTGTTTCCTCATATGGAATGGTTTGGGGACCATTCCCATCTCTGTTCTCTGTTGGAAATACTTCAGTTTGTAAATTTCCCCATAAATACAGCTCTCAAAGCGGAATCCAGCGCTCCAGATGTGGTTTTCAAAGTGTGATGTCCTGGGGCCACTCTTTTTCTTTGCCACAAGCACTAAACATTAGCATCCAATGGCACCCACCCAGGTGAGCTCATTTCAAACCTCCAAGCCCTGTTTACCTACCAAACCAGGCTCATCTTTGGGCATATTATTCTTGACTCAAATTACAGGCCTGGTTATTTGTACATATTTATTTTCATCTCCGTAGCTTCGACTTATTTTTTTCCCCCAGGAATGCCAGAACCTTTTAAAATCCTCATCCAACTATCTAATAACATCTTGGCGATCTCTCCTCACCTAGTGTCTTCTGAAAATTTCAGAGTCATGAAATCTTCTGTTTTATTTCCATCCAGCAGTTTGGTAAAAATACTGAAGGCAACTGGGTCGGGAACAAGAGTTTTGCTTTTATTAAGAACTGGTGTTCATGCTTCAGCATTTAAACGACTCATCTGTGAAATGGGCACTGGTGTAGCAAATATTGTTCACTGATTGATAAGCGGGCAACGTGAAACAGCATCTTGGAGTTAAATCTGTGCATTGCCTCAACCTCAGTAAACTGAGATGCTATTAAAATGTGAATTCCTGGGCCTCACTTGAAGCCTCTGCAAGCAGGTGCTAGAGGATCTGCATTTTAACAGGTGACTTGCACTGGGGTTGGAATGAGTCAAGTAGTCAGGCTGCCCTTAGTATGGGCCTGGGGCAGTGGTCTAGGACAGGCAGTCTATATCTGGCTTGGTGTCACAAGGTGTGGCATTATGTACAGTAAATAGGTTAAAATTTTTTTTTAATGTTTATTTATTTTTGAGACAAAGATAGAGCGCAAGTGGGGGAGACGCAGAGAGAGAGGGAGACACAGAATCCGAAGCAGGCTCCAGGCTCTGAGCTGTCAGCACAGAGCCTGACGCGGGGCTCGAACCCACGAACCGTGAGATCATGACCTGAGCTAAAGTTGGACGCTTAACTGACTGAGCCACCCAGGTGCCCCAACATGGGTAAATATGTTGAAAGTTGACATGTTGGTGAGGTTATGCCAGAGAGGTTTTGGGTGCACTTACAAAAAATCCTTATTAACCCACAAGATCCTTCTTATGATGCAGCCCTCAGCCTGGGCCAAGGAGCATCTTTGCCTTCCACGAGGTGCCAGCGTGACGTCAGCATTACTGGGGCTTTAGTCACTGATAATCTTGGGAGCGTGGCTGTTATGCATCGTTTGCGTGAAGGGGTTAATCTCATTCTCCTGCAGCAGCCCTTCTGCCACCCCCACACCCCGTCCCAGACTCTGGAGCCGTGAGCCTCCATGGGACTGGCTTGCACACCTTCCAGCTCTGGCTTCCCCCCAGCATAGACAGCCTGCGGTTGGCCATGTGCTGGGGAAGAGCCTCCTGAAACATGTGTTCGCTGAACCTCAGCTCTTTAAGTCCTCACTCTATATTTACTCATCTAACAGGGCTGCCAAGGTCCCACCTATTCTCATGTGAGTCTGACACCACTGGGGATTTAAAGACCACTATTTTTAAAGCTAGTCACAAATGCCACACCTTCTCTTTCCTTAGATGATTCTAATTATCTGTTTGTTAGATATCCCTCTGTTCTCTGCAACGTTATTCAACTCACAGGCTCTCTATTTTAGGAGGCAGTGAAAATTGTTCAGGACTTCAGTCGGGAAGTTCCTTCCCTCCCTTGGCAACCGTAAGAATGTCCAGAGGTCGTTTCTAGATCTTTCCAGCATCGGACCACTCGTCCATGATGACTTCCTACTTAACGTTCTCATGTCAGTGTCTTCTGAAATATATCTAAAAGCCTTTCTGTTGTCTCTTGTTTGTATAACTAGGATCTCTTAATTTCTACCATTCTTTTTTTCCCAAACTACATGCTCTTTTATTTATTTTTTTATTTATTTCTTTTTAAATTTTATTTATTTATTTATTTTACAAATGGTTTATTGTCAAGTTGGTTTCCATATAACACCCAGTGCTCATCCCCACAAGTGCCCTCCTCCATGCCCATCACCCCCCTTCCCCCACACACACCCGTCAGTCCTCAGTTTGTTCTCAGCATTCAAGAGTCTCTCATGGTTTGCCTCTCTCCCTCTCCCCCACTAATTCCCCCCTTCTTCTCCCTATCATTTTTTTGACCCTAACATCAAGAATGAAAAGCTCATTCAAAAATAGATTTTTATTCTGATTATAAAAGACAATTATAAGCTTGAGGCCCCAGAGCCCTATCTTAGGAGAGCTGAAAGTGGTTTAACACAATTGGAGACAGCAGGGAGTAGGAAGCAGGGATTTACTGGGTCTAACACTAAGCAGGTGACGGACCAGGAAGGGTATTCTAAACTTTTTAAGAGTCTGGACTTAATCCTGTGGGCTCTAGAGGAACAACTGAAGGATTGTAATCATCGGGGTGACTTTACTGTGAATAGAGCACCCTGGCTAATGTGCAGAGAATAGATTTGAGTAGAACAAAATGCAGGTGGGGAGACATTGAGATGGCTGGAATGACCCAGAAGGCCTTCCACTGCCTCCTGGGTTGGAGCAGGGCCAGTGTGGGCTGAGGGAGTCAGCATATTCAGAGACAGTGCTATGACTGAAGTACCAGGGCATGAGTGGTCATGGTCATGTGCAAGTTACAGGGAGTAAGAACTACTCTGGGGTTTCTGATTTGGGTGGTCAGCAAGGAAATGGCTCTTCTCACTGAGCTAGGGAGCATGAGTAATTGAATTGCAGCAGAAAGATCAGGAGCTTGAAACACTGGGAATTTTAGGTGTTTGTGGGATATCTGAATGGACACATATGATGAAGAAGTCATGCATTTGAGTCTGAGACTCAGGGGTTGACTCTGACCTGGAAATGGTGATACTGGAGGCATGCACGTAGAGGAGGAGATTGAACCAAGGGCATAGATGAAACTTCCCAGGCAGAGGAAATACAGGCAGTGAAAAAAAAAACGCACACAATTATGGTGTTGTGTTTTTCTTAATTTTTTTAATGTTTTATTTATTTCTGAGAGATAGAGAGAGACAGCATGAGCAGGGGAGGGTCAGAGAGAGAGGGAAACACAGAATGGGAAGCAGGCTCCAGGCTCTGAGCTGTCAGCACAGAGCCCGATGCAGGGCTCGAACCCATGAACTGTGAGATCATGACCTGAGCCGAAGTTGGATGCTTAACCAACTGAGCCACCCAAGTGCCCCTGATCATGGTTTTTATGCAACAGATAATCAACCACAGACCTGGTTCAAAAGGTTATGTTACATTGTCACTCATTTTCTACTTATTCCTTTGCTCAGTCATTTATTTATTCATTCAAGTATTCAGTGTTTTCTTCGTGGCACCCAAGAGATCCAATAAGGGTGAATCAAGAGATTCAGGGTGCTCCTGCCTTCTTCTCCATGGAGTGCTAAAGAAACTTTAGGAACCACTGCCTGGTCTGATGGGCTCTGCTTCATATCAGACCCAGACCTGGCCGTACGGACAGCCTTCCTAGCTGTGGGAGCAGTGACCCACAAAACCTCAATCCAGAGTAATGCTTGCGATTAAGGGGCCTATTGCCGAACAACTACTCATATCACATCTTTGAGGTGTTTTCTGACCGAGGACTGGTGGCTCCACCATCACCTGGAAGAACCTGCCTCCACATTGTATGTCTGATTTTTATTTCTCGCATCAACAGGAAGGTTAAGCGGAGTGTAAAGGAAGTCCCAGGTGCTCACTCCAAAGCAGCAGCAATACATGGGGCACTATAGGCTGCCACAGAAACTTGGATGCTTTTGGCCAATGAAGTCATAGCTGCTCTGGTGTAAGTTGTATGATTGCTCGAAAATGTTACTACCTTAATGCTCTGGCTTGATAAGTGCCTTTTAGCCTCTTGGTTTTAAGGACTCATTAAGATATTTTTCTTTGGCGAATTACTGAGCTTTTCCTTTGGGATCAGTTCTCAATTCTACTCACTATGCACACTCACTTTGACGATGGTATCCTCATAAATCTGGGTGTGACGCTCCCTGCTCTAGCCTCAATAATCCAGAATCCCACCTGGTAGACCTCCTCCCCAGAATAAACCAGGCTAGTCTGTTTCAGTCCATCTAGATGGAGGGAATTACGCTAAAAGCTCCAATTTCCCCTTTGTAGAGGTGCATTTGACTCTTTGACACAGCATCGGAAAAGGACCACTTCAGCAGCCGGGGTTGGCGTACCCTCTTCACTCTGGAGATGTTGGCTGGAGTGTTGGTGTCTGGGTCCTGGGCAAAGTGGTCCTAGACAGACTCTTTCCTGGTAACCCTCCCCCAGCCCGAGACGTTTTCAGAGCCTGCCTCCCCCCGTAAGTGGGAGGAGAGTTGCAGCAGGAAGCTTATTTCCATCTTGCCACGGGGCCCAAGTCCCTGTAGTAGAGCAGCCCAGCTGCTGTGCTGCAAGATTTAGCTGTGCTTCTCAGCAAGAGCTGGGACCTCACATATTCTTCTTGCCCCTGACTGCAGTTCTGGGAGTGTGCGCAGAGTTCCGAAAAGCTTTACACTTACTTTCCACAACGGAGATGAGTCGAGTGGCCATTCTCAAGCTTGGCGTGCGTGAACAATGCCTGCTGTGAGCCTTACATTTTCCAAAGGAAATCCAGGCTCCTTCCTTCTGTACTGTGCTTTCTTGCTTACCTGCTATCAGGTATTCTTGCTGTCAGTGGGTGGGAAAATGTTGGCAAGGAGTAGGGAATGACGGTCTCGTGAAAGCTTCATTGACATTTAGATCCTTACCCTACCCAGCACTATGAGTCACCCTGAGTTGTATACCAACAAAATAACATTTCTTTATAGTAATTTCAGAGCTGTTGTATTTTTCTTTCAGGGGATATATATAGATTTAGCTGTTGAGAAAACAATCAAAAATGAAATCAGATATAATTTCTTAACCTAGACATAGGATCCATGTAAAAAGACATTATATATGCATGGCAAGATAATAAAATAATATGTGCTGTGTGGGGGTGGGATTTAAGGACACAGCCGGCATCTATTACTGCTGCTTTCTCCTCCCTAAGCCCTATCCTCCACCCACTCCTTAACCACACCAGGTACCTGGAGACCCACCATTCTTTGCACTGAGTGCTGCCTCACTCTAGGCTTCAGCTCTAGATTTTCACCTTTTCTGAGTCTTGTCCTGCGGTCTGTCATATCTGAGGCCAGATGGTATTTCCATTCTTTCAATAGCAATGGGTTAGAAACTCCAGGACCCAAGAGACAAAGGCCATTTAAAAAGTTTTACTAATACTTCAACATAATAAAGTTTATATATGACAAATCCACAGCTAACATCATACTCAATGGTGAAAAAAACTGAAAACTTCTCCTCTAAGATCAGGAAGAGTACAAAGATGTCCACTGTCACCACTTTTACTCAATCTAGTACTAGAAGTCCTAGCCACAGCAGTCAGGCAAGAAAAAGAAATTAAAGGCATCCAGAATGGTAAGGAAGAAGTAAAATTTTCGCTATTTGCAGACAACACAATACTATCTATAGAAACTCCTAAAGATTCCCCCCAAAACTACTAGAGTTGGTAAATGATTTCAATAAAGTCACAAGAAACAAAATTAACATACCAAAATCTGTTGTAGTTCTATACACTAGTAATGAAGTAGCAAAAAAAGAAGTTAAGAAACAATCCCATTTACAAGTGCACCAAAAATAATTAAATGTCTAGGAAAAAAACTGAACCAAAGAGGTGAAAGATCTGTACTCCGAAAACTATAAAACGTTGATGAAAGAAATGGAAGGTGACACAAAAAAATGTAAAGTTATCCCACGCTCATATGTTGGAAGAACCAATGTTGTTCAAACGTCCATACTACCCAAAGCAATCTAGATTTAATGCAGTCTCTATCAGAACACCAATAATATTTTTCATAGAACTAGAACAATACTAATATGTATATGGAACCACAAAAGACTCTGAATAGCCAAAGCAACCTTGAGAGAGAAGAACAAAGCCGGAGGTATCACAATCCCAAATTTCAAGATCTACTACAAAGTTACAGCAATAAAATTAAAAATAGACACTGGATCAATAGAACAAAATAGAGCGCACAAAAATAAACCCACACTTACACGGTCAAACGATTTATTATAAAGGAGGCAAGAATGTACTACGGGGAAAGATCATCTCCTTACTAAATGGTGTTGGGAAAACTGGACAGCTATATGCAAAAGAAGGAAACTGGACCACTTTTTTTTTTTTTAATGTTTTATTTATTTCTGACAGGGAAAGACAGTGTGAACAGTCAGAAAGAGTGAGACACAGAATCTGAAACAGTCTCCAGGCTCTGAGCTGGCTGTCAGCATAGAACCTGATGTGGAGCTCGAACCCACGAACTGTGAGATCATGACCTGAGCTGAAGTTGGACCCTTAACCGAATGAGCCACCCAGGTGCCCCGGACCACTTTCTTACACCAACACAGAAATAAACTCAAAATGGATTAAAGACCTAAATGTGAGACCTGACTCTATGACTCTGTGAAGAAAACACAGACAGTAATTTCTCTGACATTGGCTATAGATGCATTTTTCTGGGTATGTTTCCTGAGGCAAGTGAAACATGAGCAAAAACAAGCTATTGACACTACATGAAAATACAAAGCTTTTGCCCAACAAAAGAAACTGTCAACAAAATGATAAGGCAACCTCCTGAATGAAAGAAGATATTTGCGAATAATATGTCTGATAAATGATTAATATCCAAAGTATATAAAGAACTTATACAACTCAACACCAAAACAATATAATTAAAAACTGGACTGAGGACATGAATAGACATTTCTTCAAAGAAGACATACAGATGGGCAACAGACACATGAAAAACTGTTCAACATCATTAATCATTGAGGAAACGCAAGTCACAACCACAAAGATATCACTTTATAGAAGGGCTAGAATCCAAAAGACAAGAAATAATAAGCATTGGTGAGGATGTGGAGAAAAAGGAACACTTGTGCATTATTGGTGGGAATGCAAATTGGTGCAGCCACTGTGGAAAACAGTATGGAGTTTCCTTAAAAAATATTCAAATAGAGGGGCGCTTGGGTGTCTCCATCGGTTAAGTGCCTGACTCTTCATTTCAGCTCAGGTCACGATCTCATGGTTCATGAGATTGAGTCCTGCATTGGGCTTTGTGCTGACAGCATGGAGCCTGCTTGAGATTCTCTCTATCCCTCTCTGCCCCTCCCCTGTGCCTGTGCATGTTCGCTCTCTCTTTCAAAATAAATAAACTTAAAAAAATCAAAATAGAATTACCATATGGTCCTGTGATTCCAGTACCTAGTATTTACCCAAAGAACATGAAAACACTAATTCAGAAAGATGTATATACCCTTATTCTTATTGCAACATTATTTATAATAACCAAATTATAGAGGCAACCCAAGGGTGCATCGATGGATGAATGGACAAAGAAGATATGGACAAAAAAGATTTGGGATACATATACATATATATATATATATATATACACACACACATATATATACCTACATACAATACTAATATTACATATCATATACATATTACATACTATTACATATCATATCACTAGTATTAATATTCATATAATAATATTACTAAGCCATAAAAAAGAACAAGATCTTGCCATCTGGCACAACATGGATAGACCTAGAATGTACAATGTCAGGTGAAATGAGTCAGGCAAAGACAAATGCCACATGACTTCACTCATGTGGAATTGAAGAAATTAAAACAAACAACAACAACAAAAATGAAAAGAAAGATAAAAACAAACAATAAAAAAAGACTCTTCAATACAGAGAAGAAACTGGTGGTTGCCAGAGGGGAGGTGGAGAGGGGATGGGTGAAATTAGTGAAGGGCATGAAGAGTACACTTACTGTGACCCGCCCTGAGCAATGTATTGAGTCGTTGAATCACTGTGGTTTACACCTGAAACTACTATCACACTGTATGCTAATTACACCTCAAATAAATAAATAGAAAAAATCAAATAGAAAGGTTTGCCACATCTCTTGTTCTCTCCTAAAATGCAGTGACCCATAACGTGCAGACATCACCTGCACTGTGTCAGCTGAGTTGACTGATGTGGAGATGCTGAGTCCCTGAGCTTCACTTTAGGGCATCCTCAGCTTTAGAGCTCCCTGACACATGTTCTTCTGCTTCTCCACCTGGGGGAATACATCATGCCCCAAATCTCAGCTCAGAAGTGATTTCTGGGTGAAGCCTCTCCTCATGGTGCCCCCTAGGGCAGACCCCACCTGGGGTACCCTTAATCCTGTTCTCCAGAATTCCTGCAGTCTGGAGCCAGGCATTTAAGTAACGTCCGTTCAGATGTTACTGCAGTAACTTGGGTGCACATCTCTCTTGTTCCCAGGACTGTGCACTCTCGAGGGGACGGTCTGAGTTTGTTGGTCTCTGAGTCTCCATTGGGGAGCCGAGCTCAGTAGGCACGCATGTGAGATGATGCCTCAATGAATGAATGTGCCCTTCACGACCGGAAGGGTAGGGGAGAAGGAAGAATCAGCATAGCTGGAATTCTGTCAGTGCCAACGAGTAGAGCAGAAGTTTTACATGAAGCTGTGAAGAATAAAACATGGAGAGTTAAGGAGACGGTTGTCACTCTCTAGAAAGGCTGTGATCAGCGATGTCTTCACTTCCCTTGTCCCCACGAGTAATGAGAAGGGAAGTGAGGGAGATTCTGACATCCACGTTAGACCTTCCGGAGTGGCATAAAGTACAGAATATGGCATCTTATTCAGCTGGCTGGTGTGTGTGTGTGTGTGTGTGTGTGTGTGTGTGGTGGGGGCTAGGTGGGAGGAGGGGTTCCTGTTACATGTTCTGTCAGTGATGTGCTCTCTCTGGCCCTCTGGTTCTTCAGCAGCAGAATAGAAATGGCAAGAAGCAGCCCCTGGGCTTGTTGTGATTGTCAACCAGCTGGGTCAAGAAAGCCCTCAGCACAGAGTTGGTATTTAATGTTTGTTCTCGCCCACAGTTACACATTTGAGCTTGAGGAAACAACCTTTTGACTGCCAACATTGCCACAGTGGTATTCTTGAGCAAGGGCAAAAATAGTTGCAGTTGATCAAGCAGCGATATATTCCAGACAGACACTCGACTAGTTCATTGTATGTGCTACAGTCAGCACTTGCAGTGACCTGTCAAGATCGGTCGTATTGGCTCTGTCTTGCTGGTGTAAAAATGGAAATTCACAGATATTAACAGACTTGCATGAGGGTGGTCTGAGCTTAAACCTGGCTTCCACACGCGGTGGCAATTCTTTTCTGCATTGCACGCTACGGACTGCCCTCTGATCTCGTCTTCTGCTTGGAGACATGTGAAAGCTCAGCAGCTGAAGTTCTGAATGAGAGCCACCCTCCAGCATCAGAAGTATGTGTGTCAGATTTGGGAAGCGCCAGCCATCTCTGCTCTTCTGGATCTTAACTATGAACCACTAGTTCATCCGTGGCTGGCTTTCTCACGCACATTCCTCTGGTCTGTTCAATGATTTTGTTGGCACCTAGTTTCTTGCATTCAGTGTTTTTTGGGGTTACCAATACATGGAGTCATTTCTGTTTCCTGCACTGGATCCTGACACATAACAATCACAGAGAAGAGATAGACTGGAAATCTTGAGTCATGAGCTCCGAGAAGATGAACATGCATATAATCATAGCATCGTTTGCATATAGGTACCCTCTTTTACATCATCCTGCCTCCTCTTTTTACCCTTAACATGATAGAATTTTTAAAATGTATAATAGACTATGTCTTTCTTTCCCCCTCTGAAATGTGTCCTTTGAAATGTAAGAGTAAATAGAGTGTGCTACTCTGATCTTGAAGAATACTCTGCTCACCCAAGTGAATCTTGCTCCGTTGTGTGTGAACATAAGTGGATCCCAGCTGTGGGTTGTATATTGGGCCATGACCATAACCATAGCTCCTCGAATGGACTCTTCTATCTTATGAAATTAATGAAATAATCTAGTGATTGTCAATGACAGAAGCCAGAGTGTTAACGCCTGCATTACATTGTCTCAGGCTAGGAAAAGAGTGATGGAAAAAGTAGTACTTAAAGACATTACAGTTAGGGTTGTAGAAGAGTTTACATTTATGAATGTGGTCTATCTTTGGACATAGTCTACATGCATGAATTTACAAAACAACATTGGTTTGTGCTGTGTGTTGTTCTGATGACAACAGGGAATCATGGGATTATCTGCCTCACTCAGTTCTCCTTGGCCAAATTTAAAGGGAAGAAAACACAATGAATGGGAACATTCACTCCAGAGAAGCAGCCAGGCCAGCAGAATGAAAACAAAACACTCAAGGGCTGCCCCTTGAGTGGTCTGGGAAAACAGAGGGATAGGGGCAAAGAGAAAGGTGTGTTCAAGACTGTATTATGGATGGGGAAATGGAAGAGGTAGTCAAGAGGCTAAGAAAATCCGTGTCCAGTCGGTTTCCCACTCGAGTGAGAAAGCAGGAGTAAGCTTGCCTGGGGGGAGGGGGGATAGATTAGGGTCGAGTGGACTGGAGCACCGGGTTAGGAATTTTTACTTTGTTTGCTAGGCAATGAAGAAGTTTAAGCACTGCTTTGATTTTGAGAGTTAACAAAATGGATATTTTAGAGGGGAGTCTGGGATTGCTGTATGGGCTACAGAGAGGAGAGAGAACGGAGGTAGGGCCATTGGAAGGTACCACTGGGTCCTGGTGTGGGGACACAGGGTGGTGGCCATGGGGTTGGAAAAGATGAGCATGGCACTGTCATTTACTTCAGACAGTGTGCTGTGTGTGTGCATCTGTACGTGCTTGTGTGTGTGTGTGTGTGTGTGTGTTTACTTATGTAAACACACTTGCAGATTTTAAACAACACTCAAAGGGGCACTTAGTTAACATTTAATAATCACTGAGTGAGGATCTGTATTAAGTGAAGGTCCACACCTACTGAGGAAGCCGACAAAAGTCTTCTACAGTTTACCCCCATTACATTCAATATTTGTTAAACGACATAATGAATGTTATTAGAAGGTGGATGGTTGAACGTCAGACTTCGGCTCAGGACATGATCTCACGGTTTTTTGGTTCGAGTCCCACACTGGGCTCTGTGCTGACAGCTCAGAACTTGGAGCCTGCTTCAGGTGTCTCTATCTCTCTCTGCCTCTCTCCAATTGCATTCTGTCTATCTCTCAAAAATAAATGTTGAAAAAAATGTTAAACATTGGACCACATCAAATGCTGGAGAGATGCATATCACAGAAGAGCTCTTTTACACCCTGGGACCAGGGTGGGGGACAGCTGGCATTTTCTTCCAAACACTCATCTACTTTGTTGACCTAGTAGTTTCACAACTCAGTTTATACCCAAGATAAACTTCTGAATATGTATAACTAGAGGTTTGTTGAAGAATATTTGTAGCGGTGTTGTTCAAAAGAGAAAAAAAAAAGCTGGAAATAATCTAAGAGACCACCACCTAGAAAGTGGATGAACAAATTTATGCTATTAACTAGTCAAAGCAAACTACCACCGCATGGTGACGGTATATTTAACCAAGTTATTGTAGGTGGAAAACTACACCCAACATAATCTCCTTTGGTTAAAAGTAATCACAATAAATCTGTGCATATATATTTGTTTTTAGGAACAAGTATAGATGCAAAAGAAGTACATAAAAAGGAAAGCAAGAAATGTTGGGCACATATTTTGGTTACTCCCAGTGAAGGTGAAGTTTAGAACGGAAGCACCATAAACACTAAAGATGCAGCCTATTGTCAAGGTCTTAGGCTACATTATGAGTTTTTAGCTGTTGGGTTCACTGGTGCTTGATACATAATTAAAACTACTAATTAAATAAAACTGATGAAGAAACACATATGGACTGCTTAGATAAATTACACCATCAATTCTGCCCTTGTGTGAACAAGCTAGAAAAACCCAGTGGGCCTAATTGTCAACATCCTTTGGAATAGGCCCCTCGACTAAGGATTCCAAGCCCGTTTGTGTTTAGCTGATGCTGGATGGATTTCTGTCATATGACTTTAACTAGAAGATTGGCTGAATGATGCTGCTAGAATATTGTCACATCAATACCAATTTCATGTGAAATACTCAGCATTGGAAAGCTTAGAGGACTGGACTTTTTCAGTCCAACAGAACAGGTTGTTGGATGTGTTTTTGCCTACGTAGAGATGAATGTGTGTGTCAGAATTCAGTAGAGACTTATTTTCATTAAGGTATTCCATCTGATGTAGCAGGGAAAAACCCAGAGTCCTCATTTGACTCCAGCTGTTGGTGGCTTCAGATATTTACCAAAAAGTGTCTCATAATTGTAATTGTAACCCACTTGGCTTTGGGTAGGTTGCAGAAACGGGTTTGTTATTAGACTTGATGTGTGGAGGTTATAAAAGGATCAATTGAACGGGAAAGGTGACAGTGTGAAGGGTTTCAGAAATGATATTCAGGTGTGGGTTCCTAAGGTAGGACGTTCTATTGACCATAAAGAGAAGTCTGTATAGAAAGAACCGACTTAAAGACAGCAGTGATGAGAAAGATCTTGTACTTGTTGAATTGGAGTTGCTAGAAGAGCTAAAAGTCACAGCAAATTCGTCTGTGGAAATTCAGGGTTGAAGGCGTGGAGAGAAAGGTCATGGAAATGCAATTTCCTTTTTTAGTCATTGACATAGAGGCAACGTTGAAGCTTTAGGAGCCGTGCAAACTTCACCCAGGAAGAGACAGAAAGAAGAGGCCAGTGTAGAAACGTGGAGCTCTGCCTCATTGAATGCCATGCAAAGCGAAAGGGAACGTATGCACAGGAGCTGTGGTTTAGGGATAAGAGATCTGTGATGCTATCATTTCAGGAGAACAGACAATAATAACGCAACAGCACCCAGAAAGCTATGGGGGTACCGGCCGGCTGTGTGAGTGTCTCAGAGGCTCACAGGTGAAGATCCCAAGAAAGGGGCCACCATGTATGGAATCACAGGTAGATTATTGGGCCAATTTGGCTGTACAATGTTCAGAGCCCAGCGAATAGGGTTCCTTGTTGTGGAAGGACAAGGATCACAAATATCGAGACTGTGACAGCCGAGTGTTAAACCGAGTGTCAAACCTGTTGGACAAGCCAACAGACCTTTGATCTGGAAGTTCAGGAGATGTGTTCCAGGTCTGCAACGTTTTCACAGGTGGTGGACTTGAATATTAATTGATTTATCGAATCCTGAACAACAATCAGAAAACATTTCTTCAAATAAGAAAACATCAAACAACAAGCAAGTTGAATAAAACTGAAAGGCAGTAGCTCTTCATACCCGCCTTCAGAGCTTAAGGAGGGACTTGCCCAGCCCAGTGGCTGAGTCAACCTGATGTCAAGTAACGTTAATTAACCTGCTCCTTTGAACTGCTTTGGTATCATTTTGTTTTTATTTTGTTCCTGCTCATTATTATGTTTAATCTTGTAGTGATCAAAGCTGTTTGTGGAAGTAGGTGAAGTAGATAAAGTGGATTTGGTAAATTGGTGGGTGACTCATAGACACTGGGTTGTAATGGGCCTCGGAAGTAGATTCTAATTTTTGAGGTTCACATCAGAGTCTCCCTGTAATGGGGTTTGGGGGGGGTCTAATATCAGAAAACTTTGAATGGCATGAGTGAGGACTTGACTCAGTCAGAGACACGCGAGAAATTTGAATTTCTACTTTACCCCTTCCTTGCCAGACGACTTGGGACAAAATGCCTGGGCCTTTAATGGCTCCCCTTCTCTCTAATCTAACCCCTGTTAGCATCTTGACATATTTTATTCTGTTTTTTTTTTTTTGTACTTCCATCTTTACATAGTTGAGATTATATTCTGTAATTTACTGTTTTTTTGTCCCTTAACATTATAGAGTAAACCTTCCTCCAAATCATTATAAAGTTTTAGAAAACTCGTTTATTAAGGCTAGAAGATACTGCATTGAATGCATATACCACAAATAAGCTTATAAATTCCCCTACAATTGGACATTTGACATTTCATTTTTTACAATAGTAGTAAATAATATGACAAACATCTTGTTCTATAAAAGCTATTTTACTAGTGTTTTTGGACTTCTTGGTTTTTCATGTACATGCACTCATTTGGAATTACCAGGTCAATGGGGCACCTGGGTGGCTTAGTTGATTAAGTGTCTGACTTCAGCTCAGGTCATGATCTCATGGTCTGTGGGATGGAGCCCGGAGTTGGGCTCTGCACTGACAGCTCAGAGCCTGGAGCCTGCTTCAGATTCTGTGTCCCCTCTGTCTCTTCGTCACCCTACTTGTGCTCTCTCTCTCTAAATAAAAAAATAAACTTTTAAAAAAAGAAATTACCAGGCCAAAGGACATGGCTATTTTAAGACAACGTGTGTGTGTGTGTGTGTGTGTGTGTGTGTGTGTATGCACATGCATGTCCTTGTCAGATAATTTTCTAAAGCATTACACCATTGTACATTCTCAAGAACAAGGTATGAGCTGGAGAGATATTTTTTAGGACATAGCACTATGTGATATATATGAATCTTTCTATGCTGAAATTGAATCTTAGCCAACAATGGCTATTTTCTTTTTTTAAAGTCTGTTTGTTTGTTTGTTTATGTAGAGAAAGAAAACACAGTAGCACAGGAGTGGAGGAGGGGCAGAGGGAAAGAGAGCCCCAAGCAAACTCCATGCCGACAGCATGGAGCTGGGCGTGGGGCTCTAACTCAATGACCCCATGAGATCATGACCGGAGCCGAATCCAGGAGTCAGATGCTTCACCGACTGAACCACCCAGGTGCCCCCAACAATGGCTGTTTTCTATTCAAAATCTTTGGGATTGCATAATTTCTGGATGGCCAAGAAAGTTTACAAAATGGTAAAGCAAACACTTTTATCAAAGGACAACTTCAAAGCATAGTGTTGGGACTCACAGACCGAAGAGTTAGCGAAATGCACACAAGCCAAGACTGGCCCGGGAAACTGAGTGTTTTAGTTAGGTTTTAACTAGAACACAAGAAATTTCTTTTGTGCTGTGATTAGTATTTTAGGTTTCTTTTTGTCTGGCAGCTATCTCCATGGTACCTTCACGTAATA
Source organism: Crocuta crocuta (assembly GCF_008692635.1). Taxonomy (NCBI): domain Eukaryota; kingdom Metazoa; phylum Chordata; class Mammalia; order Carnivora; family Hyaenidae; genus Crocuta; species Crocuta crocuta. Next base: position 4,326,950 of record NW_027551571.1, on the reverse strand, counting down.
TCTACTATCTACTAATTTAATCTGTCACACTGGGTGCCTCTATACATTGCTGCTTATATTTAGAATTGGTTCTCTCTTTCCAAGAACCAGGCCGATTTCAGATCCTGCTAAGCCAGAGGATGTGTGTGTGTGTGTGTGTGTGTGTGTGTGTGTGTGTGTGTGTTTTGTAACACCGTTCTTATATATAACACACACATGCACACACATTTTAAGAACACACCCTGAAAAATATGGCCTTTGCTTAAAAAAAATAGCAGAAGAAGACAGTTTACACTGCTGTGTCGCAAAGACCATATTTTCTTGTATTTAGGAACAAAGACATGTCAGGCTTTATTGAGCACATCACTAACTATATAACTAGCGTTAAACACTCTATTTGCAACTGTTGCTGTGTATTTTGTGTGTGATTATCAGCCCTAGATCTGCATCCTATAAAAAGATATTTCTGTTTGCTTAATTATAAAGCTCTTTATGAACAGGCTCATCTGTAAATAGCTTGGTGCAGCTGAAATAGAAATATAATTATAATGAAGGCAGATGTTTGTGAGATACTGGCTCATGAAACTTGTTCAGAATCTACAAAGGAGAAACGTGGGGAGCATGTGTGTACTGGTGGCCCAGAGCTGAGAGCACGGCGTGCTCACCTCTACACTTATTTCACAGTCATCTTTTTTTATGCTCAGCTCTGCTTCCCTAGATCTCTGGAATTTGGAAAAGGGGTGGCTTTCCCTCGTGTTATTCCTGAGCTCCAGGGGGAAAAAATTGATTTCTAGAAGCGTCTGAGGCAAAGCCCAAAAGAATATAATCACTAAGTTGAGTTTAGGGGAAAGAGGCGGCGTTTATGGCTCTGGTTCCATCACTTATGCAACTTGGGTTGAGTGTTGGTGGCTTGAGACTGGAGATCTAAGATCTCAGTGCAGTTCAGATGTCAGAGACGGAAAGATCCTTTTTGCCACTGCAGGTTTTCTAGAAAGGCCCTATGAATACAGAGGTTAAAAACACGCTGCTGTAACAAGCTTTAACCAGTCTCCACTCTGGAAAGTGGATGTGCTAATAAGCGATTCTGGGGAACTGATGCATAGAGACTTGGGCAGACCCAGGAGTACATATGAGGTTTAAAAACATTATATATATCCAATGAAATAATTATTTCAATTATATATATATATTTTATTATTTATTTATTATTATTTCAATTATAGATATTCAATTACATATATATATCCAATGAAATAATTATTTCCAAGTAGAGTGTTGTTTTGTTTAAGCTTTTTGATTCAAACTAAATTCTTGTTGAATTCTTTTGTAAATGGGCATGATCTTACAACCACTACATTTGCTTTGTCCAGTTTTTCTGAGCCATTACCGTGTTGGGGTCTTTTACACACTTTTGAAAATGTTTGTGTTTAGTTCTTAGCTGTTAAGTAACTGACTGAATTAAGAAGCAGGTTAATCTCCTGAGGTGATCTTTTTCCGGGCACATTCTTTGTGGTCATGCTTGAAAGCTGTTCACAGCTAGGGGCTGGTATTTCAGAATGGTGTTCAGAGAGCAGTAGTCATGATTTTCAAATGTGAATAAAGATAAATTATTTTCCACATGTGTCCCATGTGCTGAAATATATGTACCCCTGAGATACCACCTGTGGAGTGTACTTTTTTTTAATGTTGTATTTAGTTCTGAGAAAGAGAGAGACAGCATGAGCAGGGGAGAGTCAGAGAGAGAGGGAGACACAGAATCTGAAGCAGCTCCAGGCTCTGAGCTGACAGCACAGAGCCCGACGCGGGGCTTGAACTCACCAACTTCGAGATCATGACCTGAGCCAAAGTCGACGCTTAACCGACTGAGCCACCCAGGAGGCCTTAGATTGTACTTTTAAAAGTCCAATTAAATACATTTTAGTTTCAATAGGATGTTAGGATTTTTATGGTGGATCTGCTCCTTTCATGAATTCTTCCATGATGGAAACAATTTCTCTATTACATATATATATTACATATATACATAAAGCAGTCCTACACACACACACACACACACACACACACACACACACACACACACACACAATGTAACTATCATCTCCTGTACTTTTTGCACTTGAGCACATGCCAGTCACCAAAATTACTTTACCGCATGTACTGGCAATTGGAAATCAAACATTATGAATGTAAATAAACATTGTAACAAATGAGATTCCTCAATAATCTACCATCTCAAGGGAATAGTCTCAATGAGTGCGTTTTTGGTGCTCAGTCTCTTTTCATTGCATACATTTCCACAGCCGCCGCTGTTTGTCTGGCTGGCAGTTGGCCCGCTGCCCTCCGGGGGGCTGCCCACACCCCACTGGACCAGGTGGTGGTGGGCAGGAAGCTCGCCGCGAATCAGCAGCGAGACGCTGCCGTCAGAATCTAGTTGGAACAACAAAAGGTGGTGAAGCAATTAGGTATCGAATGCTCGCTATGGACCAGGCTTCCTTACAAGCACATACCTAATTTATATACAAAGCGGGTTATTATTCCGGATTTTCATTTAAACATTGAGGCTCAGAACTATTTAGTACTGTCTCGGTTTGCAATGTAAATGAAATTGCTCTGGAAAGTAGTCCTACACATAAAACTCAGAGTCTCTGGGGGCGCCTGGGTGGCTCAGTCGGTTAAGTGTCCGACTTCGGCTCAGGTCATGATCTCACGGTTCGTGGGTTCGAGCCCCGCATCGGGCTCTGTGCTGACAGCTCGGAGCCTGGAGCCCGGTTCAGATTCTGTGTCTCCCTCTCTCTCTGAGCCTCCCCTGCTCATGCTGTCTCTCTCTCTCTCTCAGAAATAAATTTAAAATCTATATGTATATATATTTTTTAAAAAGAATCTTTATGTGATGAGGACTGTTTCTTTCAGTTCTATGTCTTTTTAAAAATTCCCAATATATATTTCCAAACTTTTCCACTGAAGGCAAATATAGGTACATGCTTGCACCATATGCTTATAGGATTGAAAATGTCACTTATGAATCCTTAGCACATTGATGGGTAAGACATGGTATCTCATTTTGCCAGTTGGTGAGGGTGAACCCATTTTCAAATGTGTTACCCATTTGTTTTGATTTTGTGAAATTTATGTTTAGCTCTTTTCATATTTAAAGAAAAGTTTAAATATTCGGAGGTGTTATTGTTGATGGATAAGTGCTCTTTATATATTAAGCATTGACTTTTTATCCTACTTATTGTAACTATATTTCCAGTTTCTTTACCTTACTTACTTTATAATGTGGCTATTATATTATTTAAGGCATCATTCAGACTTATCAGTGGTTTCCTTGTTTTGCTTTGTATTGTTTAAATGCCTAGGGAGCCCTTTTCTGTAAAGATCCATTAGATTCACATGTATTTCCCTTACTGTGCTTTCTTTATAAATTTTCTTCCAACTTTAATACATATAGAATTTATTTTTGGTAGAAGGTCAAGTTCTACCTTGATTTTAGTTAACATGAAATTTTTTAGAAATAGTGGTCACACTGAATAAGCCTCCTTTTGTGGTATTTCTGTAGCAGAGAAATCTTATACATTTCTTTGTGCTGGGGAGAGTGTCTTCTGTTGCTATTTTCCCTTATCTTTTTATTTCTGTCAATTCTTCTTCACAAATGCTAAAATCTTTTTTTTTTTTTTTTTTTGAGAGAGAGAGAGAAAGGGAGAGAGCATGCTTGGGGGGTGGAGCAGAGGAAGAAGGAGAGAGGATTTTAAGTGGGGTCCACACCTAGCTCAGAGGCTAACTTGGGGGCTCAATCTCACAATGCTGAGATCATGACCTGAGCCAAAATCAAAAGCTGGACACTTAACCCTCTGAAGCACCCAGGCGCCCCATAAAATATCTTTTTTTTGGATTTAGTTTTTTTTCAATTTTTATTTTTGAGGGAGAAACAGACGGAGGGAGACAGAGAGTGCCTATGCATGGGGGACAGTCAGAGAGAAAGAGAAAGAGAGAGAGAGAGAGAGAGAGAGAGGATCCAAAGCTGCCTACATGCTGACAGCAGAGACCCCAACGTGGGGCTTGAACTCACGAACCGGGATATCATGACCTGAGTTGAAGTCAGTCATTTAACTGACTGAACCACCCAGGCGCCCTTCTTGATTTGGTTTTAAACTAAATTTTACTATTTGGTTAAGTAAAATATCCTCCCGCTAATCATTTGTATTTAAAAATATTTAAAGTTATTTTTACATATTCTTCAAAATGAAGTCTAGAATTATTCGTTCTGATATAATAGATGGTAGTTGGGATTTTGATTAGAATTCATTTAATAATCAGTTACAAAAGTAGTTTAATGACATTTTCAGTGAGAGTTTACTGACGGGAACCAATCTGTAAGAGGCCCGCAGGCAGTTTGGGAAAGCTGGATATATTTTGTGCTAATTGGTGACAAATGAGCTCTGGTGCAGAAGAAAATGGTGACCGCACCCTCCTGTCTACCATCTCTGCAAGTGCGGTGCGTGAACTTCCCAAGAATCATTTTCATCATACTTGGAGGCTTTTTTTTTTTTTTTTTAACTTCCTTCCTTCCTAATTTAGGATCATTTGAAATAGCTGGGGTAGATGGATATATGGATCTTAATTAAGAGTGCAACGCTCTGGTACAGACACCCAATTACTCTCTTCCTCTCCAGCTTTCCGAATAAGGCGGACTTATATACTTCTCATTCTTTTGCCTATGTCTTCTTCCCATAAGGTCCTCCTCTGCCTTTCTTTTTATTTTCCTAATAATCGCTTTCACTGCAGCCTGTCAGAGTGTTGGGCCCTTGGCTGTGTGGTTGTTCAGATGCTCTGTACGCTTTTACTCTGGGATTGTAGGGCTCTGGGGAGTTCTGTATACAGCTGGAGACAAAAGTCCCATCCTTGGCTCTGAGGCAGTGTCCGTCACTTGGGGTCCAGGCTTCTCCGCTGGTGCACATGTCCTTCCAGATCTCTCCAGAGCTGCTATTCTTCAACTTGCCAGTCTCAGAATCTTCTGTCATTCTTAAATATTATCCAGGAGTCTGGAGAGCGTGTGTGTACTTGGGTTATATTTGCTGATATTTACTGTATTAAAAATTAAAACAGAGGGCGCCTGGGTGGCTCAGTGGGTTAAGCGCCCCACTTTGGCTCAGGTCACGATCTCATGGTTTGTGGGTTCGAGCCCCGCATCAGGCTCTGTGCTGACAACCCGGAGCCCGAAGCCTGCTTCTGATTCTGTGTCTGTCTCTCCCTCTCTCTGCTCCTCCCCTGCTTGCACTCTGTCTCTCTCTCTCTCTTCCTCAGAAAAATACATAAACTTAAAACAAATTTAAAACAGAGACATGTTTAAAGCAGAAGGATGTACGATTGCCCCTTCCACACATTCTGTCAGGACTTGTCTTGCAGCTTGAGGAAGGAACCTAACAGGTTGTGAGAGGCCGATGAGAGGGGCCATGTGACGTGAGCTGACATGAGCTGACAGCGGCCTCAGCCAAAGGCCAGCAGCTGAAAGACATGTGTTCTTCCAGCAGCTGAGGGAGCTCAGAGGCAGGCCTNCCCCCCCCCCCCGCCCCTTTCTAGCCTTGTTAACAACCTGCGCAGACAGAGGACCTTCCTAAGCCGTACCTGGGTCCCGACCACAGAGACAGCAAGGGAATAGGAGTGTGTTCCTTTACTTCACTAGTCCAGTGGCAATTAGTTACCCAGCACAGAAAGTGAGGACACAGATATGTGACCAGTATCTCTGTGACACCAGCAAAAATAATGGACTCCTTCCTATATATAACATAATGTCTATTGTGAAAATCCGTCTCGTTTGAAGGAAGCCCAACAAGAGAACTTAGAAAGAAACGGATCGCTCCTGACTCTTCATCACATTGGGATGGTTGCCCTGAAGCCCTCCAGGGCGAGACACTGGGAGAATGCAACGGGGCCATCATGGAGGAAGAAGCAACTTGGTAAACAAAATTCCACACCTCTGGCTCGGCTGGCTAGCCGTGAATCTGGGGAGCACAGAGCTGCGCCTGGACAGCCAGCTGTCTTTGAACCATGCACAGCAACGGTCAGAATGTGACTTTCTCCCTGCAGAACCGACATGGAAAGTTCAGGATCCATGACATTGGTTGAGCATGAATCTAGACTTGTATAAGACAGTGTCTCTATGATTTGAATATTAATACTGCTGATGAGACGTCATTTCTTGCTGCAACTGACATTCATCGTTTCACTTAATCCTTAAAACTGGGATTGATTTATTTATTTCAGCGCCAGAGAGATGGTCACACAGCTAATGAGCAGAGCTCATTACTACCCAGTTCTGTCTAATTAAAGCCAGTAGTCTTTCCACTCTACCTTGTGCATGTTCTCCATGGATAATTAATAAATCGGCGATTCCAGAGTAAAAATGAAAAAGTGAACAGTATCCAGTCAAATCTGCCAATTGCACAAAAAATAAATTGAGGCCTTGATTGGTTAGGGATGGCAACTACTCCTAATTTGGGAGAATGAGGAAGTGAGATGTAGAGATACAATGCACAAGGTGATAAATTACCAGAGCTATTCTTTCCATTTGAAAATTTGAGGTTACATTAAATGCAGTTCCTTTTTAACAAACCAGTATTATATGTTTAGTATTATATATGTTCTTAATGGTAGGAAATCTTCTAAGAGAAACCACCTTGCATTTTTTAGAAAACTTGATAAGGGTTGGGGAAAAGGCATGTTTGCTTATCTTCAAAAACACAATAACAAACAATCAATAAAGTGAAAAGGCAACCAGGGAATGGAAGAAAATATTTGCAAATCATATATCTGAGAAGAAGCAAATATCCAAAACATATAAAGAACTATGCGACTCAATAGCAGAACCCCCGAGCAATCTGATTTTTAAAATGGGCGGAGGAAGTGAATAGATGTTTTTCTTAAGAAGATATACAAATGGCAAACAGGTATAAGACACAGTGTTCAACATCACTAATCATTAAAGAAATGCAACTCAAAACCAGAATGAGGCATCACCTCACATCTGTTAGAATGGTTGTTCTCAAAAAGATAAGTGATAACAAGTATTGACAAAGATGTGGAGGAAAGGGATCTCTCATTCGCTGCTGGTAGGAATGCACGCTGGTGTGCAGGCATGGAGCTTTTTCAAAAAGTTGACGATAGAATTACCATATGATCCAGGAAGCCCACTTCTGGGTATGCACCCAAAGGAAACAAAATCACTATCTCAGAGAGATGCCTGCACATTCATGTTCATTGCAGCATTATTTGCAATAGCCAAGCCTTGGAAGCAACCTAATTGTCCATCAACAGATGAAATAAAGAAAACGTGATGTGCATAGTCAATAAAATATTATTCAGTCATTAAAAGAAAGAAGTCCGGGGGCTCCTGGGTGGCTCTGTCGGTTAAGCAGCCAACTTCAGTTCAGGTCATGATCTCGAGGTTCATGAGTTAGAGCCCTGCATCAGGCTCTGTGCTGACAGCTCAGAGCCTAGAGCCTGCTTCCGATTCTGTGTCTTCCTCACTCTCTGCCCCTCCCCTGCTCATGCTCTGTCTTTCAAAAAATAAATAAAAACGTTAATTTTTTTTTAAAAGAAGGAAGTCCTTCCATTTGTAACGGCGTGGATGAATCTTGAGGCATCATGCTAGGTGAAATAAGTCAGAGAAAGACAAATACTATATGATCTCACTTATATGTGGAATCTGAAAGAAAAAGAAAACCAAACACATAGAAACACAAGAGACTGGTGGCTGCTAGCAGCGGAAGAGGGAGGAAGTGAGGGAGAAATGGATGAAGGTGTTCAAATAGTACAGAACTTCCCCTTACGAGACAAGTAAGGTCTGAGGATACAGTGTACAGCATGGTGACTGCAGTTAACTATTCTGTGTTGCATATTTGAAAGTTGCCAAGACAGTAGATTTTAAAAGTTCTGATCACAGGAAAGATTATAACCAAGTATGGTGACAGGTGTTAACTAGACTTACTGTTGTAATCATTTTGCAACATGTACATATATCATCCTTCTGTTGTACACCTTAAACTAATACAATGTTACATTTCAATTGTATCTCAGTTAGGGGGGAAAACCCACAAATAGAAATTCAGGAATCCCTGATTTTCTTAGATTGTTTTAAATACCAGTTGTGTGTGTGTGTGTGTGGTGTCTGTCCGTCTAGCAAAAACCCCATTTCAAAACATAAGGAAACACTCATCTGTGTTCCATGCCCTTCCTCTGTCATGAACAGAATCAGTTAATGTGTCTAAATGCCTGTACATACGGAAATGGAACCTATTTGTTATTATGCACACGTCACTAAAATTGGTAAGCTCACAATTATTTTTGATTTTCAACCTTTCAGTCTCTGGCTGCTTTGGTAAAATAAAACACTCAAATTGCCCTCACATTTCCCACAACATGACCAAACAGATAGTTTTTGCCATGTGAATCATGGGTTGAAAGTGTGTATCTTGAAGGATGTTGAAAGGATTTTGGCCTTTCTCATACCTCTGCCCCTCCCCTGTCTTTAAAGAGGGTTGTTAATAAGACCTTAGAAGTTGTGCTCTAAAAACCAGACATAAACATGGGGTGCCTGGGTGGCTCAGTCCGTTGAGTGTCTGACTTTGGCTCGGGTCATAATCTCGTGTTCACGGGTTTGAGCTCTGTGTCGGGCTCTGTGCTGACAGCTCAAACCTGGAGCCTGCTTCGGATTCTGTGTCTCCCTCTCTCTGCCCCTCCCTTTGCTTGTACTCTCTCTCTCTCTCAAAAATAAATAAACAATAAAAAAACAAATACATAACAGAAACAAATGTATGGTAGACGTAGAATCAAGTCTGAAATCATGTGAATGTCCCAGTATGGCTGGCCCTACAGACAGCAAGAATAGGAAAGGAGAATCAAGCAGTAAATGGACTTATACAGGTAAGACTCTCCCCTCTGCCCTTGTGTAGGATTTTTACGGGGACTCCAGTGCTCCAGTTCCATCCGGAACTGGTTGTCCAGACTTCCCTCCCGGCTCAACCGTGCTGTAGACCCTCAGGTTGGAAATTTCATACCCACAGGCACTGAGCATCTCTCTCCCTTCTTGTATTTACACTGTGGGGCCTTGCACAGCGGCCCTCTCCCCATGGCTGTCAGTCTAGGTGACAGAGGTGCTTCTCTCCTTACACTCAGCTTAACACATCTTTATCTTGGAATCCATCTTCCTAGTGGATGAGCAGATCTTGCTGATGGACAGACATGTTCTCAGTGGTGCACTAGCTGTCTGTCTCCTTTTCCAGGGGAAGCACACAGCAGCCCCTCGGGTGGCCTCGTGTGTCCAGAAGGCTTGGGCTTGTCTGGTCCCACTGGGAGCTGACTCCAGGGTTCCGTTGTCCCTCAGAGCACATAGCTCCCTCCCCATGCTGCGACAGGAAGTGGGTAGTGGAGAAAAGGAAATAGATCTTCTCAATCAGTGCTCAGTAAAACTGAGCTTCCTGTAGCCACCAACAGGTTTTACAAACATCCATTTCTCCCCAGCTACAACCAGATCCAAGCCCTAAGCCATTTCCAGACTTGCCCTGGACCAGGTTACTACACTGTTCTTGAAATCTCTCCTTAATTGTTTGAACTTAAAACCGCCTATATAAAAAGTGGTACAATTATAAATGTATGTAAGCTACGGGTAGAAGGCAGAGATAGAAGGGAAGAGGTGTGCAAGGAATGGAGGGTTTATAGTGGGAGCTCATCTTCTCTTTAATGACTAACCGTGTTGGGTGGGTTGTATTTTCAGAAACCAAAATGGACTTTCTAGTTTATACTGAAAATCATGTTTCTGTTCTTGTCATCAATCGTCTACATGCTTTACGATTCTTTTTTCTTTAAGCCCTGAAGTTCTGAGTTATCTAGGTTAGTTGGAAATTTGTATTGAGACAGTCAGAAAAATGAACTTTGCTTTTTGAAGACAGATGCCAGACAAACATTTCTGCACGTCAGGGCTGGAAATAAATGTGAGCCACAGACAGTTCTATTCCCTGATGTTTGTCAATTAATTTTATCCTTAGGCTCTCCTCCTCTTTGGTCCTGGTCTGATCTTAATTATTCATGCTTCATGAAGCCTTAATTTCCTCTGTGTTTTGATATTGTCCAGAGTTTCCAATCGGCACAAAGTGTTGAGCATGGTCTCACTCATAACTTCCATTTCCAGTTGGTGATCTCTTAGAGTGTTAAATTGCAGGGATCTGCTGGTGAGTTTTCTTCTGTGTGTGTGTGTGTGTGTGTGTGTAAAAGAAATTGGCTTTATGATCTCACTTATGGCCTGTAAAATGGGTCTATCTTTATTACTTTCTTTGCTCCTAACTTGTATCAAGAAAGAAAGAGGACAGTTCTAAAGTGGGATTCACTAGGGAGCCCATCTGAGGAAGAGCTGAAACTCTTAAAAGGAGTATCATTGAGGAGCATAGTAGTTACCGTTGGGGACTCATCCTGTCCTCTCCAGGTGTAGGCACCCCGTCACAGTCTTCTCCTTCCCGGCACAGACACTCTGCACGTGTTTGTGGAATGGACATATAGACAATGGAATAAATGTGTGCTGTCCATGAGACTCACTACCTGAAGTTACAGTTCTCTGCTATAACATCATTGGGCCTTCCTTTTTACCATCTGGATGCCATGAATGCAATAAGTTAAATAGAGAGATCAAGAGATTGGCAGATTTAAGAAGATTGCCCTTGTCACTTTCATGTGGGTTGAGCTGGTGGTAGTTGAAAACAATGCCTGTGGTTCTGTTCTGTGCCTGACATGATACTTGATGTATTTATCGCATCTGCACTCTCCAGTATGGTAGCCGCTAGCTACAAGTGGCTATTAATTGAAATTAAGACTAAGTACAATCAGAAACCAGTTCCTCAGTCACACCAGCCACATTTCAAGCACCCAATAGCCAATTGTGGCTTGTGGTTACCGTCTTGGATAGCACAGAGATAGAACATTACCCTTGCCATGGAAAGTTATTAACACTAATTTATGTATACAATATGTTTTTATATTCAGTTTATCAAAGGTCAAGCTGGTTCTCAGTAATTAAAGAAACTGACCTGTGGTTATGTAGTTAACAAACACCTGCTTGTCTTGGACCCACTTGAATGTCAGTTTTTCTGGGTATTAGGATATAAGTGAAATCAAGGACGCTAATTGGAAACCAACTGATAGGTTGACAGGAGTGGCTTTGATTGCCAAACTCCTTCATATGACATTTAATGGGTTCTAAGATGTGCTGGAATTTAAGCCCCTACAACATTTGAAGTGAGGTTCCCTTGGGTATGTCAACTGAAAATGTGACACACCAGTGCCTTATGAAACCCAAGTAGAACATTCTCAAAATGCCTTGGTTCTTCTAATGCAGCTTTCCCCCACGGAGGATCCCCTGCTTTAAGTTCATGCTGATATGGACCAGAGAATCCTATAACATCCAAAACCGAACTGACTCAGTGGTCAAGTAGAACAATGCCTTTATGTCACAGATGAGGAAACTGAGGCCAAGCAAGAAGTGACTCACCTGCGATCACACAGAAAATACCAAAAATGCAGGACTTGACGCCACATCTGTTCATTCCCAATCCATTGTTACTCCTGGTGTGCCCGCTGGTTGATTTCGATAAATGAGATCTGGTTTGTGGTATAGCCTCACTCATTTCACCATGTAGGCACATTTTTATTAGGCGCTCACCATATGTCGCAAATAGTGAACAGATTGACATAGACTTGCCCTTATAAAACTTTGGTCTAGTAGGAGAGATAGCCCATAAGGAAATAACAAGCAATGCTTGTGGTCTTGAGATCATAAACGCATCATGAAAAAGAAGCATGGAACTTTTGGAATGCCGCTAATCATCAACTCGACAGCACAGCCTCCCTTAGGAAATCACCTTCGAGCTGGGGAGTGAAGGGTGAGTAGGGGTTAAATTAGGCAGGTGAAGAGGAGAAGGGAGAACAGGAAGGGGAAATGGCCCCGGGGGTGTGAGCGCAGGCTGTGAGAGATCTTATCGCTCTGGGGGCTAGAGGAATAGTGTGTTTGCAGCAGGGAGGGGGTGTGCTCTAGGGCGAGATGAGATCAGACAGGTAGGAGGTCAGACCTTCCAGAGCCTTTAACCATGCTGTCCTCACTGTAAGAAGAGTGAGCAGGGAGGGTGGGATGGCACGCCATGGGTTTCTGGCAGGGAATGAGGTGCGGTGTGGACTTGCTGGATGACCATTACATCCACACCACAGGTGACGGTGGCTGGGCCAGGGGTGGGCACGAAGGTGGGTGGAGGTGGGTGGTTTTGAGAGGCCTTTATGAGGTAACATCAGGAGGATTCTGTGAGACACTGAATAAGGAGATTGAGTTGAGGGACATCGAGGTCACTTCTAGGTTCCTGCCTTCTGCCAGAGGATGAATGGCGATGTTTCAGCGAGGTGGGGACAAGGGAAAACAACCGGATTTATACGGAGAAGAGCACACATTTGAGATACTTCTGAAACATCCAACTAGAGCTCTTAAGTAGGCAATTGGCTCTCTGGTTTCAGAGGAGAGATCTGAGTTGGAGCCCTGATGCTCGGAGCTCTTTGATTATATCTGGTAATTAAAGCCTAAGGTATGAGTGAGATTGCAGGACAGAGACGGAAAGGTGAGGAGGTGGGCGCTGGGCTCCAGCCTGCGGTGGCCTCGAGGGACAGGGTGCCCTGCGTGTTCCAGGACAGCTAAGGGAATGGGGTTGTTCTAACACGGAGGGACTGGTGGTCGGCTTGAAATGCTGCTGAGAGATACAATTCAATGGAGACCGACTGCTTCCACTGGATTGAGCACCATGCGGAACTGGTGGCCTTTGGAAAAGCTGGCTTGCTGTGGACATGGGGCCCGAGGCCAGACTGAAGCAAACCCGAATGGAGACCTTCATGAAGCTCAGAGATCATCTCCACCGTCCATCTCTCTTTTCAGGTGGGGAAACTGAGGCCCGGGCATGGGGAAAGATGCGTTCAGTGTGAGGAAAACCCAGAGAACCATTGTTTCATGAGGCAGAGACCCCCTGATGGTGTCCACCTATTTTCAGGGCCCAGAAATACCAGCCTCTCTTCTGAGATATGCTGGAGGGAAGCGGTGTGGGTATGCAAAGGGACCCCCTGACGATGCTGCTCTCTGAGCACCTTCTGGATACTTGGGGCTCCTGGCTGGCCGAGCAAAGGACTTTGCAGAGGTGGGGCTGACCTCAGCTCTCTGTTGAGAGATGTGATAGAGGAGGGAAGGGCGGGAGGAGCCCATTGTCAAGAGCAGTGACTTGTACTCCTCGTTTCAACTACCCAGTCCGCTCCTCCACCGCCTTTCCCTGGGGGGAGGGAGGAGCTGTTTGTCCGCTGAAGGGGCAAGAAAGTTGGGAGAGACCCCCAGTCCCCGTCAGTCTCAGGGCGAGGAAGAGTTTAAGAGAGGAAACAGATGGAAGTATGGAGCTGAGGCACAGAAACCGGGAGGGGCCTCAGGAAGACCCTCTGGGCCCAAAAGGGGGCTCCCTGTGAAGAAAACCAATGGAGGGGCAGTGAGAGGTGGGGGGGGGGAGTTGTGCCAGGCTCACAGCCCCAGCCCGAAGCAGGGCCCTGCCCCAGCCGGTCCCAGGCAGCTCTAAGCCCTGACTACTTGCAGGTCCGAGCCCTGAGCTCAGGGGCTGACAGAATGAGGGCAAACAGGCCGACCTGAGGTGCTGGGAGCCACACCGTCCTTGCTGGATGACAGTCACAGCAAGGAAATGGCAGCGTCTGCACAGCTCGTGCCATGAGAAACGAAGACTGGTATCTCCTTCTGCTACTACTGGCTCATGTTGGAAATGAGCCTGCTGGTATTGACCAGGCCTCACAATATTCCAGATCAGACCGATATTCCCCACACAGATTCCTCATAAGGAAAAGCATATTCCTGCCTCTTCACAAGAGATTTTAGATGAAAGCTCTGTGGATGATTGTCAAAAGGCTCTTCCTATGGGCCTTGCAGATCCAAGACTTAGATAATAAAGGAGGTTAAGAACACAAGAGTTATAATTGAGCCTGGCCCTGAAATGAAGAGCCTAATTTAGAGTTAAGGAACAGATGAGGGCAGAACTTAAGTTAATACTTACACCTTTTCTAACTGGTGATGTAGGACAGTCCCTTCCCCAAGGCCTACTTTCTGCAAACACCCTCCCTTACAGGGGTGGCTGGGGTGAGGATAGATAAGAGTAGATAAAACATAACCCAAAAACAAAGGCTGACACATTCAGGGCCTCCATGGTGTTTACACATTCAGTCAAAAAGGTTTCCACAAACAACTTATTAACCAGCTCAAAACATTGGTCCTCTTGTGAGGCAGACAGAATGACTCCCAGCCTATCAATATACAACTTAATCTATGTCCTAATCTTAGCGTTATTAACTTAGAACAAATATGTATGTCATCCTGTTTTTCACTAAGAACATTCTGTCGGGGTGCCTGTGTGGCTCAGTCGGTTAAGCGTCCGACTTCAGCTCAGGTCATGGTCTGTGGGTTCGAGCCCCGTGTCGGGCTCTGTGCTGACAGCTCAGAGCCTGGAGCCTGCTTCGGATTCTGTGTCTCCCTCTCTCTCTGACCCTCCCCTGCTCACACTCTCTCTCTCTCTCTCAGAAATAAATAAAACATTTAAAAAACTAAAAAAAAGAATACCCAGTTATTTCTGTAGTTGAAAGATTTACTCAACCTCACTATGATTGGGGTAATTCTGCAAGAATACTTCCAAAAAAAGTTTTGTACACTTTTCAAAGCATCTTATCACAAAGAGCTTTCCATTGTAAAAATTCCTTTTTCAGATCTCATGTTGTCGTTGGACCTTTAAATAAAGACACCAAAATTGACAGGACGGAGATGCCTGCCTGGTGATCAGAGAGAATCTCAGGGCTCTCTCACTCTTTCTCCCGACACTGGCCATCCTTCAGGGGCCCCTGGACCGGCCGGAGCGGGTCTCCAGCACCGAGGTGATCTCATCCTGAGCTCGCCTATACAGGCAGCGTGCCTTGGCCCTAAATCCACTAAATACAGCGCGTCGCGTGCAGTTGTGCAGGGCGCCTCACACCAGTGACATCATGACTCATTCCCTGGGGCCACAGACTCGGGAGCTGTGTCAGGGGAGAAGACCCGTCCGGGGACCGCGCTGGAAAGCCTCCCCTCCCTGCACCTGGTGCGGGTTCCCCCAGGCCGGGATTCCCCCCTTCTTGGCTCCCCGGGGCCTCTTCCCAGTGGTGCCAGTGCGATCCTGCTCTGGAAGGGTTTCCAGATTCTCCCCAGAACGTAGTAAGAGGCCGCGGCACAGCGCTGGACCCCCACCCTTCTGCCTGGCCCGAGGGCGAAGGCCACTGGGGGGTCCTCCCCATGGAGCCAGCTCGGGGACTAGGGCTCCCCTGGCGGATGCCCCCAGGCCTGCAGGTCTGGCCCGATCCATCCTCAGATGGACTCAGCTGCTGTGTCCTGAGCCAGCATCCCCCGAGGGGGGCCCACTTCTTGAGGTGCACACTGAAGAGTGGCCAGTCCCTGGGTCTCTTTCAGCCTAAAGTGAGTGGCTGAGTTGGCTGTGCTTCCCCGGGGTATGGGCTGCGGTCCTCAGAGCCGGCTGCGCGTTGGAATCCCTGGAGGTGCTTCTAGAAGCCTCCGGTGTCCTCGCCAGGCCGAAGACCAAGCAAAGGAGAGCCACTGAGACCAGGACCCAGGCACCAGTCAGCTGCGAAGCCATCGGGCTCTGTGAGCGGCAACCTGAGACCTCTGGTTTAAGGAGAACACAGGCCCATGTCATACAAGCCCTCTGTCCAGCTTCTTTCTTGCTCTCCCTGCATTCTCTCTCCTCAGCTCGCAGTCTCTTCCTCCCTCCCTCCCTCCTTTGTTCTTTCCCTTCTTCCTTCCTTCCCTCTTTCTTTCTCTCTCCCTCTTTCTCTTTTTCCTTTTTCTTTCTCTTTCTCTCTCTCCCTCCCTCTCTCTTTCCTTCTCTCAGTCTTTCTCCCCCCCCCACCCGCTTTCTTTCCCTCTGTCCCTTACTTCCTTTCTTTTGTGAGTCTCATTGATTTGGAAACTATTCCATTCTGGCTACTCATTTCATGAGTGTATTACAGAGATGTTATTAACTGCCTATTGTGTATTAGGCATTGTGTGTTCAGTAATTTTAAAAAGTCATAAAAACAACAGGTACCAAAAGAAAAAGAAAGAGGCTCCTTGACTCCACAGAGTTTATAATCTATAGGAAAGACATTCCTCAGGTGAACACAAAACAAATATATTATTTTAAATTGTGACTCAGACTGTAAACCAAAGGATAGAACATNGGTGTGACAGGATTCGGAGGCGGGACCTGGGGGCGGTGATTAGGTCATGAGAGTGGAGTCCTCATGAATGGTATTAGTGCTCTTACAAGGGAGACCCCGAAGAGAACCCCCATTCCCCCGCGGGAAGGGAGCACGAAGACATCGTCCCTGACCCAGGAAGCAGGTTCTCAGCAGATACTGAGTCTGCCGTTACTTTGATCTCAGACTTCCAACCTCCAGAACTGTGACAGTAATTGTGCGGAAAAAGGCTATTATGTCAATATGAGAATGTGTTATAACTAGAAATAAAAAGCTGAAGGATATTTCCTTCAGTTAAGTCGTATGACTGGACCCTCTTATTATTAAACACGGCTTTTAGAAATGTAGGGTCCACTAATTTTATTTGCTGTCAGTATTTAGTGGCTTGTAACTGTTTTCCTCTCCCCTAATAATGGATTCTATATAACAAAAGAAATGACCAGCAACTCTAATTTAAAAATGAAACTAGAGGGGTTCCTGGGTGCCATAGTGGTTAAGTGTCTGACTTGGGCTCAGGTCACGATCTCAGTTTGTGAGTCCAAGCCCCGCATTGGGCTCTGTGCTGACAGCTCGGAGCCTAAGCCTGTTTTGGAGCCTGTGTCTCCTTCTCACTCTCTCACTCTCTGCCCCTCCCCTGCTCACGCTCTGTATCTCTCTTAAAAATAATAAAACAAACAAAAAATTTTAAAAATAAAAATGAAACTAGATATTGAAATCATTTGATACTTAATTTTTAAAATGTTTTATTTATTTTTAAGAGAGTGAGAGCTAGACAGAGCACGAGCGGTGGAGGGGCAGAGAGAGAGGGAGACACGGAATAGAAAGCAGGCTCCAGGCTGTGAGCTGTTAGCACAGAACCTGATACAGAGCTTGAACCCACGAACTCTGAGATCATGACTTGAGCCAAAGTCAGATGCTCAAACGACTGGGCTGCCCAGGCGCCTCCAATTTGATAGTTGTTGCTGTTTTTTTTTTTTTTAAATTTAAAAGAGAGTCTTGTCTAAGCTATCTGGCCAGTGGGATTGTGCCCTAGCAGCCTGAACCCTCTTGGGGAAGGTAGCATTTAAACTATGACCTGAGAAGAATCACAAGAAGAACATCCCAACGAGAAGAGCCCATGGGAGGGGTGGGAAAGACATGTGGACATCTGAGGCCCTGCGGGAGAGTGAGCGGTCTCAGCAAAGGTCAGGGAGAGCAGGTTGGATGAGGAGCGAGGGTCGGCCATGCACGATTAGAAGCAGCAGACTGGGCACCAACAACAACTTGCATTCTTAAAATATCATCACGGAGAATTAATTCGTGGAATTAATTAATCATAAACATCCCACTTCCATGAAGTAAGATTTGCTCAGAATAAAACCCTAAAAATAATTGGGAGTAAGGTGCAGGAAAAATGTAAAAATGTAGGCTAATTATCGAACACCTAACATTTTGGCAGCTGTAGTGTTCGTAGAATGCCTGCCTGGCACTGGGAACACCTTTTCTTTCGCTAGGTCTCCAATAAAGGGATTTGAGTCAATGTAGTCGGGAATTTGTGGAGTGTGGGATTTATTGCATCTGTCCCTGTCCTGGGTGCAGCAGATCACAGGATTCCACATCTTTTAGCATTACCTTGTGCTTGGGCTGTGGCCAGTGTCTGATGGCTTTTCTCTGTTGTTTCACCATTAGCCTTTATGGTAATTAATTCCTTTGTGCTCCTGCCTCTGAGAGATCCTCCCTGCATGCCCTCACCCCTGCCCAGAGGCAATCTTCTGTTGTCCCGGTTCAGCCCATGTCTCAGGTGGGCGAGTCTGGTGTCCTGAGTTCCCAGGGTGAGGCCTCTCCGAGAAGGATCCAGCAGCAAGGGGTGTCTAATTTTCCAAGCCCAAGACATTCTCTCATACACTCTCTCTGGAGGTAGAACGTTCTCTTCTCTTCCTTTGCCGAAGCTGCAATAGATTTCACCTGGGGCCTCAGGCCAACCAGGTTTGCCGTCTTTCTTTCCTCTAGTGTCTTATGCCTATTATTCCCCATAGATGGAGGGCTGGGGGGAAAGTGTGTGTGGGGTTTTACAGTCACCTGCTGCTGCCTTTTCTCTCCCACACACCTGCCCAGGGGGCTTGCTCAAGGTTTTCGTTGTCATTGTTGTTTTAATTTTTTATTTATTTATTTATTTATTTATTTATATTTTTTAATGTTTTATTTATTTCTAGGAGAGAGAGAGAGAGACAGCGTGAGCAGGGGAGGGTCAGAGAGAGAGGGAGTCACAGACTGAAGCAGGCTCCAGGCTCTGAGCTGGCAGTCAGCACAGAGCCCGACGCGGGGCTCGAACCCACGAACTGCGAGATCATGACCTAAGCGAAAGTCGGACGCTTAACCGACTAAGCCACCCAGGCGCCCCTTAATTTTTTTATTTAAATTCTAGTTAGTTAACTTGTAGGGTAATGGTGGCTTCTTAAGTAGAATGTAGTGATTCATCACTTACATATACCCAGTGCTCATCACAAGTGCCCTCTTTAATGCCCATCACTCATCTAGCCCATCCCCCACCGACCTCTCCTCCAGCAACCCTCAGTTTGTTCTCTGTATTTAAGAGTCTCTGATAGTTTACCTGCTTCTCTTTTTTCCCCCTGCCCTTTACAGTGCTCTTGTAAGCACCTACTGTGGTCCACAGAGAGGAAGTGGAACTCGGTGTGAACTCCCTGTGGTTGGGTGACCCAGGGATCCATAGCCTCTGGTAGTACACCCTGAGTTACATCCACTCCAGGAAGCCAGTGCTCACATCCACGTCACTTCCATTCCTGTCTTTCCCCGTGTTTTGAATTAATGTGTTGCACTGAGACCTCGGGTCTCTTATGGGTTCAGGAAATGTTGTGATCTTCCAGGTTACTGTCTTTTCTTTTTCTTTTTTTCTTTTAATGTTTATTTACTTTTTAGAGAGAGAGAGAGAGACAGCATGCGGGGGGGGGAGGGGTAGCAGAGAGAGAAGGAGACACAGAATTCAGAGCAGGCTCCAAGCTCTGAGCTGTCAGCACAGAGCCCATGACCTGAGCCGAAGTCTGTGTGGCAAGTGAGCCACCCAGACGCCCCTATTTTTCTTGAATTAAGGAGGGGAGCAACATTTTTTCCCCATGTTCTAGGTCTCCTCGTCCTTTCAATATGTTATTTTTCAAGTTTATTATTTGCTTTAAATCCTCTCCACACCCAACATGGGGCTCAAACCCACAACCCTGAGATCAAGGGTTACCTGATTTCCTACCTGAACCAGCCAGGTGCCCCTTTAACCCATTATTAAAAGAAGATAGTTGGGCTTGCTTTTTGGTTTTGTTTTATTTTTAATCCAATCTGACAATCTCCATCTTTAATTAGCAGGTTTAGGCCATTTACTTTTAATGTAATCACTTATGTGATTGGATTCTACATTGAGGAATTACAGTTATGATAGAACCATAGGTTGTATTAGGAAGAACACGTGGCTTGAGGTCCAAGGTCTAGGCCAATTACTTAACTTGACACTTCTTAGTTTTGGGCAGTCTCTTCATTTTCTGAACCTCAATTTATTGATTCTTAGAAGGGTGTTAATGACACCAGACACAAGGAGTTACTTTGGGGTTTGTGAAAATTAATGTAGCTGATACTGTATTAAAGCTATGCTCTGCTATACAAATACTTTATGGTTTTATGATCAAGGAGGAAACTGTGGTCAAATCGTTCCATGATAGCTTAATAGGTTCATAGTTTTGTTCTGCAGTGATAATGCTATAAGTGGTGCCTATAAAACATTTAGCCTCTTTTATGTAATTCTTTTACAATACGTGTCCCATCCCTTGTACTTATTTGCTTATGTTTTTCTTGTCAGACTAGGTCCTCATTAAAAACAGGAAATACAGTTTATTTGTGTCTATATTTTTGTGTCTTGCAGAGTGCCTGGCACAATATAGGCTCAATATGGGTTTGTAGCATTGAAACACATTTTTAAAATATAGCAATGAAACTCTCTGCACCCGTCTGAAAACACAGCATTCCCTAGATGAAGCGTAGCTAAGTATTTCAGAATTTGACCAACCTTGGAGGCTTGTACTTCAGAGTCTCGATTGCCATCCACATTGCCTAAACCCTTTGACACCCAAGACAGCCTTGGCTAGTCCGCTGGCATCATGGGTGGTGCAAATTCTTTCCAAAGCTTGTGGGAAATGTGGCTGTCAGGCCACTGTCAGCTACACGCAAATGTATTGCCAGGTTTCGCGACTTCGTATGACTTGTCTCCAAGCTGTAATAATTGTCGCATTTGTGAGCGAGTCCTCAACATTCCTGTGACATTACCACCATGTTGCCACAGCTGTAAAAGGGTGAGAATGAAGTGGGGATTTGCAAATTTTTAGAGAAGCTTGATTTTTGTATCCACACGAACTCTGCCTTCTGCTGAGGTGGAACTAGAAGGTTCCTCTCTGAAACTTCCACCGAGTTTCTGTGGTTTCGAGGCACGTGCCCAGGTCCGGGTCAGCTTTAACTTTTCATTTGCAAAATGCAGAGGCCTGTCTAGGGGCTCCCAGAGGGGCTTTTTTGAGTACGAATACTGGGGCACCACGTTACGAAGGTGACCTTCCCTACTTGGCCATCTCCTGCCACTCCCAGCTTGCTCCAACTCAGCCACGTTTAGGGGGTGCCACACAGCTGAGGGCCACCTGTATCCTCACCTGGATTGTTTGTTGTCTTGTAACTTGTTTTTGTGTTGTTCTCACAGATCTGTTTCATCTGTCCAACAGTCCTGTCTTAAAGGTTTTATTTTTTGTCTTGAAAGGCCAGATGTAGAGCAGAATAAAAGTTAGCTCCTTTCAGGGACGCCTGTGGCTCAGTCGGTTAAATGTCCGACTCTCGATTTCAGCTCTGCTCATTATCTCATAGTTTGTGATATTGAGCCCCACATAGGGCTTTGTGCTGACAGCACAGAACCTACTTGGAAATCTCTCTCTTATCTCTCTGCCCCTCCCGCAGTTTGCTCTCTCTCTCTCTCTCTCTGTCCCTCCACCACTTGTGCAAACTCTCTCTCTCAAAATAAATAAACATTAAAAAGAAAAGTGGCTTCTTTCTGAACATTTGCTAACCCTATGCCTAACTCCATCCTTACAGGTTGGAAGCATTCCACGTTAGGATTATGCAATAGTTAAGTAAACAGCGAGTTGAGATTCAACCATTCCATATACCTATTTTTGGGAAGCATATTCAAATACCTTTTTTGTAAAAAAAAAGAAAAAAGAAAAAAACAAACAAACAAAAAAACACACTGTCTGATGCTCAGGGAATACCAAAGATTGAAGGAAGGGCTCTTAAAAGGAGTTTCAGGGGTGCCTGGGTGGTTCAGTCGGTTAAACATCTGACTTCGGCTCAGGTCATGATCTCACTGTTCATGGGTCCGAGCCCTGCATCAGGCCCTGTGCTGACAGCTAGCTCAGCCCTGGAGCCTGCTTCAGACTCTGTGTCTCCCTCTCTCTCTGACCCTCCGCTGCTCACGCTGTTTCTCTCTCTCTCTCTCTCTCTCAGAAATAAATAAAACCATAAAATAAAAGAAGGAGTTTCAGACCCCAGTGAAAACAAGTTTGACCTGCTACTAAGGACAGGTTTGTAGTGATACCCAACAGTTTAGGCTGGGTCACCTTTGGTGCCATGGGGTTAATTATTTATGCCATTTTTTTTTTTATCGTCTTCTTAGCTGCCTGGTGGTGGCAAAACTCTGAGATATTGTCACTGGCTAATTTACAGCTGGCTAGCATTGGCCTCTCTGGAGATCCAGATTTCTGTATTGGGGAGGCCCTTGGGTTTATTTTTTTCTTTTCAAGAGAGTTTGGATAAGTGCCCCCACGTTACTTCAAGTGTCACTAGGACTAGAAAGGGAAGTGGGGATTTAGAAGGTGCTAAGGAAAAACCAGGGAGGCCTGCTGCCCATGGCGGCTTTAAGCTCTCAGAAGGCAGTGCTGTGTCTTATCACTCTCTCCTCCTGGCACAGTCGGCAATCAGACAATATTTACTGAATACATGACGAATGACTGGATTGAAGGGGGTGTGTGTGTGAGATTTCCCTGTCAATGAAAGGTTCAATATCCACAGAAATTTAGTCATGGAGGCTAGAACTCTCGATATCTGCCTAACCATGATATGCCATGATTCACTTGGTAATGGACGCAGCTTAGCAAAATGTGTTTTATCCCCACACCTCACTCATTGTTCAAGGATGCTGGCCGGGCATCAGTGCAGCCTGGGCCAGGGAGAGCAGTTGGCCCGTTAGTCATCATCTGTCACGCCTGTAGACTCTGGGGACCAGGACATTTACACTCAACATCACAAAGAGAATCAGCACATTAATGCCTTTGTTCCTAACCACCAAGGCCATTCATCCTGTCCCAGCCTGGCTTCAGGGTCTTTGAAAGTTCTGCCAGCCCTCCCACCTGCCCGCCACCTCATTCTAAGATTCCTACTGAATGGCATCTTGCATTTGCTCCTTCTAGGTGGCTTTGTCATTGTGCAGAACTCCGAGGCATGATTCCGCCTTCCCCGAATACAGGGCAGCTTTGGGTATAGGGATGATGTTCATCTTCCTGTTCCGTTTTTGCTGCATAGTTTTAAATCAAATCAGAATGTGGTCTCAATTTAACTCAAGAAATACTTGGCTACTGCTTCTAGTGCACTGTGATGGGAGGTAAAGAGCCATTAGAAAGATCTTCATTCACGATAACTGGCTGCACGAAGAAGGCTTGTCTTCTCCTTTTAGCGAGGCTGGGTATAGGCAGAGAGGGGATTTTCCCTAAGATCTATCCTTCCTCAGTACTTTTCATGTTTGGTTATTAACTACATTTCATGAAATGTCCTATGAGCCGGCACTGAGCCAAAGCCCTCACTGGCATTCTCTCATTCAGCCTCTCCACTGTCTCCTTATGAAGAGAGGCATGATCATTTCCACTTTACAGATGAGGAAACTCAAATTCAGGGTCAGGGAGATTGTGTAATACACCCAAAGCAACCTGCACAGAGGAGAAGTAAATCTTTTAGGAACACAGAACCAGTAAGTGGTGGAGAAGGGACTTAAAGATGGGACTCCTCAGTCTTAGTTACTAATCTATCTAAATGCTTTATAAAACGAATGAATGGATGATCTGTGCCGTGGCTTGGATGACTTTGCAGTAAATTTGTAGAGATGTGATAGGCCTTAAAAATAGGCAGGATAGAGTAATATATAATTAAGTACCAAAGTGGATCAGAGATCATTGATTTTATGCTCCAAGAAACCTTTTCGATCCAATCAAGTCCCATTATCTTCATATAATCAATGAAGAGTCTGAAGATTATTGACATTTAAGATCTTGTCCAAAGCCACAAAACCGACACAAAAAGCTGACTCTGCACATGATGGTAAGTTACCTTAATGTTAATCCATTATTCACTTGGATACATACTCCTGCCTTGATGACTTCCCAGAAGCAAATGTTGTTAGAATCTTAGCATTTATGCAAAAGTGTTAGTTTTGCCCAAGTAGGGTCTGGCTGTGCATTTCAACCTAGGAGAACAAAGCTGGTATACTTATGGGAATAGAGCAAGCTGTTCCTCACCCTAAATTATGCAGCAATATCTGGGTGAGTCTCCAAGCCTCAATGTCTTACCAAAAAATGTGTAGTGTCAGTCTGAACTGGTATTTACAAATGAAGAGATGTTATTAGTGGGGTAATTTGGTTAAATGAATATTGTGCCAAATTATCTCAAATTTATAAGATAACACTTATAACAATTTTATGGAAAATTGCTTCCAAAATTATACCCTTATAAAGTGCACACATTAATAACACACCACAAGGACACGTAAATTATATAAGAGTCATATCCTTTTGCAGTTGCGTACATTGAATAATGTGATGTTTTTGCAAGAGCAAAAGGTATACTATGTTATTAAAACATACTGGCATTTTCAAGTGCTACGTTAACATCACTGTAGACAATCTGAAGATACAGTAATACTAAAGACATAGTGTTTTGAGCAAGATGTAATTTGTTCCCCCTCTAAGTGGAAAAATGAAGACACAAGAGTAAAAACAAGGTCACACATATAGAGAGAAGAAGATGAGCTCCAAATACATGTTAGAAAGGGGTGGTAGAACCTGTGGTCATTTTGGGAATTGTGTTATATGGAAATAAAGGCATAAATATGACCGTCAGAATTATGAAGCGTTCGGTCATCCAGCAACAGGATGGATGACACAGTTTTTTTCCCACTGATTGCTGGGAATCGTGGCTGCTTTGCCAGGGTGAGACATGAGTATCAGCCCCACATCTAGAAGTGGTGAGTAGCTAGGTAGCTAGCCACATAGAATGGCATGCAGGGCCATCGACGTACCATGCTGTTTTGTGCTTGTTCCCACATCATGCCTTTGTTAATTCTGTTCATGCTTAGAATGTCTTTCCTTTTTGCTCCATGTTCTCTTGTCCTTTAGATCTTTGGGTGAACACCACCTTCTTTTTCAAGAGAAGGTTTGAGAGTTGTGATCTCTTTGAAGACTTTTCTGACTCCTCTTATAGAATTAGTCGCTTCATCTGGCTTCTCCTGGAATCCACTTTAGTGCACTTGCTGGTGTTCTTGTGTGTCTCACTACTAGATTATAAAATAGTCTTAACCATCTCTGTGAACCTAAATGCCATTACTGGTAGTAACCAGACAGGTTCACATTTGTTTGACAGTTGAATGAATGAATGAATGAATGAATGAATGAATGAAAGAAAATAAAGCAAAAAGCTAAATGAGACCTTGAAGGGTATAAAAGGTATAGCTATCAACATCAGTGCTATCAACTGTACTATCAATTCTATAGGACACTTGGGCTGACCATAATATTTGCATATTTGTGACACATCTTTTTTGGTTAATGGAACCTTTTTACTTTTACATAACTTAGGGCACTTTGTTGATAGGCTTCGATTTGGGATCAGCTGTCCTCAGTTTTCAGGGTAGAGCTGGTAACTGCCACAACTGGGTTTTCAATGTGATGGGAATTTTATAGGAAGACCACCACTCAAGTCAAACAGCTAAGCAGCTACCTTCTACATCTATGACTGAATCATCCGCCTCAGTTCTAGAAAAACACCCCCCCCTTACTCGACTTTTCTTCCCCCACTCCCCCTTCCTTTCTTTATTCCTCAAAGATGTTTTGAAGACCTACCATGTTGAAGTCACACAGTCAGCTATTAGGGACACAACACAAAATCAATGTAACATCTACCGCAGCACATTTCTTCCCCTTTGGCAGAGAAAACTAACGTTCACCAATATCTACCTCTTTCCTCTTGTTGGGTACACTGCTAGACATTTGTATTCCACTTGTGGCTTTTTTGGGCAAATGACTGGGTTTTGGCTAGTGCAGTTGTAGGTGGAAGTGGTGAATGCCATTTTTAAGTCTGACCCTTAAATTTTCCTGCAACATCTGAGTTTTGTTTTTCTTCCCTCTTCGGCTCACTGGCTTGATCAGATCCAAGAGAGAACTCCTGAGGTCCCACCTTAAGTGAACTGACAACAAACCCTAAAACTTACTTTGATGTCCCCCCCATATCTTTCCTCCCTTCTCATTATACTTAGGAGATGTCTACCCTCCTGGCCTAGGGGCACCTCCTCCCACTTACCCAGGACATTTATTTTCTCTTCGACACTGTCTTCCATCAACACTGAAGCAGGTTCAGATTACATCCTCTTAAAAGAAAAAAATGAGGCAGACAAAACACCCTTCCATGGCTCTCCTCTCACTGACAGTGGAACTTCCTGAACTATTTGTCTATATCTTCTGTATTTTCTCAACTCCATCAACTTCTACACCCACTGCAGTGTGGATTCTCTCTCTCCATTCTCTGCCACCTAACCCCCTGCCATGAAACCATGCTTACTCTGACCACTACCAACGTGTGTGTGTGTGTGTGTGTGTGTGCCAAACTCAGTAAATATATTAGTACTCACTTTGCTTGAAATTTATAGCATTTGATTTTGTTGAACTCCCTCCTTGAAAAAAATCTAGTCCCTTGGCTTCTATAATGATGCTTTCTCCAGTTTTGTTTCTTTTTCCCTGGCCATCTTTCTGGGTGTTTGTTTGTTTTTGAGGATCCCTTTCCTAGTGCCATCACTGAAATGTTCACATTCTGTTCCAGACCATCTTTTTCCCTCCCTCCTATGTACATGCTTCTGGGTAGGCTCCCTCTACTCTCCTGGCAACAAGAACTATGTAGATGCTGATCCTTCCAGCTCTTTCTCCATCTAGGATGCTTTCTTGAGCTCCAGTGTTAACCATTAGCCTAATCAATGCATGTAAGCTTTGTTCCATTTCCATAAATGTAGATTTATACCATCATTTTTACTTGTTGCCTTCTTCTATCTCATGTAATAATATACCAGAAGCTTTTAAACCACTTATTGATGGACATTCTAGTTGTTTGTGTTTTTGTTTTGCTTTTCTTCTGCTCTAACAGAATTACAGTAAGTATCTTTAAACATAAATCTTTAAAAAGCAGCGATCTTTGTGGACATCTGGGTGGCTCAGTCGGTTAAGCGTCTGACTTCGGCTCAGGTCATGATCTCACGGTTTGTGGGTTCAAGCCCCGTGTTAGGCTCTACACTTACAGTTTGAGCCTGCTTCGGATTCTCTGTCCCTCTCCCTCTCTCTCTCTGTGCTCTTACCCCACTCACTCACACTCTCTTTCTCCATAATAAAAAAAATAAATGTTTAAAATAAAAAAATAAAAAGCAGTAATCTCTATAGGACAAATGCACACCCTGAAATGAACGGACCACGTGTTATGATTATTTAAGATGCTGGTATGTATCTTCAGGTCCTCCCCAGGCCTGTACCAACAGTTCATGGTTGTGCCAATGCTTTGAATTTCCCAATATGTCAAGACTTTTATCCAAAATATAAAAGTATAGGATTTGAATTACATTTCTTTAATTAGAAGAAAGGTAGAAGATCTTTTTATAGGTCTGTTGTCTATTTAATTTTTCTTTTCTTCCATGAATTGTCCATGTTTCTGAAAACACTAATATTTTACTTCTCTTTTTAAAGCACTCATGCTATATGAAGAATATTATCTAAAAATACCTTTTCCCTGATGTCATTTTTTTCTATAAGCTTTGTTTGTTGTGTTTCTTGGCCATGCTACTATTTCTTTAAAATACTTTTCTGGCTATGTTGACATACTTAAAATGGCTTTTCATATCACAAGATTATGAACATATTCACCCAAATCCTTTATAGTGATTTTAATCTAAGTTTTTTGCATTATTGTTACGGTCCATATGGGATTTATTCTGATATGAAGGAGAGGATATGGCTTTATTATTATTTTTCCCCCCAAATGTGTAGCTTCATTTTCTCATAACCATCTCCCCAATGACTAGGACCTGTCAGATGCAGTGAGTGTTTCTCATCAGCTTTCTCATCTGTAAGCTGGACTAGCAATTTCGTGAGCTGTCAGGAGTCCGAGATAGCCCGCCCTGCCGAAGCCCAGTGCAGAGGATTCTTTTTATCTTTGTCCCTGTGTCTTTCTACTCCTGGCTCGGAATCCTGGGCCCGCTGGCCCAGCTTTAGGGGCTCCTGCCATCATCACTGAGATCAGAAGATCTGGACACGTGGTCTGGAGTCCCTGCAGCTCTGTGATTGCTGGACGGTAAGTCTCAGAGTGAAGCAGGCAGGGACGATGAATGCCCCGCAGTACTTTCTTGTTCACATCACGGGGATCTACGATGTTAGTTCAGGGATCAGGCTCTGGGGAAAATACACTTCGGCTCCTTGCTCGTCATGGAGACTTCTTAGAACTTCCTTTCTCTGAGGGAAGATGCTGTGTGAGTAGGGGGGCAGAGTTTAAAGGGACACAGCCACAGCCACGACCACCTGGGATCAACATAAGCTGGGCAAGGCAGGAAGTATCTTTCCTGGAGGATCTGGAGGGAGCACAGCCCTGCCTACAGCTTGATTTCAGACTTCCAGCCTCCACATCTGTGAGACGATAGCCTTCTGTCGTTCCCGGCCACCCACAGTCACTTTTGCTAAGGCAGCCCCAGGAAATGGGCACTGCACCTCTCCCTGCCTCAGTCTCCTCCCACTCCTCAGCATTTCCTCACCTCCAGAATCAGTCTCTCGTCTCAGCTCTTCTTCCCAGGTAACTGAAGCCAATGTAGCAGCTGCGGTACTAACACTTATTGCTATTTCTGTTGCTGTTGTTATTTTAGTATTTTCATTGTCATTGCAATTATTGGGAGGAGCAAAGAATTCCCTTATGAACATGCAGATCTGTTAGAGAAAGCCGTATCACACATCGGGCACCTGAGGTCTGTTTTCACCTCTGCAGTTTTGGAACTTTCTCGGGTATGCTGATAGCTCAGGGTGGATGTGAGTCTCAAGGCAGCTTGACAGAGAAAGTGATCCAACGCTCCCGGTTTCCATGGAGGATGTCACAAGCCATGCCGCACCAAGCGTCAGCCCGATAACTCAAGCTGCACCTTGGCCCAGAGCAGCGTGGGCCACCTGCTGCCGCAGGGGACGCGTTGGGGACCCTGACAAGCTGGTGCTGCTCTGTGTCAGACCTGCAAGCCCCCAAGGCTGTTGGAACATTATTTAAATAAGAGTGATGCTTGCAGATGTGAAAATAGAGGGAGCCTCTGTATATCATATTTACGGTGAGGAAGGGTCTGCATACGTCTGTGCTGGGCTGAATACAGAGGAAAGAATACAGTGGCCATGCCTGCTGTGGGCGTTGGCTGGGCGGACAGCCCTCCCTGGGAGGTGGTCAGACCCAGAACTTCCTCTCCGCTTGTCCCGAGGGTGAAAGCCATCCTGTGGCTGGGGTGTAGGAAGAACCCACTGCCTGGCCCATTCGAGATGCTTACCAGCTGGAAACACATGGGCCAATTACTAAATCGAACAGCAAGTGAGTTGGGGGAACAAGATTAAAATGAACCCGATGGCAACAAGTATCAGTGGTGAAATGTAACGCTTGAGTGGTGTGTAGATGGGTCCCCTCGGTGCTCCCAGCTCAGCTGTCTGAATGAAACATCCACTTTGTTCTCCACCTTTTGTGTGACTTGACAGCTGTCTGTCCCCTTCCATCGGTGATATTCTGCCAATGCACCTGATCAAGGGGCTTAGGGAATCTTCATACAGATACGTACACAGCGACTCGGTCAACAGATTTGACAAGCCTCAGTCATGATTTCCCCAGGAACATCAAGGAACATCATTCATTAATTCCAGTGGGTACTTCCCTGGCAGAGACTATGAAAACAGGCTGTCCATGAAAAGACCAGAAGGAATTTGGGGTCACATTATCCATGGGTTCCCAGCATAGGGTCCTGAGGTCTGAGAACGGAAGTGGTTTATAAAGAGATCTTCAGTATTGAAAACAGCGGATGAGAATCAGATATTTACTCACAGCTGGCCTGGAGACTAATAAAACCATCCCTGTCTCTGCTTTGGATAGAGCCACGTGCCCCCAGTATGGCCCAGCACTTCCCATGGGGACAGATTTGGGGCATCTCTCAGGGCACAAGCCTTCTCATCAAGCTAAGTCACCACAGGGGAGTTTTATCGTTTCTCTTGGTCTGAATGAGGGCACCAGGATTCCAGTCCATTAAGCCAAAGGTCCACGTTCACATAGTTAGTGAGCACTGGGCTGGAGATGATAGATCCCAGAGGCTGTACACCCAGTGCTCATTGGGAGAAGCCCTTTGCCTCTACACAGAGACCATCCTTTGAATATGGAAGCAGGCCTTTTTCACTTATACCTTTTCATTCACAAAGCTGGGAGCAGGGCTGGAGGAGCTGGAGAGAAGGTGTTGGTCTGAACCAATCAGAGCTTGCCATCATAAATCCTTCTGGTTGAAGGAATACAATTTTATAGCTTTTAGGCATGCCGACGGGATAAGGAGAATTCACTCACAAAGGCTCAAATATACAAGGTTGCTCTGGGACCTTAGTAACCAAATGTCAGCATAGGAGATGTCACATCTCCCCTGCGTGTCAACAGGGGCTTCTCCAGGGCTTGGACTGCTGCAAGGTCTACGGGTTTAACCCAACAGAAACTAAGATTATTTATGGTCCTGGCCTTCTTGTAACAGGCTGGGAGTGCACTGGGTTTGTGATGCATAAGAGCCAGCTAGACATTACTAAGAGTTAATCCAAAACACATATCCAATGTGAATGGCTCCCACCTTTAGCAACTCCACGGACAACTGGCCGCCCAGAGGCCAATCCCCCAAATCCCTTGCTGGGAATGCAAGGTCCCTTGTAAAGTAGTCACAGCTAACAACTGTGGTGCCCTCCCCTACCAACCCGCTCCGCTGGTTCTCTCGGCTTCTTATCCCTATACCTAGGCACGCTCAAGGTTGCCCTTCACCCTCACCTGCCTTTCCATAACTGTGCTCTACTCCAGTGGCTGCTACTGTCTTGACTGTCCTTGTCTTCAGCTTCTCTACTGGGAAAAGTCTCTCGGCCTTCAGAGCTGAGGCTCAGCTCATATCTCGTCTATAGTGACCCACCCACCCCACACCCACCTGTTAAAGCAAAATTAATTATTTCATCTTCTTAAAAAAAATTTTTAACATTTATTTATTATGGAGAAACAGAACATGAGCAGGGCAGGGGCAGGGAGAAGGGGAGACACAGAATCCGAAGCAGGCTCCAGGCTCCAAGCTGTCAGCACAGAGCCCGATGCGGGGCTCGAACTCATGAACTGTGAGATCATGGCCTGAGCCGAAGTTGGACGCTTAACTGACTGAGCCACCCAGGTGCCCCTAATTATTTCTTCTTAAGCTTTCCATAGCCCTGGGGATGGCCAAGGAATGTGTCTCATTCATCTTTGTGTTGTTTGCAATTGGTAAATAGAGACTGTCCGAGGTTTTCTTTGCAAGATAGGAATGGTGATGTGGAGCAGAGGGCTGCCTGGGAAGTGCTGGTGGCTGAGCGGGGAGAGAGAGCAGGGTCTCTAAGAGGCAGGGCAGAAGCGCTCACCCCTGTGCTCCCCACAATAATAGATCAGCGAATACTGTCTGGACTCCAAGGGTTGACCTTGGCCAGGGAGGCAGGGAAGGCAGTGATGCCCATAAGCTCACGTGGAGAAATAACTGGTGCCCACCGGTAATGGGTCTGTGAGGAAGTTGTCATGGCAACTGACCCAAACCGGGCCTCTTGGGGGCAGAGTTTCACCCTCCGGGGGAAGTTGAATCCATAAAGCTGCCTGCCAGTTTGGGTGCAGAGCCTCCTGGCTGAATGAGGTCCTCAGGCTGGAGAGAGCATTGTTGTTCACGTCAGAAGGCCCACAGCTCTGCAGTGCTGGGGGGCAGCTGAGGCCACATCCCTGTGACCAGGTCTGGCCAAGACTGTGGAGACTGAGGCTGCTGTCTGGGGCTCAGCTGGACCGCCGTGCCCTGCACGGTGAGCAAGTGGAATCCTTACTGCCCATGTGCTGAGTGCGGGCTCTGAGGGCAGAGCCCGGGCTTGGGGGTAACCTGTGAGTGGCCAGGGCTGCACGTAGTGTGTGCACCGTCTGATCTCAGCCCCTCCATCTCTGGAGTGTGTGGTTGTGCACATCCCGGACTCTGCAGCTGTGAAGGAGCTCCGTCTCTGGGGCCTCTCTGGGCTCCAGCTCCAGCAGGGCGGCAGGGACAAGCACAGACAGTGTGAAGGGTGAGGGGCTGCCTGGGGCACCAGGGTGGGAGGGACCCTGGAGTTCTTTTCAGTCTGAGCCAGCGGGGACTTGGGTGTCAGGATGGGCACACAGTTTTAGACAACGCAGTTACCTGGGCTCGATTCATTTAGAAGACTGTGTTAGTTATCTATTGCCGTGTAACAAACTGCCCCAAACCTCATGTATAAGAGCACCAGACACTTGTCATCTCCCAGGTCCTGTGGTCAGGGCTCTCAGAGTGGCTTGGCTGGGCGGGCCTGGCTCAGGGTCTCTTACACGACTGTCACCATCTCAAGCCTCAAGCCCACCCTTGTGCTTGTGGACAGGCCTCAGGTGTCACTGGTCACTGAGCAGAGACAGCAGTTCTTTGCCATTTGGGCTTCCTCATACTGTTGCTGACAACATGGTAGCTTGCTTCTCCTAGAGTGAGCTTCCCAGGGTAGGGCGTGTGCAAGATGGAAGGTGGATGCCATTCTCTTTATAACTTTATCTTCAGAGTGACAGCCCATCACTTCTCCATGTCAGATTCATCCGAAACAGGTGTGAGCCCTGCCCAGACTCATGGGGAGGGATTATGGGGAGGGACTGCACAGAGGCGTGAGCAACAGGAGGTGGGCATCATGGCGGCTCTCCGCACAGCAGGGATTGAGCAATGGTCATGCTCCAGGCAAGGCGCTGAATGTTGAGGATATAAGTGGATGGAAGGGTCACAAAATAATCCAGGAAGAACGTAATCCTTGACAGGAGACTTGGGGACTGTGTAACTATAACTGGGCACTAAGGACCAGCAAATCATTATTGCCTGAATAAATGGCCAAAGAGAGGCAACTAAACCTTGGATCAACCTCTACCTGAAAATCTCTGCATTTTGCACCACAGGGTATTGAGTTATAGGTTGTGTCTGTGAAATAAACTGTCCCTGATTTGTAGCTCTGGGACCACAGTAGCACATCTCATGGTCACGTGCTTGCCCCACAGTGAGCCCCAGGGACCCTGACCCCACCTCTCTGCAGCTGTCTCCAAGCACAGGCTTCAGAGCACAGGTGAACTGCCTACAGGGCCAATCTGCACTTGGCCCAGAGCCCTGCACTTGAAGTGTTGGTCTTCCTAGAGCTGCATTGCAATGGGGTCAGGTCCATTATCTGCCTGCACACAGGACTGTGTATGCCAGGGTGTCCCCTGGAAGGAGGCAGGTGGTAAAACTCCTCAGACTCACCTGCACCCAGAGTAAATCTTCAGCTCGGCCTCGCGGGAAGTGAGGCTGTGCTGAATTGAAACAATCAAAATAAACTTGGGGAATGGGTGGCTTCCCAGAGGCCTGACTGTAGCTCCCGCCCCACCGCCAGCTAGCGTGGGCTTGCCCTCTGCCCTCCATGTGCATATGCTCTGGTGTAACAGCGGGACCTGGCAGCCCCGAGGCCTTGCTGGGAGGACCCATGAGTGCCAGGTTCCCGGAGCACAACAGATACTCGAATACTTCCATCCCTTCTTCCTCCAAGAGAGGACCGGGTTTCAGGTCCCGTGTTGATTCTGTTCTTTCGCTTCCAGATCCTTTCCTGGTACCAGAACACAGGTCGGAGTAAAGGGGCATCTTAAGTGCTTTATCACCTCACTTCCCCACATTTCCCCGCAAATCCCAGATAGTATACGGATTGCTCACCGCACGTGAAGCAGCTGCAGGAAAAGAACAAGTCTTTTGTCTCCAGATTGGTGACAAAACTAGTCTGGTGCTTGCTTTGGCAGCACGTATACTAAAATTGGAACCTTACCACGATTAGCACAGCCCCTGCACAGGGATGACGTGGAAATTTGTGCAGCGTTCCTTGTTTGTTTGTTTGTTTGTTTGTGAGCGAGAATCTTAAGCGGGTTTCATGCCCAGTGTGGAGCACCCTCCCCCCCCGAACGGGGCTCAGTCTCACATCCATGAGATCATGAGCTGAGCCAAAATCAAGAGTCAGATGCTCAACCAACTGAGCCACCCAGTAACCCTGAGCAGTCCATATCATTAAAGAAGACACACAGATGGGTAACATACATGAAAAGACGCTCAACATCACTCATCACCAGGGAAATGCCAATCAAAACTACCATATCACCTCACACCTGTCAGAATGGCTAAAATCAATAACACAAGAAACAACAGGTGCTGGCGAGGATGTGGAGAAAGGGGACCCCTCCTGCATTCTTGCTGGGAATGCAAACTGGTGCAGCTACTCTGGAAAACAGTATGGAGGTTCCTCAAAAAGTTAAAAGTTAGAACTACCCTGTAATCCAGCAATTGCACTACTAGGTATTTACCCAAAGAATACAAAAATACTAATTCAAACAGATAAATGTACCTCCATGTTTGTTACAGGATTATCTACAATAGCCAAAATATGGAAAGAGCCCAAGTATCCATCAATTGATGAATGAAAGAAGATATGGTATCTATATGCAATGGAATATTACCCAGCCATATAAATGAATGAATTCTTGCCATTTGCAAGGATATGGATGGAGCCAGAGTGTATTATCCTAAGCAAAAACAGTTAGAGAAAGACAAATACTGTATAATTTCACTCATACATGGAATTTAAGAAACAAATGAGTAAAAGGAAAAAAGAAATAGAGGCAAACCAAGAAACAGACTCTTAATTATGGAGAACAATCTGATGGTTACTGGAGGCGAGGAGGTGGGGGATGGGTTACGTGGATGAGGGGGATTAGGGAGCTCCTCGGGGATGAGCACCAGATGATGGATGGAAGTGTCCAATCACAATATTATATACCTGAAACTGATACTACACTATGTGTTTAACTAACTGGACTTGAAATAAATACTTTAAAAAATTAGCCTCAACAATGAGGCCATTCTGTTATTCAGTTCTGTTGCTACCTATTATGAAACACATCTTCAGTGAAATTCTAAAATTTTATTTATCCCAGTCCAATTCGGGGGGAGGGAGGATACCGTGTTTGTTTTCACATCCGCTGAGAAGCTGCTGTCCTGCTTGTGGTTTACGTATGTTCTAGAGGAAAGCATCAAGCATTTTTGCCTGACCAAAATTTGCAAAATACTCTTGGGAAAACCCAAGATTATCTGTGTCGTATACAGGTAATCACAGTCCTCCTTTCCCTGAACAAGGGGTCTTTTGATCTGGAAGATATTCTTTTGAATTGTATGAAGTATGTAATAAAATGATTATGGACAGATCAACA
The DNA here is from genome assembly GCF_008692635.1 of Crocuta crocuta. NCBI lineage: Eukaryota > Metazoa > Chordata > Mammalia > Carnivora > Hyaenidae > Crocuta > Crocuta crocuta. Next base: position 4,291,748 of record NW_027551571.1, on the reverse strand, counting down.
TTAATTTCATCAGGGGCTGTCAACTCAAATGCCTTCGGTGCGCGGAGGGTAGCAGGAACGTGAGAAGCTGCTGGTGGGGGGTCAAGACGGCAGGATGAAAGGAGAGAGCACATATCCCCTCTAGAAACATTCATGTTAAATATTCAAATGAAATACAGCACTGGCTAAACCATGTTTTTAAGCCAGTGGGCTTCTAGTCTGTAAGCCCCATTTCGCTGAGTTTCTTGCTCCATGTTGCTGCCATCTGGAGTGACACAAATCCACAGGACAGACGGACACCTCTGCGGACCTCCAGACGCATGTCTTAGTAAATGGTCTGGCCATGGAGGCACAGCTCTGTAGCTATGTGGCCCCAGTGAAACACAACTGGGTCCCTGAGTTCAGCACGGGAGTCCTCGGGGGGCTGAGAACTACTAAGAGCACAGAAGGTGTTAACTAGAGGTTAGAGTCTCGGAGCAAATTGGGTTCCATTACGTTGCCTTTGTTGACATGGAACCCAGTCGAATTTCTGAATCTTGTTTATCCTCTGCTCCCTCTTTTGGAAACAAGGGGTGATATCAGTGCCTCCCCTGCGGGCTTCTCGGCAGGGTTCAAATGTGGAAATGGGGAGCGTGCTCAAGTGCTCAACGAGGGGGCCCCTCTGCTCCTAGGCTCCTTCCTTCTATGCTCCCAGAAGATCTGAGGGGCCCAGACCAGGACTCAGAGCTGGTGGAAGGTCATGGGGACTTGTCAGCCTCGTGCTGGGCCCCTCCGGCCTCCATGGCTTCCCGAATTCGCCAGCGTTCAGATGAGCCCGGCGTGCTACCGCAGCGCCCCTACTCGTCCCCCCACTCCCACGTGCCTCGCGCCCACTCCCCCTGAACTCGGAAAGCAAATGTCTCAAACAAATCATGTGGATTTGCTCTATCGCCTCCCACCCAGCCCTTGCGTCCACTCTGCCGATGGTGATCCCCACTCCCAGATCCTTGCTTCCTCTGCTCGGCCACTGTAACAAAATCCCGCAGGCTGGGGGGCTTCACAGACATTTACTTCTCGCAGCGCTGGAGGCTGGAAGTCCAAACCGACGTGACGACAGGCCTGATTTCTGTTGGAGGCTCTCTTCGTGGTTCGCAGGTGACCACCTTCACACCGTTTCCTCATGTGGCAGGGAGAGGAAGCAAGCTCCCTGGTGTCTCTCCTTCTAAGGGCACGAATGGCATCGTGGGAGCTCCACCCTCATGGCCTAATCACCTCTCTAAGACCCCGTCTCTAGATACCTTCCTAACTATTGGGGGTTGGGCTTTCAACATGAATGTGGGGGTGACCTGGTCTAGAGCATCCTTCCTCATTCTTCTGATCATGTCAACCTTCTGTACCATCGCTGGTCCTTCCTCGTCTCCTATCCAGCAGCACTCCGGCAGCCCGTCTCTCCCTGAGCTTTCCAGGTAGATCCCCACAGTCTGTGGCATGGCCACTCTCCCCTCCCCCAGCGTTCTGGTCTTTTCCCTTTGCACGTGGACCCGTGGCTCTCCCTACAGTCTTCTCTCCCGCATGAACGAGCACAGTTGCCTGTGGTCTCCTTCCATGGAAACAGCACACAGTATCCCTGGGAGGCACTTAGAACTGCGGGCAGGTGCCGTGCAACTTCATTCAGCGTTGATTTTACTTTAATTTTGGAGATATACAATGGCATTAATTTCAAGTTAAGATATATATACACACACGTAGTTACTCACACAACTATATATAGAATATACTAGATTCAGGGCACGTGGGTGGCTCAGCTGGTTAAGCATCCGACTTCAGCTCAGGTCCTGATCTTGTGGTTCATGAGTTTGAGCCCTGCATCAGGCTCTGTGCTGACAGCTGGGAGCCTGGAGCCTGCTTTGGATTCTGTGTCTCCTTCTCTCTCGGCCCCTCCACCGACTCACATTCTGTCTCTGTCTCTCTCTGTTTCTCAAGATTAAACATTTACAAAATTTAAAAAAAAGAATATACTAGATTCAGGCAATTTTTTTTTAATTTTTTTTTTTTTTTTACAAATAGTTTATTGTCAAATTAGTTTCCACATAACACTCAGTGCTCATCCCCACAAGTGTCCTCCTCCATGCCCATCCCCCCCTCCCCCCACATCCATCAGTCCTCAGTTTTTGTCAGCATTCAAGAGTCTCTCATGGTTTGCTTCTCTCCCTTTCCCCCACCATTTCCGCCCTTCTTCTCCCCCTTGTTCCTCCGTCAAGTTCCTCCTAATCCTCCTATACGTGCAAACATATGATATTTGTCCTTCTCTGCCTGACTTATTTCGCTCAGCATAACACCCTCAAGGTCCATCCATGTTGCTACACATGGCCAGATTTCATTCTTTCTCAGGCAATTTTTTAAAGTAAAAAAATGTTTGAGGGATTGTCATGTGATGTGCGCTCAGATGCTTATGGCTGGACGTGTACATTGCAAGTGCTTTGGGGGAAAACGTCCAAAAGAATGAGGTACAGGGTACCTGGTCCTGAAAATTAATTTTAAACACCAAAGACATGATCTTCCTGCCTGTGACAGTGCCCCCACTCCCTCTCATGTTCTTCCCTGTCACGAACCCATGGCCTCACCGCTGAGGCCCTCACTCTTCCTCTTTTCCGCTCCCAACACTGATGACAAACACTGATGGCCCCACTTCTACTGTTCTCTCTAGGGTCCGCTGTGTATTTTTCACTCCTGGAGCAGCCGCCTCTGTTCAGACGTTCAGAATCTCACCCAGGGGTTATTTCCTCCTCAGTTCATTCCATCGTAAAATTATCATTTTGCTCGGTTTTAGATGAAAACAAAAAGACATACAAAGATCAGAAGTATGTACTTTTAGATCTCTTGTGGAAAGAGCTAATGTGCTGTTTCTCAGGGTTATAGAGTCCTACAGATAAAGGTCAGTTTTTAATTAAAAAAAAAAAAAAGTGTGCTAGACTCTGGGAAGGCTCAGTACGTTATAATCTTCCAGTGCTGCTAACTAAATGTCACCACCATGGCGGGGAAGGCGGCCGCACCAGGCCCTGCGCGGGGAACAACTCGGGTGGCCGCGCTGACTCTCGTCTTCGTGACACCGCCTGTAATTATTCTCATCTTTCTCCATGTTGTTCCACCAGAGCTGTTGTTACCGCATCCAGAAAACCGAGGCTTAGGACCCTTGAGTCATGTAGCCGAGGCCATGCAAGTTGTTCAATTCCAAGTTTATGATCCTTCCTTGGAAACGGCACCCTCTGTCGTGTCTGGCAAGGACAATCATCTTAGCACCCAGCCCAGTGCCTGTCCCATGGGAGTTCTAGTATTTGTTTATTGAACAGATGATTTAATTAACACGGAGTCCTACATGCGTATGGAAATATATATTGACATATTTCAATTTAAAACTTCTCCTTAATGGGATTAGAAAATTATGTGAGTTCAGAACTACAGTAACTCAAGAAGGTCAGTTGCTTTTTTTTTTTAAATAACGAAAAGTGTATGAACATAACAATAGAAACACATTTCTTACAGAACTGTCCACCTTATTCTTTGCATTGACCTTTGCCAAAAACTTTAAAAAACTGGGATTCAGTGTGTGCACCATTCTATTGTAATCAATATCTGCTCATCACTGTAGGGAATGGAAAAAAAAACAGCCAATAAAAAGATTCCTGAATAGTTAGGATAAACACTTTGTGACTGCCAGCACCATCGGTTCCAACAGATCTCAGGCAATAGTTTGAGGATTTTTTATCTTTCTTGGGTATCAGAAATGGGTCAAATTATTTTGCCAGGGCACTTACACCCTGTCATCCCACACTCCATTGGATACACCATTTCTCTAATTTAGCAGGAAATATTCAAATTTCCAAAACTTTGGAAAGTAGAATCTTTGCTATAAAACATATATTCCATTTAATCCACCATTTGGAGCCCTTTAGGAGATGAGAAAGCCCTCATGAAGCACATACTTTTGATTTATTTTAATTTACACCCAAGTTAGTTAACATATGATGCAACAATGAGTTCAGGAGTAGATTCATTAATGCCCCGCGCCCATTAAGTCCATCGCCTCTCCCCCAACTCGTCCAGCAACCCTCTGTTTGCTTTCCATCTTTAAGAGTCTCTTATGTTTTGTCCCCCTCCCTGTTTTGAAGCAGATACTTTTAAAATCAAGACAGAACAATACCTCACCTGTCCTGACCCACTGATTTTTTAAGGAGATACTCTTGGGGTCTTCCGGTGGGGCTATGGGGGAGGAGCTGGGGTCACATGTGCTTTTAACACTAAGTTCTACGCTAGACTTGAAACTGGTCCCACACTTGAAAATCACAGGCAAATTTAGAAGAAATGCGGAAATGATTCAGCAGTGAGAAAAAAAAAAGTTTATCTATTGCAGACTTCATGGTGCTCCTGTGAATTAACCACCCTCTGAGTTCATTTCTTTCAGAGCAGTGAACTAATGAAGTTTGACCGGTTTTGCTCAGGCAGCCCAGGCGTAAGGTCCAGAAATTCTGTCCTGAGTCTTTGAAATGAACCCTGATCTCCCCAAGCACACTGCCGCCCCGGTCTGCCTTGTCCCCGCCCTGGGGGTCACTCAGCAGAGTTCCAGACTTTTGCTGAGTCTCCAGTACAATGAATGAACCCGTTCGCTGGAATCACGGTGGTTTCCGACATTCGTTAGGCTTCCTCCAAACCATCTCTGCTGATCCCCACGGCTTCTCTTCCCTTTCTCTCTTCCTTCATGTCTCCACCTTTCTTCTTACCCCACTACTGACCCAGGTCAGAGAACCCCACTGTAGCCTCTTCTGGCTGTGCCCGTCCCCACCGGGCAAGGCAGCCCGTGTGCCACCAGGAGCCAGGGCCCCAGTGTTCTCCACACCCTCTCCCCACCCCCAACACCCGAGGGTCAGCCCCTAACAAGTCAGCCCCAGCCCTGAAAGGACATCAGAAAAAATTTGCTTTTCTGTCTCCACAGTCAGCGTCTGGGTAGGGAATGAGTTCCCTTTGGGGCCTGTGCCAGGAGGATTTAAGTCTAACCTTGGGACGCCTGGGTGGCTCAGTCAGTTAAGTGTCTGACTTCAGCTCAGGTCCTGATCTCACAGTTTGTGAGTTCGAGCCCCGCATCAGGCTCTGTGCTGACAGCTGGGGGCCTGGAGGCTGCTTGGGATTCTGTGTCTCCCCCTCTCTCTGCCCCTCCCCCGTTCATGCTCTGTGTCTCTCAAAAGCAAAGAAACATAGGGACTCCTATCTGTTTTCTATATGGAGCTTCTGAGCAAGGTAGCATTTGGAAGAAAAGTTTCTGCTACTAAAAGGATAATGGTTGATCATCTTTGTTTCAGAATCCAAGTAAAAATATTTCAAATAAGTGGGCCACTGTACTGAGAGATGGCAATAAACATTTTTATCCATAAATAAATAAATAAACATTTTTAAAAATTTAAAAAAGACTACCTCGTAACCTTAAACACATTAGTGGGAGAGGTACCATTCTTACCCCAATATGTATGTCATTACTCTCCTAGCACTGTTTACCACTGAGGAACATTTATGTCCTTTGAAAGGGGGCTACTTATTGAGTACTGACAAGGTGACATCTCACAGGAGCCCCGTCCCAGCTTGTCCCCTCCCTCAGACCCTCTCTCCCATTTACCACTGAGACTAAACACCCGAGGGACCTGGGGGCCTCCTCAGGGACACATCTCAGAAGAGGCCTGGGCGGGCGAGGGCCCACAGGGGCTCAGACTGTCCCAAGTGTGGGAAGGGCGGCACAGGGGTGAGTGTGCGGTGGGCGCTCCGGGGGCACCAGGCCCTGGCGTACACCGTCACACCCACTGTACACAAGTGCGGGGTCGGTGCCTCCATCTTACCTGTCCCGTTCTTTCCTTGCTTCCAGGATCTTCATGTGCTGTTGTCCTTCTGAAATGCTACGTGCTCCAAGACACAGGTGCTCATCTCTTCTTTCTCAGATCCTTCCACGGGTCACACAGGACACTGGGTCGGGCTGGCCTGCTTACAGGACAAGGCAGTCTCCAGCAGGACAGGGGTGTGTTGTGCTAAGGGTGAGAGCACAGTAATCCAGGGGTGGCACCCCCCACCCCACTATTTATTGACAAAGCGGTCATGGATTCTGGGGTTGGAAATATTGATCTTTATTTGGCCTTACTCAGCCAGCTTGCAGAAATCCCAGATTTCCTGGCCTAACGTGGCAGCGAGGTCAAGTTTAACCAAACTTTCACTTGGTTCCATTTATTATGAACAAAGCATAGATCTTCGATGTGTCCGGAGAGTCACGGATAAGATGCTAGTCTTCTCCATCTGCCTTCTGGATCTTCTAGGCCCCCAAGGGGCAAATACGCTGCATCGATCTGCCCTTGTTATTAGAAAATACCAACCACATAATTGTACCGCATCGCCATGGTGAATGGTATTCTGCGGCACTTTTGGGTTATCCGAATGGAACATAATCACACATCCGCACTCCCCATGACGCGGGCCTCACCCACCCCCAAGACACCCGCTCTGAACTGTGTCCCCAGAGCTGTAATCATGTCGTGGCTGTGATGACGCGTGATGGCTGCTCTGGACTTCCATTTGGGAGTTCTCAGAGGGCGGCCATTGTGTGTGAGGGGCCGTCAGGGATGCGGGTTCCCTCCCCAGCCACGCTTCTCCCGAACCCTGAGGTTTGAACAGCACGCCTTTAGCCAGCTCTCTGTCTTGCCGGGGAGAGTTTTGCTGTTTCTCCCGTGGATCTTCTGAGTTCAATACAGCGGAAGCTCAAATCCCTGTCTCTACTTTTCAGTTGCCAACTTCCAAGCCAACTCTTACCTCATTGGAATAATAAAGCCCTTGCAACCTCTACTTACCCTTCAGTCAGTCTCCAGCACCTCCTTCCTCCAGCAGCATCTCAATTGTAGGGCGGCTCTGGCCACACCCTCCAGCCTCCCCCTACCCCCCCCGCAGTGCACACAAGCCACACAAATGTCAAATCATCAATTATTACATTACCGATGATGGAAATGAGCCGTTCCATTTTCACACTTGGTGCAACTGGGCTCCAGGGAGGAGGGACGGATCAGCACTGTGAGGTTGGTGGCTCAGGGGACTAGAGCAGAGGTGCCTCGCGCCTCACTCCATGGTCCTTCCCCAGCCCGGTGTGTGGGCTCCAGGCTTGTTCATTTCACTGTTTGTTGTGGTGGTGGTTTTGTTGTTTTGCTTTTTAATTTTCGAATCCTGCCAGCATCCTTGTCTCTACTGCTTTCCCTTGTTCCGAAAAGTTTTCGATATGGCTTTCAATACTAGGATACGAAAACACAGCAATACATGCGTCAAGTTTTAGAAGCCAGTGTGAAGGGAAAAGAAAGATAAAATGGTATGAAGAAACCCGAGGGAAAGTTTGTCATGGGACTTTTTGCTATAAAAGCCTCCTGACTTCGTGAAGCTGGGTTGCAAGTTAAAACATGGACTTTACCCGGCAACCAAAGCAAAAAGGGAAAGTGTGCAGTTTAAGATTCACACTATCCATATATATATATATATATATATCAGTTGCTCAAATGGAATGGTTTTTTTTTTCTGGCCGTGTTTTGCCCTATATCCTGGGTTTTTCTTTTTGTCTGAGCACAAAAATACCATATCCCTCGTTAAATGAAGTGTACATTTATTTTGCTCACACACATTCCCTCCAGGTTGTTGTTTCAAACCCTGACTTCCTTCTACCTCAAGGCTAATCTCTTTCTTCGATCCATGGCTTGTGACTTTTCTTTGGTAATCAGGCCCCCTGAGCTTTCTTCGCTGTGCCCCTTGCCTCAGCCCGGGGCCGCCCGCCTTCCCCAGAGCAGCCACTGCTGAGATGTTTGCTGTGGTTAATCTGCCTTTGCCTGGTCCCCGTGCAGAGCAGCGGCCACACGGGCACGGAGCCCCCGTCTGCGTGGCTATGCTGCTCTACAACTCTGGCAGCTGTAGGGGAAGACAGGCAGGGAACTGGGGTCTCCTGTCCACCTGTCTCCTGCTGCTGGGACACCTGTCCCCTCGCCTGTCACCAGGACCCAGAGAATGCTCTAGGGCCCAAGTGGAAATGACAGTTCAGGGGCCACAAGGCAGAACACATCCTGTGTCCAGCAGAAACAAAAGGAACGTTGTTGCTTAGAAATTTTGATGTACCGTCTATTTTTATTGCCTTTCGGCCTCTTTGCTGATTGATTATCTCTGTATATATCCCTCGCCTGTTTCCATGAATTATGAGACGTGACACCAAATTTCAGATAATACACAAGAATAAAGGGTGCATCCAGGGGAGCCAGGGCCAAGCTTACCCGTCTGGCACCGGGTTCCTGGCTGCCGGGATGAATGGAGCCTTTGGGGTAAATTGAGTCCCATTACCTTCTAATGATGAGCTGCTACTGTTCCTCCTCTAACGATTTCAACTCTGAACTGTTTTTCTCTTGGGCACCTTGTGGATTGACAAGCAGTCTCTGGACTGTGAAGGTTCCCATTAACACACTCTGCAAGCATGTGCCCTACGATCACCCTGTAATAACACCGCATTTGTGTAAATGCTTTACAACATCGACTAATTGATTCTCGGAGGGAAAGGATCACTTGTGTGCGCAGGGATTTTTGCATTCTGTTTGGTTTCCAGACCTCCGTTGTGGCCACGGAAGTCGCTGGGCGAAGCCAGAGGAATTCGGGGCTAGAACACCACTGTGGCCCAGCACTGCCATTTTCCAGATGTTCCATCGCTTGACCACGGATGGCAGAGGTGGAGGTGGTGTTTGAGAAAGCGGGCAGGGGGTACAGGGAGAGACTTTCGTCCCTGCTCAGCAGCTAGCATGCTGGGTGATCTCCCGAAGGTCCCTTTGCCTCTGTTTCATTGGCTGCTAAAGGATGACATTGAATTCGGTGATCTCTGTGTATCTGTGGGACTGAGCGTCCCAGTCGATGAACTTCCTGACAAAGACCTTTCCTGCAGTAACATCATACGTCACCCAGCTTGCAGATCACAGCTTTCAGCCTCATATTTGGTTCTCCGTCCCTCTGCCCCACACTCCTTTACAGCCCGTTGCAGAAGCTGAAAGGGCAGAAACAAAGATAATGAAACACAATGCGAAACGATGGAGTCGCTAAATCCCTCACTCCGTACACAGAAAATTATCGCCAGCTGTTGCCCAATTAAACACAGCAATCGAGCGAGCTCCAGCAGTTCGAACGCACACACGGTGTACCAGCCAAACCACTTCCATGAAAACCCAGAGGATCTGAACACAAAAACACATTTTTCCATAAGCTACGTTTGTGGTGTCGTTAGGAGCATTCCAACTCACAGGCCTGGTGAACAAGCACCAAGCCCTGTTCGCAGTGTCTGTGTAGATTTTACACACTCGATGTCTTCACCATCTCCAAGAAGGGCGTTTGAAAGGGTCCTTTTTACTGCAAGTGCTTGCAGACCCCCACCGCCCAAGCTCTTATCAGTGCTCTGCGTGGTGTGCAGGTGAATGCAGCACGGTCAATACTGCCATTCCTCTGTTTACACCCATTCACCATACGTTCACTGTGAGTCTTCTGTGCACCACACATTTTGCTGTGCTTCCGAGTATAGACATCAACAAGACAGGTTTCCTGCCCTAGGGAACAACCCAATGTCTGGCTTAACTGATAGGTGTAGAAGCTTTAATACAATATTACAACATTATAAGGGCATTTCCAGGAGATTGGATCAAATCAGCAAGCATTATCATGCTTGGAGGAACCAGAGAAAGTTTCTAGAAAAAGCTGTTAGAGCTGGGACAAAGGCATGCACCGCTAGTTCTTGAAAAATCCATGTTTTTTCTCTATGATTAGGTTTTTCTTTAATTTATTTGTTTGCTTGCTTGTGTAAGAAATCTTTTCATACACAACCATGTATGAATCTTTTCATGTACAACCATGAAGATATTTTCAAGGGAGGAATATATCACTTCCTATTATCTTCTGAAACCTTTATAATTTTGGCTTCCACATTTAGGTTTACAAGACACATAGATTTGATTTTTGTGCCGGATGGAAGGTAGAGATCCAGTGTAATTTTTTTCCATTAGATGTTTTTCCATTAGATTTTTTCCCCCATATGGATACCTTACTTCTAAGCACAGCTGCTGTGTTGAAAGCAGATAGTGAGAATGGGAATCTTCATTCCATCCTCTTGACAACTTCAAAGGAAAAGCTTTCATTGTTTTACTACAGGTATTAGGATTTTGGTAGTGTTTTGACTAATGTTTATTATTAGATTAAGGTGCTCTCTTCATATTCCTCTCTGTGTAGAATAATGTTTATAATGAATTACTATTAAATTTCATCAGATGTTTTTATAACTGTTCATTAAGATCATGTGGAGTTCTCCATTAATCTGTTAAAGTGGTAAATTATATTAATGGACTTTCTAATGTTGTGTCAGTCTTGAATTCCAGGTATTAAGCCAGATTCTTCATAACGTATCAATTCCTTTATATATTGCTAGATTTGGAATGCCAACATTTTTTCAGGATGATTACATTTATGCTTAAACATCAGATTGCTTTATAGTTTCTCATTGCTTTTCGGACCTGATTGACTTTTGGTGTTAAGGTTCTTCTAACCTCTAATTTGTGGAGGATACCTTTCCCCCTATTCTCTGGAACACTTTGGGAAAGATCCATTGAATTTGCTATTGAAACTATCTGGGCCTAGAATATTCTTTATAAGGAAAAAGTTTTGTTATTTACTCATTTACATTAACTGAGTCACTTCTAGTAAGTTACATTTTTTCTAGGAGTTTTTTCATTTTATCCTAATTTTTCATACTGGTAAAGTGGCAAAGTCACCTGCATTTTTATTTTGGCTCGTTCTTTCTTTTCCTCTTTTTCCTCCTTCTCTCTTGAGCAGTAGGTTATCAATCATCTTAGTTTCTTCCAAGAATCAACTTTTTGGTTTTTGACCTTCTTTATTGTGTGCCTTTAAAAAACAAAACTTTATTGATTCCTGCATCAGTCTAGATTATTGATGAGGATGGTTATAGCTTCTCGGCTTTGTGGCTAAGATCAAATGTGTTGAAATGGAGACCTAACTCACTAATCCTCAGGGGTTTTGTATTTCTTTTCTAATATATGCATTTAAAAACATCTCCTGAGTTTTGATAAGTAGGTAGTATTTTTGCATTTTGTGATTTACACTCATTTTCTAAGTTTCCCGTAGGTTCATAGATTATTGAGACATGTAATTCTTAATTTCCAGACATGTATATATTATCAAATTATCTTTTCTTTAGTTTTTTACTTCTAGTATAATTGCAGGGCCATTAAAGGATATACTCCCTATCAATTCAGTTCTTCATAAATGAATCATTGTTTTGTGACCCAACATGTGGTTAATTTTTATAGCTGTTTCTGAGGTGCTTCAAAGGATGATGAATTCTGCAGTTTGAGGAATAACATTCTATCTTTACAGGTCAAGTATGTTATCAAATTGTGTGTGTATCTTTGTATCTCCACTCTTTTTGTTTTATCTCTTTCAACCACTAATTAATGAGAGTTTGGTCAAAATTTCTGGAATGGTGGTGGGTTTTTCTATTTATCCTTGTTCTAGCTTCTTTTCATTGTATGTATTTTGAGATTATGTTATTAATTGCATACAAATTTATAATTTTTTTTCTAAATGTTTTATTTATTTCTAGGAGAGAGAGAGGGAGACAGCGTGAGCAGGGGAGGGTCAGAGAGAGAGGGAGTCACAGACTGAAACAGGCTCCAGGCTCTGAGCTGGCTGTCAGCACAGAGCCCGACGCGGGGCCCGAACCCACAAACCGCGAGATCATGACCTAAGCGAAAGTCGGACGCTTAACCGACTAAGCCACCCAGGCGCCCCCAAATTTATAATTTTTGATCCTCTGGATGATTGGAGCATTATGTTATTATTCATTGACCCTCTTTATTAATGAGTTTTGTCTGAAAAAATATATAATGTAGTTACATCAGATTTCTTTTGGTGTTTACATGGTGTATGGTGTTCTTTCTTTTTACTTTTAATGGTTTTTAAAAATTTATTTACTTTAAGTAGGTTTCATGCCCAATGTGGGACTTGAAGTCACAACCTTGAGATTTAAGAGAGTCACCTGCTCTACTAACTGAGCCATTCAAGTCCCCCTACTTTTGACAGTTGTATCAGTTCATTTTAGATGTCTTACGTGAACTGAGTATATTTGGATTTTATTTTCTTATTCAAACTGTGGCAATTTTTATGTTTTAGCTGGACTACTTAGTTCATTTAATTAAATGAAATTACTGGTTTTTAGTCCTTCATGTCTGATCTATGGGGTTTTTTTCCTTTCTTATCTGCATTATTTTAGTGGCTACCCTAGTAACTATAATTGTATTTAATTTATATTAACAAATGCTTCTGTCTTCTTTTGGACAAGACAGTACCATAGATCACTAACTCTGTTTATCCCCCTCCTAACTCATTGGTTGCCATTGCTCTTGTCCTTGGGGATGACATGTTCTCTTCCCATCTCCATAGCTCTTGGTGGATCAGGGTCCCTGGATGTCACTCTGACTTTGCCATCCATTGCAATAATTGCACTTACCTTTTTTTTTCTTCTAATGATTATACACTGTCACCTAACTTTTGATATTTTGGTATCTTACTGTCATTTTGACATCAGAGAACACCATTCATTGTCAACATAGTTTGTCATGACCTGTAGAGCATGAACCTGATGCTCCATTCACTGGGGCACATCTTCTCTCATTAGCAAACAGAGGGTTATAAGCCCTCCTGCCTTACTTAATTGGTGGTATTTCACTAGTCCCTGTGAAAGTCAGGTGGCTTCTATAGTATATCAACTCTAGCAATTACAGTTCTCTGAGAATTTGATCCCTTCTTTCATGCTTCTAGAGAAGTTTTGAGATTTTGACTTCACTTAATGTAGGCTGTTGCTTTCTCACAGCTCTCAAGTGCCATTGTAGTGTGTGATAGTGTGTTAGCAGTCCTTACCAGGGTGTTAAATCCTTCATCATAGAGGAACCCCTTCTTTTTCTCCATCATGTTTCACCTGACCTTGATTCCACACCTTCAAGATCAAGTCTCATGCGTGTTCGTTTAGCTCTTGCTGACATATCTTGGTGAAGTCTTGACGCTCTTTTGGGGTGTAGTCTCTTTCCTAAGTCTGCCTAGCACCTCCCCAGCCATGTATTGTGGGATTTAATCCTAATTAATGATCTGGTGGCTATGAGGGTTGGTGGGATAGATCTCAAGTAGGGGGCAAGGGTGGGACAGAAACGAGGTTGGATGCCTGTTGTCTTATGTGATGGGAGCCACTGGATTTTAGCAGGAAGGCATCAGTGTCACTACTGCAAGGGATCTGCAATTCTCAAGTGCATCCATCTAGGGATGAGCACCCCACACTTCAGGTTCCATCTTCTCAAACAGAGATCTGGCCTTGGGATAATAGCTTTGCTGAAGTTGAGAATTCAACCTCCTTTAGAACCTGCTACACTGAATATTAACTTATGGACTTAAGTCTCAATTTTCTACCCCAAAGTATCAGTAACATTCAACAATTGCCATTAAAGACCATTTTCCTTACAATCACTATACCCAGACTTGAATTTCTCAAATGCATGTGATGTGTGACTCCCAGTTCATGCCCTTCAGTATATCTCTTCTTGGTTCATAACTGCGAAACTTTAGTTGCTGTACTTTAGCATGCCCTGGGCTCTTCATACTTCCTTTACTAGTCCTCAGTGATGGGGTCTCATTGACAGTTGGCCACGAAGTCATTCAGTTCCAGAATCCCTCTTTAGAGTCAGCCTCCTCAGACCAGGTCTGACATTGGCTGCCATAAATCCAATTCCTGGGCAAGTGGACTCTGAGATATAAATTTGAGGGCAGGAAGTTGATCAGGGGTGTATCCTTGGGATCAATATCTATGGTGAGTAAAACAAATAAAATTGAACACATCGGCTCCCGGCACAAATGAAAGAGTTTAACTGAAATGCAGTCAACACAAAGGCCTGAGCTGAATCCACAGGGAGCTCTGGATGCTATTGTACTGCCCAGAGGCAAGGAGGCTGGGCCTTCACATGCCTTGCATTGACCAGTCACCAGGTGCAGGCTGTCCACATGGAAGGGGAAATGACTTTGTGGAGATGACTGTCTTCAATTGCAGGCAATTGGGGCAATTCCAAGAGAGAGTTACTTAGCTGTGAACTGTCAGCAGCTGGTAGAATTGCTCTAGGGATGACTGTGGGGCAATTGCCAGAAACAGGTGGTGCTGTGATTAGCCTTCATATTTTGAGGAGCTTGGACCCTTGATGCCCCGTTCAGAAAACAAGTGTGGGTTAATTCAGGAGAAAGGTCAGTTGGGCTGGCTTTTCTCACCAGTAGGAGCATCAGATCCACGTGTATTGGGAAGTTTAGTGTCGCAGAGATTATGCTAGAGAGATGTACACCAAATAGAATGAGACTTTAAATAAGTTAAGTGTTGGGGCACCTGGGTGGCTCAGTTGGTTAAGCATATGACCCTTGATTTTGGCTCAGGTCATGATCTCACAGTTCATGAGTTTGAGCCCTGCAGAGAGCTCCATGCTGACAGTGCAGAGCCTGCTTGGGAGTCTCTCTCTCTCTCTCTCTCTCTCTCTCTCTCTCTCTCTCTCTCTCTCTCTCGCTCGTTCTCTCTCTCTGTCTCTTTCTGCCCCTCCCACACTTTCTGTCTCTACTTTCTCTCAAAATAAATAAATAAACTTTTGAAAAAATGAGAAAAGTGCCCATCTTTTCTCCTTCACATACTTGATTCCTGTGAATGATTACAAGGAAAGGAAAGGGTATGGAGTTCTAATGGTGGAGAAACCAAGCTCACACCCCAAAATATTGTCCAATTATAGGACCCTAATGTGTAGTGTGAAAAATAGAAGAAGATCCTCAAAGAAATTCTGAGTCTTGTGTATTGCAAGAAATGGCCAAGAATGGGTAACAGAGAATGGTTGAGTATTCTAGGTAAGTAGACATCACATAGTACCCAGGGGAGTGATTCCTATCATTGATTCATGTTGCTTGTTTATACATCAGTAAGATTGTAGAGGGCAGAGATGATTAGTTACTTGGTGTTATGGACTGAATTGTGTTGAATCTCTAAACCCCATTGGGACTGTATTTGGAGATCGTGTCTTTAAGAAAGTAGTTATGATTCAATGCAGTCATAAGAGTGGGGTCCTAATCCAATAGGATTGGTGTCCTTATAAGGTGAGGAGGGTCACCAAGGATGTGTGCAGCCACAGTAAAGACCATGTGAAGACACAGGGAGAAGGCCCCCTCACTCTAAAACAAAGATTGAGGCCTCACCAGAACCCAGTCCTGTTGATACCTTGATCTTGAACTTCTGGACTCCAGAACTCTGGGAAAAGGAACATCTGTTGTCTAAGCCACCCAGTCTATGATATTTTGTTATTGCAGTCCAAGGAGGCTGAGATGCTTAGTGATTTCTGACCCATTCCATGCATATCAGTGTGCCTCAGGACAGTGGTTAGAGACTTCTCCGGTGTGGAAATATCACTTGGGAATGTGTGCACCTGAAGGAAAAGTAAAACAATGCAAATCACTGAAATGATTAAAGTTCAGTTCAATATAGTGGTTGCCCCTGAGTGATTGCCTCTGGGGAACATGGAAAAGAAGGTAGGGGAAGAATTGGTATAAGGCAGGCTTCATTTATATGGGTAATAATTCGTTCCTGCACCTAGTTGGTGGATGCCTTGTCATTTATATTTTCTTCTATGTCTTTACATCATTTTGTGTACATAGAATATTTCATAAGATATTAGAAAAAGAATAGTGAAATATTTTGAATAGTCCTTGATTCAGTATTTATTGGATCCTTTAAAAAATACTATTAGTAGAATAGAAGGGAACAAGTAATCAAACATATGCTTGATTTTCTTTTTCTTTTTTTCCTTTTTCTCCAGCTTTGTCAGTATATTACCGACATAACATTTGTAAGTTTAAGGAATACAATGCGATGATTTGATACACATATATGTTGTGAAATGATTACACAGTACGGTTAGTTAATACCTCCATCCCCTCACATAATTATCGTTTGTGGGGGTGTGGGGGTGGTGGCAGCATTTAAAATCTACTCCCTTACTAGCTTTCCAGTATGTAATACAGCATTGCTAGTTAGAGCCACCACGCTGCACATCAGATCCCCAGAGCTTCTTCATCTTACAGGTGTGTACTCTTTGGTCAACATCTCCCCATTCTCCCCACCCCAGACCCTGGTACCTACCAATCTACTCTCTGTGAGTCTGGCATTTTTTAGATTCCACATATAAGTGAGAACATACAGTATTTACCTTTTTCTGTCTCACTTATTTCATGTAGTATGATGCCCTCAAGGTCCATCTGTGTTACCATGAAAGTAGGATTTCCTTCATTTTACGGCTGGATAATATTCACACATACATGATTTTCTTTATTCATTCATTTGCGGATGGACACTTAGGTTATTTCCCTATCTTGGGTATTATAAATAATGTTACATTGAACATGAGTGGGCAGAGATTTCTTTGAGATAACGATTTCATTTCCTTTGGATTTATACGCAAAAGTGGAATTGCTCAATCATATGGTAGTTCTGGTTTTATTTATTAATTTTTTTGAGGAACACCTATACTGTTTTCCACCGTGGCTGCACCAATTTGCATTCCCACCAACAGTGCATGAGGGTTCCCTTTTCTCCACATCCTCACCAACACTTCTCTTTTGTCTTTTTGTGTCAGCCATTCTAACAGATGTGAGATGGTGTGTTGTTGTGGTTTTCATTTGCATTTTCCTGATGATTACTGATGTTGAGCACCTGTTCATGTACCTTTGTACCTCATGTGCCTTTCATGGCCATTTGTATGTCTTCTTTGGAAAAATGTCTATTCAAATCCTTTGCCAATTTTTAATCTATTGTTTAGTTTACTTATTTATTTATTTATTTTTGCCGTTGAGTTGAATGAGCTCCTTATATATTTTGCATAGTAAGCCCTTATTAGAAAGATGGTTTGCAAATATTCTCTCCCATTCTGTAGGTTGCCTTTTCAGTATGCTGATTATTTCTGTAGCTGTGCAGGACCTTTTTAGTTTGATATGGGTTTTATTTTTCAATTCAGTTGAGGCACAGTTAGACTTTTGATTTTGCAAGGTCACTGGAGTCGGGCTGTGGGGCTTGTTTATTTAAAGAACATACCTGCAAAGGCTAGTGTCTCTAGTCAAAAGATACACATTTAATGCAAAGGGTTTATTTCTGCCTTGAAGCAGGAGCAAGATTTTCTGCTGATTCCATTCAGTTGTCCTTGCAAAAGTTTTCATGCCCTATGATGCTTAAAATAATCCTAATTATACCTGACATTTATTAATGGCATCATAATGATCAAAGTGCTTCCAAAGTTCCTGATAAGTTATTAGATTCGACCACCATAAGAAAGAGGGTATCTCACTTGGGCTGCCTTCTTATCCTAGGAGGAGCCCCGGCTGGGGAATAGGAGACCCTTCCTAGGAGATCCTTTGGCAGGAAGGCCAGGAGGAAGGGGGTGCAGTTGAGCAAATGGCAGAGTATATGCTACCTTCGAATTGCCCCCAGATCTTTCATCAGTTGCTAAACTACAATGGCAGAGTTGATTGGATTGAATGCAGAAGCGCTAAGTGGAATGTCTGAGCCCAGGGCACTGGGTGCGGAGGGACAGAGAGAAATTAAGGAAGGCTTTGAGCTCTTACTCCAGATTCGAGTTTAGGCTGATTTTCACCAGATTTCAAATGCAGATAAAGGGCCATCCAACACCTGGTTACATGAACAGCAGTGATGCAAGGTGTTCAGCACAAACAGGCTGCACATTATGAAGGAGTGGAAAGAAAAGCCCAGGGAGGGGGGACGCAGCTCCCAGGCAGCAGTGGCGATGCTGGGGGGTTAGGGCCGAAGATCCAGCCTCCACATCAGTTCCCCCTTCCAAGCCCAGACTACCACCACCACGGGGCAAACAAGCCTGGAGAGAACTCACATCCAGGATTCAGACACCATCCTAATGCACTGGCCAGAGAGGAAGGCTGATAGAGCGGAGGGGGGTTTTGGTGGGATCACGGGGTATAAGTGAATGGCGCTACCAAGTCATTTTCCTCCCCTGTTCTCCAGGCCTCTGGTGACACTTCCCGAGGCTCCGTATTATCTCCCACAATCAGTCTTAATTACAGGTTTCCTGTGACCCTGGAAGTGCTCAGTCAGCAGGAAGTGATCTCATCAGGGGGCAGGAAGTTCCGCATTGTAATGGAGAAAACGGAATCCAAATAGATTAGGTTGAAAAGAAAATCCTCACATCAGCAAGAAAGGAAATTTGAAACAGTAGAAGTAACTGGGAGGGATGTTGGGAGCATTTTGAATGGGAAATGTTATTGGCTTTGATTTCAGAGGAGATAACGTGTAAAAACAAGATAGAAGCAGGTGGGTCTATTTTGCTGTACAGTCACACCTGCAGCCTATGTTATCCAGAACTTATGACATATAATTCTCTCAAATAAGGCTTCACACTCTTTTATTAAGGAAAGTAGCCTTAATAAAAATGGGTAGCTGCCAGGCCTGAACTTGAATTGTATGTTGGAAAAAAAAAAGTAATTCCCTTAGCTTCTTGTTTCCAAGAGAATTTTTTTCCCCAGAAATATATTGCTTATTGGATGGTGATTCTCTAATTTTGGAGACCATATGTTCTAGGTATTCTGGGAAAGATCTGGGCTTCAAATACGGTGGCCATTGTTCCCAGAAGCACAGCATACTTGAGAATCCCAGAAGTGATGGTTATCTCTCAGTGAACAGTTTCTGTGTCCCAAGGGCTTACGTGCCGGACATCATCTCATTTTTCATGGCAAGTCTTGAAGCGGGACATCACTGTTGCTACAATCTTATCTCCTTGGGAACCAAGACTTGCTCAGCATCTCCAGCCGGCACATGGTGGAGCTCAGCAGGGTCCAGAGCCTCATATGGTGACCAGCATCCTGCCCAGGAGAGTGATGGTGCTCTTCCATTTGGTCATCAGTGGACTTCCAAGATGACCTCAGGACCCCTGCATGACCATCCAATGCCCTCCTCCACCCCCCGGCAGAACCTATGAAGGTGATGATCACAAATCACCCCATGATTAGATTCCTGACCAGTTGAGTTCACCAAAACGGAGATCACCAGATCACCTAAGTAGGCAGACTTGACCAAGTCATCTCTTTAAAGGCCTTCATGCGATTCTTCCTGAAGTCTGAGAGACAGGAAGCCAGTGAGGGCCTGTAGATGGGGTTGTCCGGCAAGGACATGACTCAGCCTTTGTGCCCAGGCTGACAGCTAGCAGGAGAGCAAACTTTCCCTCCTCAGCCTCCACGTAAGGAGAAAGGCAAGTGACCCCGTGTCTTCAGTCCTGTGGCACCCTGAGCACGGAAGCAGTTAAAGCATACCAGACTCCCACGGAAACTGGGGATGTTGAGTCTGTGCTGCTTAAGGTCACCACGTCTGTGGAAATCTGTTACGCACAGTAGAAATCAACGCACCTCCCTCTTCTCCCTGTATTGTCTTTCGTCCTTCCTTCTACAAATATTTATCAGCATTTATTGTGTGTTAGAATGTGTGTGAGGAGCTGTAGCCACAGGAGTCAGCCGGGCCCTGCCTCAGGTTTATGATGACATTTTGAAGGAGACAGATATAAATCAAATAACAGCAGGATACACATAAAACTGGGCCCAAGGTAACTGAGAAGACCCTCCACAGTATACATAGAGGAGGACAGTCATCTTCCATCCAGCAGAGAGCACAAAAAAATGTTCCCTAAGGCATGAACAGTAAGGCAGAAGTTGAAGTCTGAGTAGTAATTACCTTGGCTGAAGTGCAGGGAAGGGCATTGCAGGTATGGGGAACAGCAATAACCAAGTCCCAGTGGAAGCAAAACCATGTATACAGGGCATCCCCTTGCAGAGGGCCTGGGGTCGTGCATGGACACAGAGACAGGAGGTGATGGGGGCTGTGGCTAGAGGTAGGAAGCCCGCAACCATGCGTTCTCATGGGGTTCATTTGTAAGAACAATGGAAAGCCCATTCTAGGAGCATGTGAGGCGAAGGGAAAGTCAGGAGGCAGGGGAAGAGCACGACAGGTGGAAAACACTGAGGGCTGCCCTCGGGAGAATGACCAGCGTCTGAGCCAGAGCCATGGCCTGGGGAGAAAAGGCGGGCACAGGCCAGTGACAGATGGGAGGCAGCATGTGGGCTTGAAGAGTAAGTCAGTGAGTGCTCCAGCATTTCATGTCTTGGTGGCCGAGAAGAGAGGCTGTGTTCGCAAGCAGGGAGGAGGAGGAGAGGCATTAAGAAAGAAGGTCAGTGTCTGGCCCACCCTCTTGGGTTGGAGTCTGGGAAGTAACCAGGTGGGACTCTGCATACTTACAGCCAAGGTGTAATCACAGACATTGAATCCATAATGGAGGGGGCTGACATTATGAGAGCACATGGGATCCTCTGATGATGAGAAGGCAGACAGAAAAAGACCCAGGACAGAACCACCTGGGACTATCTATTTCTTTCTCACCTGTCTCTGTGACTAACGTGTTCCCTTTCACAAATAAAGAAGTGGGTCTCCAAGTAGGCAAATAATGAGAAATTGAAATAATAAGTAATACACTAAATTACGCCATAAATTTAAATTATGCTATAGTTTATAATATATCTATGTAATCTGAAATAATAAAATCTATATAATATACTTTCTGAGACTATAATGTGACATAATAGTAATTCAGGCTCTATTATAATGACCCTGAGCCAAAAGAAAAGACTCAGATACATTAATATGTATTTAAGTTAAGTACTTTAATTAACTTTAAGCCATGATTAAGCTGGCCAGGATCAGAACCCCTGATGACCAAAGTGAATCTACAAGATACTGCTTGTTTTGTTTGTTTGTTGTTAGTGAAAATTCTGTGTCTTGTGAATTTTTTATTCAAACGCATCTGGGAGGTAAATTTCTATTTTGATCTGAAAACGAATGAAGAGAAGGAGTTCACATTTAGTTTTGGACTCACTGAATTGCATGAGAGGGTTCATGTTCTAGAAATCAAAGAGTATGCCAGTTTTAGCCAGGAGACGGAGTGCTCAGTGTGAGCTAACCCGCTCATTCCGCTCTGACCCCTCTCCCAGGATATATTCCATTTCCATCGGGAATCAGGCAGGATGGGCTCAGTCTCTGCTCTGTCATAGACCATCTCTGAGATTCAATGGAAATTACTTATTCTAGAAAATGCTTCTTAAGGCTGCCACGAAGATTACAGGGGGTAAAAATAAGCGAGGTGCCTGGAAAATAATAATTTTTATATGAGAATAAAGGGGCTGATTTAAATTCCAGTTTTAGGCCTGTGCCCGCCACCCCAAATAAAAATTCTGTCTCCTCAAGAAGTAAAGGAACAGAAAGGAGAAAGTTATTTGGAATACCTGAATGCCTCCCGGGGTGCTGTGGGTTGAGTGGGGGAGTTTATGAAAACATGCTAGCATTTCATTCATCTTCAGCTGCTGTGTCTGACAGATGGAAGTCTGTAATTTCACAAGGAAGTGAAACCTTACCTCCTACCAGGTGCCAATATATTTTAAGCAAAGAGATATTACAACTCTGGAATTATTAAAAGCCTATGTTCTTTCTTTCCGATTGCTTGAGGCAGACGTAAAAAGTCACATTTTTGAAATTAGCATATGACGTCATTGGGACTGGCTGTCATGGAGGTGACTCGGTGGATGTGGGAGACAGTGGGAAATTTGGGCTGAGGAAAGCTGGAGGGCAGACCTATTTTTAGGTTTTTGTTATGCAGGGCTATTCTGAGGCTCCAAAGAAATGGTAAAACTGCCTTCTCTCAAGGTAAATTGATACTTCATTGCTCTGGATTCTAAAAACGTAAAAAAAACCAAGCACTTGCTTTCTATCTTTTTTTCTCAGCTCTTGATCTCTCCAAAGTTTAAAAGTCAGAAGGTAAATGGCTTGTGTCCTCTCTGCACCCAGTTTCAGCTCATTTTAAGTGTCTAACTGACTCAAATAGTCTTCAATTCATCCTGGAACTATTTCAACATACTAAGGAAATATAAGGGTGTATATGACCTACTGACATAAAAACATCTTGAAAAAGTATGTAGAGTGTGTGTGTGTGTGTGTGTACATGCGTATTGTGTGCATGCGTGTGTATGCATGTGAGTGTGTGGGCATGCACCTGAGTGTGTGTGAGCATGAGTGTGTCAGAATGTGTGGGCACACATGTGACTATGTGGGAGGGTGTGTGGACCTGCATGGAAGTGTGTGGGAGTGTTTTAATGCATGTGTGTGCATGCATGTGAATATATGGGCATGCATTTGAGTGTGTGGCTGTGTATGTGAATGTGTGGGAGTGTGTGAATGCATGTGTATGAGCATACATGTGAGTGGGAGTGTGTGGACGTGTATGGGTGTGCATGCATGAGTGTGTGTGTGCATGTGAGTATATGGGCGTGGCTGTGAGTGTGTGGAAGTGTATGTGAATACATATGACCATGTGGCATTGTGTGAGCAAGTGTGTGTGCACGCATGTGGATCGTACGCTTGCATATGTGCGTGCGTGTGTGTGTTCACCTCCCCTGAGGAACAGTGGTGCCCAGTACTTACTCTGCTCCTGTTTTTGTGCTTTGTCATCACCGCTGTATCACAGCCCGCCACCATCTGGTAGGAATATTTCCCCACTGGAGGGGTCTGGCCTGGCCAGCTCACGGCCAGAGCACATCTGGGGTCTAGACTCGGCGGCTCTGTGGGCAGGCTCGGCTCCCAAGGCTCCCGGGCCCCGGGGGCTCCCTCGGCCGGCACCCTGCTCTGCAGACAGCGCCCTGTCCTCCCTGGCTCCCCCCAGCCTCCGCGGCCCCCCCCCCCACCCTGTGTCCCAGCCCCGCGGTGCCCCCAGAGGACGGCCACCCGGGGGCGCCTCCCTGGCCCCCTTGCTGACCCCCTCAGGCCACGGGTGCTCTGCCAGAGGTGGTAGGAAGGAGGGAACGTCTGACTGCAGCTGGAGAGAGCTGCGGATCCGTGGTTCCGCTTGTTGGGGCGCGTGGGCTGTGCCAGGTGGAGAGAAGGGCTCTGGGGGGGATTATTAAGTAGAGGAGACAGAGGACCCGGCGCGGTGCAAGGCGCACAGATGCCAGAGTTTATGGTCCGGGTTCAGGTCTGCACTCGCCATCACACCAGGTAGGTGACTTTGAGGGTCTCCGAGGTTCAAATTCATTATCTGTAAATCGGGGCCAAGGGTGACCCCCTCATTCAGCTGTTGGGACAGATCAAGAAACTAAGATGCCTTAAGGTGGGAAATAAAACCCAGCCTCCTTTCCTAGCAGGTTTATCACACTCACAGATGAGAAAGTGGTTCTTCGATCCAAGGCAAGGAAAAAAAACAGCCTCGATAGTTGCTGAAAATATAGGTGGTTGTGCGGTGGGGGTGGCATCGGGTGGAGGGGGCGTGGAAATCTTCCTGTGCGATGAGCAGGTTTTGAAGCGAGTCCAGCGGCAGTACCTACTTTTAGATATAAGGTAACAGAGAAAAAGACAACCGCATTCTTGTGGCTGCAGCATTTCCCATGTGGGATCTTTTTCTCTCTGGGTTCTTTTTATAAAATGAAACTGCTGTGAAGCTCTGATAAGAGGTTGGTGACTTCTACAGAAGCAGGCTGGGGTCCCTCAGGACGAAGACTCCCCTGGCACGGCGTGCGTGGCATCTGAGAGATCCTCAATGCGTGAGCACTGCGCGCTCTCTCTGTCTATCTTGTTTTTAACCCCAATGGATCATTTTTCGGAGTCTCACCTGCAAAGAGATGCTATCATAAACAGCAACAGAGAAACTCTTCATATGTGTACCTAATTAATTATATTTGTAATAAAGTGACCCTTAACTACATTTCCCATAAAGAATAATGATTTGGATGTCTACACAGCAAACAAAAGCAAGTCTTCGAGAAATTACGGGCTTCTTTTGGAAAATTTACGGTATGCTGTCGAGGTCGGCAAACCACGGCCTACGGCCCACAAGACAATCACTGCGGATCTCCTGCCAAACCTAAAATATTTACTCCCTGGCTCTTTACAGAAAACATTTATCGATGCCTGTGATGACAGAAATGAATAGAATTAAGAAGTACAGCTTACTCTTTTAAAATTAGGAATATCCATCTGTCCGTATGATCTTACCACGATACTACCTGCCTTAAATCCATCTGAGGCTCCTACCGACTGCTGTTGTAATCTGTTAGGGCTGTTAGCGCGAAATACCCTAGATCGGGGAGCTTAAACAGCAGACATCTATCTCTCACAGCTCTGGAGGCTGGAAGTCCAAGGTCGAGGTGCCAGCAGATTTGCTTCCTGGTGAGAGCCCTCCTCCTGGCTTGCAGACAAGTTGCTTTCCCTCTCTGTCCTCCTGTGGCAGAGAGAGAAATGTTCATTTCTTTTTCTCATCTTAAAAGGGCACCAATTCCATCATGAAGGCTCTATCCTCATGATTATTTATTTTTTTAACTTTTATTTTGTTTTTGATTTTTTTAAACGTTTATTTATTTTTGAGAGAAGAGAGAGACAGAGCATGAGCAGGGGAGGGGCAGAGAGACAGGGAGACACAGACTCAGAAGCAGGCTCCAGGCTCTGAGCTGTCAGCACAGATGCAGGGCTCGAAACCACAGACCTCAGATCATGACCTGAGCCGAAGTCGGACGCTTAACTGACTGAGCCACCCAGGAGTCCCTCCTTAGAATATTTAAACCTAAGTACCTCCCAAAGGCCCCATCTCCAAATCTCATCACATCAACATATGAATTTGAGGGGTTCTCAACATTCAGTATATAAGAGCTGCACAAGAAATTGCTCCCCGTGGTATAGAGAGCTCTTCCCACCTGGATGTAACATAACAGTCTGACTTCATAACCTGACACGCCGTTCTCCGAGCCCTGTGTACCAGACAGGTGGTCAGGTCCCTATAAGCCTCCCCAGGAACAGAAATGAGGGGGCAGATCATTCTGTCTGAGATCATCAGAGACATACGAGGGGGGTGTATTTGATCTGGGCTTGGAAGTCTAGTAAGGGGGCCATGGTGTGCTCATCCGTGAAAGTGGCCCAAAGCACAAAGCCTGGAGGAAGGCGTGAAGTCTGGTGGCGTGGACTGCAGAAAACCAAGGCAGCCATGTAGCAAGGGATGAGGTGTGTGGGGACCAGGTGTGTGAGGCCGATCTGGAGTCGTGGGTCTGCTCTGCTGCATACTGGACCCCTATCTTTGGGAAAGTGCTTAGGTTTATGAGCATTGACATTCTCACCTATGAAATGGGGATGAGCGGGGTTGGGGGCTGCCTAGGTGGCTCAGTCGGTTGAGCATCTGACTTTGGCTCAGGTCACGATCTCGTGGTTCGTGAGTTCGAGCCCCTCATCAGGCTCTGTGCTGACAGCTCAGAGCCTGGAGCCTGCTTGGGATTCTGTGTCTCTTTCTCTCTCTGCCTTTCCCCTGCTCTCTCCCCACCCCTCCCCACAGTAGTGTGTGCCGATTCTCCTAAAAGAATTCTACAACCTGAACCACCTCAAGTCACCACCAGCGAGCTGTCTGCCTGCTGTTTCAGTCCAAACGTACGCTTGTGGCCGTAAAGAGACATGTGGAGCTTTTAATGAGACCATCAGTCATAGATTTATGTTTGGTTTGGGTCTGGTTTCTGCACCCATCATTTTCCAGTTCGATAACTGGCAGCAAGAACCTAGCAGGTTGACCAGATATAGCATCCACGTTTTAGCCGCATGAAAATGTATGAAAATGTGATCACTCAAGGGGCTGACATCCTTTAGTACATTTCAACATCATTGACCTGTACAGTTAGGTGTATAAATAGATCTTAATAGTCAAGGGCTTTCCATATAGGTCCCTCAATATTTAGGGCTCTCCTGTAGACTGATAGGGACAGTATATTTTGACTCTGGGGTATTTTGTTAACCATTACAACGAAAATCCCTAGCACCCAAGCCAACTCTTTGTTTTTCTTTGTTTATTTTCCCCATCAGTGAAAAATTGAGCCCAAAGAAAGAAAAAGGTAAACATTAAGTCTCTTTTTCTTAGTCACCAGAATTGCAATAGCTGACATTGTGCAGTGATTGTGTTTGCCTGTACACATACATGAGTGTGTACGTGCACAAGGTGCATATGTGTGTGCATGCACGAGTAGGTGTGCGTGCATGGCACTGGGTCGAAGTGTGATACATGCTGATGCTTGCAGATGAGGAAATACTTAAATAAAAGCAGCACGGACCCCATGGAAAGTTTGCTGACTCAAGGGCTGGAAAGAAAGTGGAAATCTTGTCCCCGTTGATTATGACAAGGCCCAGTGTGCCCTGATCGCACTCTCGTCTTCGGATGGAGGTCTTGCTGGGTGAGCAGCAGGATCTGATTTTGAGTCATGAGCTGCTCTCCCCAGTCGCCGAGTTCCTTCTGAGCCTGATGGACAGGAGCCAGAAGTCTGCGGAGATGCTGGCTCACACTACGCTTATCTGTGACAAGCTTGTTTGGCACACGAAGTGGGAATGTCTTCATTGTCACCAGCAGCAGCAGCGGCGGCAGCGGCGGCGGCAGCGGTCTGCGTTCCTGCCACACGCCTGTCCCTGCACTAGGGCTTTTTTCGTGGAGCCCCCAAACCAAGCCTCTCTTCTCAAGGGCTAGTCCCAGACAAGGTCAGCGCTGGGGGCTCAGAGAAGAGTTCAAGTACATTATGTTAAAGATGCAGGATGGGAGGCCCAGAGAAGGGCTTTGCTCCACACAAGGTCTCACCGCTGTTGGTAGAGCCAGAAACAGAACAGCATCTCTGGATATAGATGCTCTCTCTACCGTAACACGCTTCCTAATCTTTGGAACAGACCGGTGAGAAGGGCACACATCTTAGCTTCGTTTGTAGCCGTGGGGCCGTTGCACACGGTACCTGACATGGCGCAGACCTCCAAAAATCATTGAATGAAGCACCGAAAGAGTGGAGGTACATTCCCGTGGTCTAGAGAGACTGCCGAGTGGCGGGGACCTATCCATGGGGTCCTCGGTAAGAAGCGGTTTGGATATTGCACGAGCGCAGTACTGGCACATGGAACTCAGTTATCTCTAGCTACGGGGGTCGTCATTGTCAAGACTGGGCATGTGCTGTTGTTCCCAGTTGCAAAGCTATCTTGCCTGGAGCTGGCTCTGCTGTTGGTGTTAGAATAAGAAGATTGTCTGCGAAGTTGAGAGGGGGATGCAGTTGAAGCCGGGCCCCATGCTGTTGGTTCCCGAGGGAAACGTCTATGGAAAGGACGGCATCCCTTCCCAGAGAGCCTTATGGCGCGCCTCCTAGATTCTGCTACATCGTCCCTTCTGTGTGCATGAGGACATCTGCTCCGCCGCAGGCCCCACGGGAGCAGCCCTGACGTCTCTTCAATGCCATCTTCTCAGGGAATGGCCGCCGACCCGGAGCGTGTGATGGTGTTTCAATGTATTTCGGTTAGTGAAATCCACCTATCTATAAGTTGATTTAAAACACACTGAGTGGCTTTCCAAAGCCTATGATTATGTGCGAATAAGATAGATAATAACAAAACTGAATTCGTGACTTTACAGTCACAGAAATGCTGGCGCCCAAATAATCTTATTTATTCATGATTCATGGGGGTTAGATTAATCCCATTTCACACATGAGACACAGAGCCTCCGATGGGCTGCAAGGAGCACAGGTCCGTTTGCAAGGCTCTGGGACTGGCTGTGCCATGTTGTGGCAGTGACCATGGTTCACGTGTGCGGGGCAGGCAGGGACAGGGCTCAGCCCCAGATCTGCGGCCCCGGGCACCCACTGGAGAAAGGACAGGGGCATTGGCTACCATTCATGGGGTGACCTGTGTGTGATCTGCCCGGACTGCGGCAGGGGGGAGGGGGACAGAATGGAAGATTCAGGAGGGCAAGAGGAAGGGAAATGTATTTGTGAAGTACATTTAGGTGTCTTACTTAGTGGGCAGAAACCTGGCTTCGAATCCTACCTTGGTCAGGTGTACTAGACCCCCTTTTCTGATCCGTACAATGGGGATTGTGTGTGCACTCAGGTGAGCTGGGGCTCTAAAAGCTCATCCTTCACTTAATCGAAGTAGACACTGGGTTCTTTTAAGATTCTTATAATCTCAAGTTAGGTCTTGTATCAGCTCTGAGAAGCCACACCGTAAGGATGAATATTCTTAGGAAAGCTCAAGGTGCACAGTGGTCAGTGGTCACGGGCACCAGCTGTCCAGGCTCCAGCTCAGCCAGTCCTCAGCAGGGGGTCCTGGGACCACCTAAGGATTCCGTGCCTGTTTTCTAGGCCCTAAATTGGAGTTAACAACCTCAGGGCATTGTTAAAAGAATTAAATGAATTGGTGAATGTAAATGTGTGTTAATTCTAGTGCACAACAAGAGCTTATCTACATTTTAATGATATGTATTATCATATGGTTATTATTTTCTTATACTATATGTGGGAAATTCCTCAGCCCAGGGGCTCAGTTGTGATTGGAGTAAGGCTGTCCTATCTCGCTCTCTCTCTCTGTCTCTCTTTCAGTGGTCCCCTTGTGTATCTTTTTTTTAATTTAAAAACATGTTTTAATGTTATTTTTTTTGAAAGGGGGGGAGGGTCAGAGAGAGGGAGACACAGAATCTAAAGCAGGCTCCAGGCTCTGAGCTGTCAGCACAGAGCCCGATGCAGGGCTCGAACCCACGAACTGTGAGATCATGACCTGAGCCAGAGTCGGACACTTAACCAACTGAGCCACCCAGGCACCTCTCCCCTTGTGTCTCCTGATTTTGGCCCATGGAATGTAAGAAGTCTGGCAACTTTGTGGAAGCGTTCTGTTCCCGGATAGCAGAGTGAGATGATGAGGGGTGGGATCTGTGCACCCCCCCATTCCCTCCCAGATGCCTCTCCCAGGATGTAACATTAGAAGCCAAGGCAGCTGTGGCCTTAAGAGGAGACATTCCAGGTCTCACTGGGAACAGAAGAGCAAGAAGGAGGAAGAACTTGGGCTCCAGGCAAGTTTGGTGAGCCCAGAACCAGCCCAGGTACCAGCTCTTTCCGATCTTATTCCTCGTGAAATAATCAGGTATCTTTGTTGGTCAGTTATCTGGTTACATGCTCCCCAAAGCCCTCGTAATACTGTTTCTAGGTGCAGTAAATGTGTCCATTAATCAGGTGAAACATAGCGAAGAGGAGAGAGGTACTGCCCTGGGGTTTGCTCTGTGCCTCCATGCAGCCAGTGTGGAAAAAGAAAGGCAAGTCCCCGACTTCACAAGGTACACAGCATCGCAAAGGAGGAAGCAGCCAACCTGAGGAGACAGAACTGTTTAATCGAGCAGGTGATAAATTCGAGAAGCTATTTCTCACAGTCAGTATTACAGGGGTGACGCCGAATGGCATCACGGGCTCCTGTTTGACTATTGTAGCCATGGTTTGGCTTTTAAAACGACTGCTTCCTATAGGCCACCTTCGACTGGAAGTTAAGCTAGGACATGATCTTAAAGGGAGCCCATTCCCTTTCTCAGTTCTGGTTTTCTACCTCCGTTTCATTAACGTTACCCTCGTCTGTGTCTTTCTGATGAATCTGCTTTAAATCTTTTCAGGATCAGAGCACAAAGTGATCTAGTGGCATGAGGCCATCCTAAGGACATGTTATGCCCAGATCGCGATCTCCCCAAAATCCCAAGACCACCAAGGAGTCCGAGTCACGCATGCAAAAGCAAAGGGCTTTATTACGGGCTTAAGCTCGGACTCCCAGACCTCACCAGCGTATGGATCTGTGCTGAGAGCCCCGAACAAGGGCAGAGTAGGGTTTTAATGGGGTTTGAGACTGGGGAGTTACAGAAGTTGTGACATGGGAACAGTGATCCAATCATAATTATTCAACATCATTGACAGCGAGTTTGACCATACACATTGTCTAGAGTATTTGTTACTTTTGGCGGGATCCAATTACAACATTTAGAGTACCTTTACATTCAACCAATCACAAAACGAGCCTAGGGTCTTGTTCGGCGACTAACAGGTTAACTTTAACATTAGGTAACAGGGTCCTATCTATAGTTTCTATCTCCAGGCCTCTCCCTTAACAATGTGGAGGGTGGTCGCTGGCCTTTCCTGATTGGGTGCTGCAAGGGTGGTTACTCCTGCCTTGGGCAACGTGTAACTTACCTGATAGTTTCGGGGAAGCTGAAACTTAGGCCTTCTAGTTTAGAGGGGAAACTTAAAGCCTGTCATGGAGTCAATTTGGTTTAGACGTTTAGACTTGTGGCCTTACAGAGTTACATGGATTCACAGCAGCAAGTGTAGACAAGAATGGGTATGATTCATGTCAGCTAGTGTAGACAAGAATGTGTTCTGATATCTGGACCAAAAGGAAGTGATGGCAGCCTAATGCCCCGAGGCCTCACTGGGGACTGTGGGTGTGGGGGCCGGGCTCTGGTGGCATCCTCAGGATGGTCCGGGCACAGGGAACCCTGGAGGGCCCCGAATAACCCGGGTTGGTTGTCAACATGGATGGATCATACGTTCTAGGAATCACATACTGTCCTGAGAGAGGAGATTTGGAAGGAAATTCCAATTGACTATTGATGACCAGTTGTCCGGGCAGTGACTCCTTGGCATGATGACACTTATACTTTCTTTCCAGACAATCACGCCAGCTTCTGCTCAGATGGGCATTTGGTCCTGCTGTGGCAACAGTCTCCATTCCCTCCTAGATCAGCTTAGAAATGGTCAAGGAGGTGCAAGGGGATTTTCGTGTTCGTGACTTCTAGTTCTTCCAGGACGTTCTACAAAGAACATATCACTTTTATGCCAGAATGTCTGAAAATTTGGGAAGAGCTTAGGACACAGGAAAAATCTACAATTTATAATAGGCCCAGGGACACCTGGGTGGCTCAGTCGGTTAAGTGTCCGTCTTCGGCTCAGGTTCGTGGGTTTGAGCCCCATGTGGGGTTCTGTGCTGACAGCTCAGAGCCTGGAGCCTACCTCGGATTCTGTGTCTCCCTCTCTCTCTGTCCCTCCACCACTCATGCTCTGTCTCTCTCTCCTTCAAAAATGAACAAACATTAAAAAAAATTATAAAACGGGCCCAGGATGTGGGGGAGCTTGGGCCCATCAGTGCAGGGCTGGAATCCTGTTAGGAGTTCTACGAAGGCATTTAGAAGAGAATTAAAGGCCTCTGCTGGATTTTGAGTTAGAAGTCCTTCAGAAAACTCAGCCAGATGAAAGAGCTGATGAAGGCATGTTTGCAGGGCCTGGAGCGGACAGATGGCTGGCAACTCCAAAGGCTGCACGTGTTAAAATATGTATTGGCCAGAAAGAGCCCAAGGTCTTCTGTGACCAGGATCCCGTGCCCAGGCAGCCCTGGGGGTCAGCCCGCAGGTGGATCGAGTGAAGGGCCGAAGGCATCACACTTCCAAGCAACGTGCTTGTCCACAGGACCACGGCACGCTTCAGAATCGCCTTCTGCTCAATGGGAAAGGTAGGCAAAATAAATTCTTGCTGTTTTTCATTCAGCTATGGTGGGTGCAGAGTTTTGGAAGAAAATCTGAAGGGGGACAAACTGGGAGAGCCAGAGAAGTCACCTTTGATAGTGTGACTGGGAAGCAGTATGGAGAGGGGTCCCGGAGGCAGACACGGGAACACTCCCGAAATCCCTCCTGTCCAAGTTGACCTTGTGTTTCCTGGCTGGAAGGTTCATTAGCGAATTGTGCACATGGTGGAAATAGAGTTTGAACCCTGCTTACTAGCAGAGGGAACTTGACCGTGACCCTTCGCCTCTCTGAGCTTCTTTTCCTTTACCCTCTAAGTCAGCCACACCCACATGGCTGTGCTGTTGTGAGGATTAGGAATGGTTCTTGGGTAACAGAGTGGTGCTTGCACATGGGAGGTGCTCCAGGAGGGAGAGTTGCATCCTCCAGATTGAGGTAGAAATCAGCTCCTCATTTAACACAGGAGCAAGCAAACTGGTAGAGATGAATGCGCTCCCCCAGGGCACAGCTCAAAATGTGCCCTTCCCCATGATGCCACTCAGGTCAAGCCTGGTCAGTTTTGGGGCTGGGGTACTGCTTCTTATTTCAAAAGACAGACCTGGTAAGAGGTCCTAAAACTCTTGCAATTTACTGTCTTTTGTATGTTAATGACATGATTCCCCTGGCGAAGGGTGTGGAAGGCTAAATAGCCTGAGGCTAGGGCACCCGGTCACCAAAAATAACCACAGAATTAAGGATGAGATCCTTCAGCCCCACCCCGGGCCCCCAGGCAGGGTGAGGGGCTGGAGGTGGAGTTCGACCACCAAGGGCTAATGATTTAGTCAAACACGCCTCTGTAATGAAGCTTCACAAAAATCCCTAAAAGATGGGTTTGGGGAGTTTCTGGGTTAGTGAAAACATCTAGGTTCTGGGAGGATTACGTGCCCAGCTCTCCCTTGCGCCCCAGCCTCCACCTCTTGCCGTCTGTGTCTCTTCTATTCGTTCCGAGTTCTATTCTTGGTAACAGTCTGGTTAACCTCAGCAAAGGGCTTTCCTGAGTTCTACAACTTGTTCTAGCAGATTATTGAACTTGAGGAGGGGTTCGTGAGAACCACTACATCTGTGGGTGACCAGGCAGAAGTGTGGGTGGCCTTGAGCCCCACACTCTCGGCTGGTGTGAAGGGGGGTGGTCTCGTGGGACTGAGTCCCTAACCTGTGAGATCTGTGTGGTCTCTGGGTTCGTGACAGGAATCCACATCCAGCTGGTGTCAAAGGGTAGGTTGGTACTGGAAGCAAAATGCACACAGGTTCCCACAACGAAATGGGCCCCACATAATCCCAGGCAGGAGTCTTGGCAATGAGATGAGTTGGAGAGGGAATGGACTGAACCGAACTCCGGGACTAAATGCTCCTGCAGCCCCGTCTACGTGGGGACGGGGCCAGAGTGTCCCTGGGCGGTGACATTGGACCATTCAGAGCTTGTGACAACTCCCTGCCCATAAAGTCAGACAAGTTAGTATGAAGTGTTTTAGTCTTGAAAAAATAAACCTCCATTAATCATCTTAATAAAGAAAATAAAGGAACAGTTAAGGTTGATTGAACACATTGTCGCTTTCAGGCCCAGTTCTGAGACTTCCCATGAATGACCCTGTGCTGTCTCCACCCCAGTGACTGTGGGGCCGGTGCGCTTAGTGTCCCATCTTGCAGGTCATGGCATAGAGGGTCAAAGAGACCACGTGACATGTCCAAACCAGGAGGCCAGCAAGGGGCAGTTAACTTTGTGGGGGACAGACTGATTTCTGTGGCTGTTTGTTCACCAGCAGCAAAGGAAGGTGCCAAGTGGAGAAAGACCATTAAGGGACAGAACCCGCTCTCACCTCCTGGCGGTTGGCACATGACTGGACCAGCCCGTTTCCCTTGGTCAGGGTCTGGAACATGCTGTGTTGAAAAATACACAAAACACTTACTGACAAGAGTGTTGGTGTCACTACAGTAACTGAGGGGAGCAGCACATGGACGCTAAAGCCATATAGTTGGTTATATGCAATTAAATGGCAAGAAGCCAGGGACTAGTGATGGGCTTCCAACATTGATAGAAACCAAGGCGAAGACAACTAGAAACACAGCTAATTTGGTATCGGGGAGGCTCCCGGCAGACAACTATAGAGCCAACCTCATGGGAATATTGTTTCAGGACATGAGGTTGCCAAGCTGACGAGACTTGAGAAATTGTGTGCCCTTTCTGTCGCCTTCCACACCTTTGCCCACCTGTACATCCTGCTCCGCCTTGTCCAGGGGCCTCAGCTCAAATGCTGCCTCCTCCGGGTATCACTTCCTCACACCACTCGGTGCCTTCAGTGGCCCCCGGTGACCATTGTGTGTCCCTCCATGGCTGGAGTGACCATCTACATTGCACTCAGTAGGGACAAGCATGCCTGTTGAGACCCTCATGAGGGGAGGGCTTTATCTTTCATCTCTGGCACCGAGGACACTGCAAAAATCATGGTGGTTTCTTAATCGTGGTTGTGGAATGAATGAATGAATGGATGAATGAATGAATAAATGACTTTTCCTTAAGCAACCAATTCCCCAGCTGTGGATAGTGTATGAAAAGAAGCATGACAATCAGGAATATAGTCACTTGGAGACACAGTCCTTGGTTTCTATTGTACATATATAGAATGGATTTTTTAATTTCAACAATTTTGGGTCTAATACCATAGATAGGGCAGAATCCGAGACACGCATGAGCACATGGGCTTCAGAGAGTGAGAATACATTAGCTCTGGGAATGTGTTTTGCATAAGTCTTCATACTTTGATGGTGGTGGCAAGTGGATCAGTTAATGAGGCGGGGGGTGAGAGGGGAGCTAGGAGGAAAGAAGAAGCCCTCCTCTTCCTCACAGGGTGCCCAGTCAGAGAAAGGACAGGACTGCCCCAGATGTACACATAGACCAATCGAAGGGTCGCAAAAACAAAACAAAACAAAAACTTAGATAATTGAGTAAGAGAACACAAATGTAAAACAAAACAGCAAGAAAAGGTGGGGGGGAGGAAAGCAAGGAAGGAAAGAATGAAGGAGAAAGAAAGGAAGAAAAAAAAAGAAGAGGGGGGAGGGAGAAGAAAGAAAGAAGGAAGGAAGGAAGGACAGAAAGAAGGAAGGAAGAAAGAAAGAAAGAAAGAAAGAAAGAAAGAAAGAAAGAAAGGAAAGAAAGAAAGAAAAGGAAGGAAGGAAGAGGGAAAGGGAGAAAGAAAGGAGAAAGGAAGGAAGGAAGCAAGGAAAGAAGGAAGGAAGGAAGGAAGGAAGGAAAGAAGGAAGGAAGGAAGGAAGGAAGAAAAAGAAAGAGAGAGAGAAAGAAAGGAAGGAAGGGAGGGAGAAAAAAGAAAGGAGAAAGGAAGGAAGGAAGGAAGAGAGAGAGAGAGAGAGAAAGAAAGAAAGGAAGGAAGGAAGGAAGGAAGGAAGAAAAGAGAGGGAAGAAGGAAGGGGGAAACAAGGAAGGAGAGAAAGTTAACTCAGGCGAGGATCAGCCAGACTGGATGGCTTCTGGTGGACGCCCCACACCCCCCTGCGCAAGCAGAGCTC
Source organism: Crocuta crocuta (assembly GCF_008692635.1). Taxonomy (NCBI): domain Eukaryota; kingdom Metazoa; phylum Chordata; class Mammalia; order Carnivora; family Hyaenidae; genus Crocuta; species Crocuta crocuta. The sequence goes on along the minus strand of NW_027551571.1, from coordinate 4,256,643 downwards.
CTGCAGGGGTGGAAGGCACCAGGGGCAGGGGGGCGGAGACCTGGACGGTGGAGTTGGCCAGCGAGGGGGTGGAAGTGACCACACACGGGGGCAGCACTTCAGTATTGAGGCAGGTGACTCTCGATGGTGTGGATAAAGTCAGGATTCGGAATGGCTGCAGCAAAGGGGGAAGGAGCGGAAGATGGTAGAACAGAACAGGAAGAATCGGGTGGGGACGTGAGGTAGGGAGGACGGAGAAGTCAGTCTCATTTAAATGCACTGGGAGAGTTGAAGGTGAAGTGAAGGAAAGCATGGGCCTTTGGGGACACTGGATGGAAGACCCTCCTAGAATTAGTCCTGTAAAGATTTGGGAGGGGGGGAGCGAAGGGACGAGGTCCCCGTGTCTGAGTGTCTGCGCTCGTCTTTCCAAATGAGTGGTGGGGGCTGTATGTATCTCCACACTTGGCGAAGATGTCATCTCCTTTCTGATACATCATCGAAGAGGAGTGGGGCCTGTAGATGAGAAGGGGATGACGGGGGGGGGGGGGNGAGACACGTGGAAATATATGTAAATAAGGACCGTGGCCCAAAGCCAAAGGATACCAGCCCACTGAGCAGTTCGTTAAGGTGAAGAGGAGTTATTATCTTGATTTGCCCACTTCCCACACCTAACGATTATGTTACACGTTCTAAAAGACATGAGAAACCTAAGCTGGGTACATTGTACATGTAACGTATTTTGTAAATGTAAGTTGTTCTAAGGAATATAAGTTGGGTGCAAAGGGGTTGGACTGGATCTCTTTCAACTCTGCCATTCGAGTTACGACAGAGGTAATCCAAATGCAAAGTGAATTCATGACGGCTGCATCTGGGGTATTCTGGTAGAGAAAGAGCCGAAGGTTCTCCCGGCCAGGCTAGGAAAACTGTATGTTGTATCATTTTTACCTTCGACATCTTGGTCATTGGGCCGCCAGTTCATTTTGCAAGTAATAGTGTTATCTGCCCCATGTTATTCCTGCTCCGGCCTGAAGACCCAGTGAAGTCACGGTTCCACGAATAATCTTCGAAAGAGAAGCAACAGAAGAGATCTGTTTGCAATTACTCCATTCAGTTAAGGGCAACTTTCCTTAGCAACTAAACACAAAACACCCCAATTTTATGTAATCTGCAGATTTAACTGCAGTTCACAAACTCTGCAGTCAGTTTTTAAAAGAACCCGATCGTTGAGTAGATAACGCAGAACACAAGCTGGGAATAAAGGACATATGGTTTGGCCGCAGTGACGTCTGAACCCTTGGTAATTGTGCATTTGAAACCCTATCAGGTATTTCTGAGGCAGAAACTGAGCATAATTAACTTGCTATGGCTCTTCTTAGTGGCAATTAGAGTTGAATCAGATAAGCATGTCTGTTGGATGACAAAAAAAAGGGAACACGTACATATTAGAGTCTCTTGGTTAAAGCTCCAGGAATAGAATTGTAGGTAAAGGGACAGATCACCCAGTAGTCTTTTTTGGAGATAGTGGCCCCTTTTGGAGGAAGAGAACATCAGAAATTATGGCTGAAGCTGTGATAGATGTTATCAAAGTGACTTCTTTTTAAGACTTTGTTTTTTAAGAGCGTTTTATGGTTCAGAGGAGAATTGAGAGGAAGATGGAGATTTCCCACATAGTCCTGTCCCGTGTGGACATAACATCCCCCACCAGAACGGGATACTTATTACAGCTGGTGAACCTACCCTGACTCATCATAAGCACCCAAAGCCCAGAGCTGACATTAGGCTTCACTGTCGATGTTGTCCATTCTGTGGGTTGGGGCAAACGGAGATGACATGTGACCGCCATTATGGTGTCACACGGAGTAGTCTCACGCCCTAAAAGCTCTGTGCTGTGCCTTTTCATCCTTTCCACTCCCCGAACCCCGGCAACCACTGATTGTTTTGCTATCTCCGTGGTTTTTCCTTTTCTAGAAGCCCATGTAGTTGGAATCGTTCAGTCCGAAGCCCTTTCAGATTGGCTTCCTTCACTTAGGGATATGCACTGAGGATTCCTCCAGGTCTTTTCATTATCGGGCTGAATAATAACCCCTTGTCTGGGTGTACTCAAGGTGACTTTTTCATTTAACAGATGGGGAAATGGGCCCTCAAAGTTTACACGATTTCACCAAATGCACAGGAAGTTCACAGCAGGGCCAGGCGGGGCCCGCGGCCTTTCCTCCGAAGTCCAGGGGAAACCTCAGTGTTCTGTAACACAGGCTTGCACACCTGCATGTTTCGTCCTTTTTTCCTCTCAAGAGCTTCCCAGGGAGCGAAGAGGTAGAAATGACAAGTTGGGATTTCCCTGCAGAAGAGCCTGTGTGGCCTATCTGGGGGGTTGGGACGGGCAGGTCCCCTCTCCATGGCTTCTCTGACAGCATGCCTGGTGCTTTCCAGACCCTCAGAGGAAGTCCGTGCCTTCCTGAGGAGCAGCTGGCCGGTGCAAGCTCACACCCGGGGCCACCCTCTGTCTGAGCCCCCGCCCCAGGGTGGACCCTGCAGTGAGTGAGTTTGGGGTCTTCCCTGAAGTGGCCCTAACTTCAGAGGCAGAGGCTTGAGACCCTGGGAGGAAAGCCACCTCAGTCCTGCCTGGGTTGGCGGGCCACCCTGAGTCCTGGGCACCCTACCGGCCCAGCGTCACCGGCCCCTCAGGCATTTAGGCAGCACCTACCTCTGCTGGTTAGACATTCTGCTGGTGTCTGGGCGTCGATGTCCGATGCCTACAGCGCCTGTCCCAGGAGGCCCCCAGCCCGTGGCCATGCTGAGCCACGACATGCACGCGCACTGCGGAAACGTGGACTGCACACCCTGAGCCCCTGCACAGGTACCACTCCCTCCTCCTCTGGGCGGATGCAGAGCCCGGAAAAACAAGCCTTCTCTTCCCCAGCCTGACACAGCACGCGTTGTGAAGACAGAGCCTGGAGACAAGGACACTGGTCTGTGGGCTACTGTTGTAAGTGTTTTCCGTGTTCTTCCCCCTGCCCGCACATCCCTCGTGCTCCGGGGCCTGGAGACGGGGCCCCAGCGGTGCTGACAATGGTGTAGAACACACCTGAACTGGCCACCCGACCTTGAGACACGAGCTAGAACATCCTCTTTACATCAAAGCAAAACAGGCTGATGGTGAAATAGTCAAGCAGCCCCAAGGGTGTTCAAGTCCAGGGCCCCGTATGCCTTCCAGACTGTTCCGGAAGTGTGGGACACAGGTCTTCTGAGGCCCTCAGCAGGTGGGTCTGCCAGAGGCGGGTTCCCAGATGCGCATGCTCAGGTGGACTGTTCTGTGATGCTGTGCTCATCTGCGTCTCGCCTCCCAGCTGAAAGTTTCCTGCTCTCGGTTGTAAGAGTTGTACCCTCTGTAGTAAGGTTCCTCCTCAGATTCCCAGCCAAGAACCCCAATTTTAGTCTATTTCATCCTCACGGCAGTTTATACTAATGGTATTATTGTTGCTATCTCCACTGTATGGATAAGGAAACAAAGGCTCCAAGAGTAAAATACATTGCCCCAGATCATAGTGCTATATTGCAAGGAAGAAGCAAAGCTCTGTGTCTACCCTCCCCCCCTCCCTCCCCCCCAGGACAAGTTCCTTCTGAGCTGTAATCACGGCTCTAGCCTTCTTCCCTAGGAACACAGGACTAACATCAGTTAATATCCAGTGACTGGATTAATGCATTTCTAATGAGAAATGATCTTCTATATTATCTGCGTGCTTTGTTAGATACTGTTTGTTGGAAATTATCCATCGATCAAATAATCGGAATGTTTCCCTGCCCCCGTATTTGGCTGATCCAGGAAGGAAGACAGGCCATCACAGGCCCGTGACCTCCACATCGCTTCTGGTTTGCAGATGAATGTAATTTGGGAAGCGGGAAAGTGGCACCTTCTTCACCCTCAGGGAAATCATTAGTTCAGTGATTTCAGAATCCTGTGCCAAAACACAAACACAAACACAAACAAAACCAAGGGACTCATCTTGGAGAAGATTCCAGAGGGAGAGAAACATTGTCTTCAAATTATCTGGACATATTCAACATAACTTCAAATTGCAAAGTTGACTGCATGTTTTGAATTTACATAGAGGGCAAGAACACCGCAACTCTACCTTCCACCCCCTGGCTCTGCAGACTCCCTCCTCAACCCATTCATTCCAAATGCACAGCCGACTAGCGCCAAGGCAAACAGGAGCCCTGGATCAGCACTGACCTCTCGGGCCCTCCCGTGGCTGGTGCTGATAAGGTTATACAGCTGTGTTCTCCAGGCAGGACGGGCACCCTGGTGACTTTGGCTGGGAGTTGTATTTATACAAATTGGGCACTATTTTCTAAACTTTCTGTGCCATATGCCCATACGAGAGCAGGATAATGAGCGCATGTGCAGACACAGACTAGGCGACCTCAGAAATATCATCTCCAAACCAGCAAAACTGCAAACAGGCAAAAAGCAAACATTTCTACAGCAAATGGAGCCCCCCTCAAAAAGGTTCAACTATAAAAAGATAGCCATTATTCTCCGTATCACAGGGATTCCTCATTCATTTCGCATTACCAGAAACAGGGAGTCCTTGGGAAGCACTTTTGCACATAAATGAGACTTTGCATTCTAAATCTCAATGACGATCTCTGCAAGTAACGTATTGTCATCTTCTGTGCCTTCCTGTTTCTGAAGACGTAAAGCTAACCGGGTTTATTGACTATACGGAAGCGAGTGGTGTCCCCCTAAATCCATGTCCCTCCAGAATCTGCAGTGGGACTTAGTCCGCTTAGGCTGCCATAACAAAATACCATAGACTGGGTGGATTAAAATAGAAATTTATTGTCTTAGGGTTCTGGACGCTCAAGTCCAAGATCAACGTACTAGCATGGTGGAGCTCTGTGGGGGATCTCGGCGAGGGCTCTGTTCCTGGCTGGCAGACATTCCCTTCCTCATTGCGTCCTCGCATGGCGGAAGGAGAGAGCGAGCTCTGGTATCTCATTCTCTTCTTAAAAGTTCATGAGTCCCATCAGATTGGGAACTTATTCTTAAGACCTAATTGAACTTTAATTACTTCCTAAATGCCTTATCTCCAAACACAGGTGGTTTGGGCTTCAACATTTGAATTTGGAGCAGACATATTTTAGTTCATAGCAGGGACCTTATTTGGAATCGGTGTCTTTGCAGATGTAATTGGTTAAAATGAGGTCATTCTGGAAGAGGGTGGGCTTTAGCTCATGGCTGGTGTCCTTATAAGACCGTAAACAGAAACAGAGAGAGAAGAGAAGGCCACATGAATCGGAGTCACAGAGACTGAAGCAGTGCCCCTACGAGCCGCGGGACACCAGGATTCTGGCAGCCTTCATACGGCAGAAGAGGCAAAGAGCAGATTCTCCCTCTGAGTTCCCACAAGGGAGCCAACTCTGCCCGCACACCGCACATTGATTCCAGACTTCTGGCCTCCAGGACTGTGAGAGACTAGATTTCTGTTGTTTAAGCTCCCCAGTTTGTGGAAATTTAGCATGGCAGCCCCGGGGAGCCAGTTCACCGACGACATCAACGCCCTCCTGTTGAATGTGGCGGCTAGTACGGTGTTTGCTGGGTGCTGTGGATGCTGTCACATGGTGGATAGCAGCAAGTGTTGCGAAGGAAGGCAGAGGGTCCTACTATCAGTGTTGATCCTCCACAGAGCTGTAGGCACCGGAAACCACTCTTTAAACTTAAGAGTGGTTGAGAATGAGTGGGCAAGACATGGAGTAGTGCCTGGTACACCGTAAGCGCACAGTACGTGTTACCTTTCATTTCATAGAGTTAAGGTTGCTGGTATTTTTTTTTCTTTTTCTTTCTCCATTTCTCTTCTTTTCTTCTTTCCTTCCTTCCTTCCTTCCCTCCTTCCTTCCTTTCCCCTTCTTCCTTCCTTCTTTCCCTCCATCCCTCCCTCCCTTCATCCCCCCTCCTTCCTTCCTTCTTTCCTTCTCTCTCTCTCTTCCTTCCTCCCTCCCATCCTTCTTTCCTTTCCTTCCAATAAGATATTATTTATGTTTTGAGCCATTTTGGGGCTTACAGTGCATCTTTGCATTATCACATTAGATGCCCATCATGTCCTTGACAGGAAGACAAGACAGGTATGGTTACACCCATTCTACCAATGAGGAAACTGAGGCCCAAGAAGATCATTCTTTGGTTAAGATCACTTGGCTTATTATGGTGTTACTGAGGCCCAGTCCTATACACCAAGCTTATGTCTTTAACCTGCATTTACACGAGTATTAAATGAGGAGTCTGAAGATAAGTGTTCTCATTGTAGCTGCACCAAGCGTTCCCTGGGGGGCTGGTGCTCTAACTCCATGTTGGATGGCATACCTCCTTTTTATTAACGTTTCAGTATATTGGAAATGCACTCGTTCCCATAAGAAACACTGATGGGGAGCACGTTGTGTGCGGACCGCTGGCTTAGGCACTGGAACCATAACCGTGAGAAGGGCACAGATCGTGATCCCATGGAGCTTATAGACCGTGGGGAAGACAAGCGATCACTGTGATATAAGATGTAGGAACACTGCGCCAGCGGAGGCTCATGGCCCAGACTTCAAACCAAGTCTAAAGAGGGTACAGCAAAGGCCCCCGGAGGACGACACAGTCCAGTGACTAGAAGATGAATAGTGGCTGGTGAGGCAGCAGGAAGATGTCAGTTCAGGCTGAAGGAAGAGCCAAGAGGTGCATTTAGCTCAGAAAGGAGGAGGGAAGGAGGGAAGGAGGGAAGGAGGCAGGGAAAGAAGGAAAGAAGGAAGGAAGGAAGGAAGGAAGGAAGGAAGGAAGGAAGGAAGGAAGGAAGGAAGGAGGGAGGGAGGGAGGGAGGAGAGAAAGAAGGGAGAGAAGGAGGGAAGACAACGTGGCTAAAACTTAGACTTTGAACATGGGCTGGGAGTGTAGCGAGAGATGAAGGTTATGAGGAGGCAGGGACCAAAGTCAGGAGGAGCCTGGGGCCTCCCTCATGGAGCAATGGGAGACCCTTGAAGGGTTTCCTGCGGGGACATCAAGGTCAGACATATCCGACAAGCCTTGCTCTCACCCCCGGTTGAATCTGGATTGGGCTGGATTGGGCTGGAGTGGAGGCAAGACCAGTTAGCTGGTGGCCCAGACCGAGCGATGACCCTCCGTGGGAAGCAGGGACTGGCATTCAGTGACGGCTGGGGGAGGGACGAGGAAGCTTCAAGGCTGACTTGACTTCTTTTTTCTGGCAGAGGAAGCAACACAGAGACACATTTTCAATAAATTATGTTTTAGTAACCACAGGAGCAAAGTGAAGAGGAACTAGTGGCGAAGTGAGGATTCGATTCTGCTGGGTTTTCGTGCAGCCGTGAGTTTATATTTGAATCCCGTCTCCCCCTTCACTCTCCACTTGTCCCGTTCACGCAGTCGCGTTTTTGATGGTTCTGTGGGGACGTTTCTGTGGGGGATTTTTATCTGGAATTGCCACTAAAATAGTTCCCTGACATGTAATAATTGTTTCTCTGTTTCTATTAAGTGAATTTGCTCAGGTGCATATGGTATGCCGCGGGCTGATTTGAACACCATATGAACTGAGAAACATACTGAAGACAGGCAAGACTGTGGGCAAGAATTTCCTGGGAAAAGGACAGTCTTCCTGGGGAGGGATGCGAATGTCTTCTGGGACTTCCTGAAAATATTCGCCAGGAAACACACCAGGAGAAAAATAAAGCAAAACCAAATGACCAACAGCAATGAAGCCATCAGCATCTGTGTGCAAGGGGGGCCGTGTGATCGAGTCAAGTGAGAAAGACATGGGTTTGCCGGGGAAAGGTTTTGGTCTGAGCTTCCTTTCATCGTGGTCTGATCTTGTCCAAGCTATAAAATTTCTCTGAACTCAGTTCTTAGAGTTTTAATAGAGATAATCACATTAGTATTGCAGTTTCTAAGTTATGTGCAGTTTTGAAGTGATGTCTGACACATTAGAAGCCATTCAATATCGGCAAATAATAGCTCTTAATATGATGATTTCCCTGCATGTTTGGATGCCAGGGCTATCTCCTATTTGAGACAGCAGGGCGCCTCGTGTGATGACTTACTGAATGCCTTCTAGCATTCACAGAGCAAGTAAGCAAATCAGAGCTCTTCCTTAGGGGTGGAAACTTCCCCTACTTCACCCAAGCCAAAGAAAAAAAAAGATTTATTTGGAAAGTTTCTTCAAAAATTCATCAGGCTATTGTTTCTGGGGCTGGAGTTTGATTTGGTTTGAATTATGNCCCCCCCCCCCCCCCCCTCCCCCAAACCAAAAAAAAAAAAAAAAAGATTTATTTGGAAAGTTTCTTCAAAAATTCATCAGGCTATTGTTTCTGGGGCTGGAGTTTGATTTGGTTTGAATTATGGCAGTACAAAATAAAAGCTGTAAATAAATAAGAGAGGTACCCTTTAATTTTAGAGCTGAGGAATCTGAGTACAGTGTGTCCTAGATGTATAAACATCCAGCCAGTTTCCAGACACAGTTACTGAAAACGGGGCTCTTGTTCATCGCCCCTGTGTGAAGACCGGGAGGGCAGGAAAGTGGTGTGCGGTCAAAACCTGGCTGACGAGTGGTCAGCGTGAGCCCTTCCAAGTCCTCAAGTCCGAGTTTGCGGCGCCTCTTCTGGAATCCTAAAACCCCCCACCGGGTGGATCCATTGGTTGATGAAGCTGGAAGGCGCCTTAGCAGATGTCAGATACCGACCCCGATGACGTGGTTAAGCTTCCCCCATGAACTGCTGTCAGAGCCTGGAGTGCTGACTTTTGCTCTTATAGAACTTTGGTGTTTGCTGGGGGTTTGCATTTACTAGATCTCTCTGGAACGTGGACAGGTGAGNACTGGGGGGGGGGGGGGAAGCCAAGATGAAGACCGGCATCCGGCATTCTTTGATTTCTCCTGCCATCACACAGGTAGGTGGTAGGGAGAGCGGGTGACCCTGCGAAGGAGACACTTGACATCATCGCCCAGTCCTGGGGGCTGCCTGGCCTCAGACACAAGCTATCACACAGCGCTGTGGGGGGCTGCTGGGTGCCTGGCTGGAGACTGAGGCAGAAGGTGGGAGGTCCCAGCTGCGCTTCAGGAGAGCCCAAGGGCAAGGCTTTGGGTAGGAAAGAATCCGGCCGATCCGTGTCTGGACCAGATCCAGACCAAGGTAGCAAAGGGGGTGGACTTCCTTCTGCCTGGAGGCTCTGTAATCACCAGACTCTCGTGTGAAGCTGGTTCTTAAAGTGATGTGCAAGTATGAAAGCGGAGTGAGCCGTAGCAGGGAAGGAAACATCTTGTTTACAAATGTCAGGCAGTAATTAGCATATTTGAAAGGCAGGGGCCACAACTGCTGGCTTTTGTTAGTTGAAAACCTCAGCGCTTTCTTGTGGTTCTGCGTTAAGGGGCCGGGCGGACATGGAGGCTCTGAACCCGGTTCATAAATAGTTGATTTCATATTTTAAAATCTTGCACTAAAACTGTCACCCCCTCTCATGGATCACAGATGGTGAAGAACTAATTTGTTACTGTTTGATAACTGCTTTTATGTATCAAAGCTCTTATTTACTGCTCTGTGGGGGAAATGACAGACTAAGAGCGATTGTGTGTTTCTCTCCGGTTCTCTTTAACCACAGAGCTCCCTGTTTTCTCCCGAGCGTGTTTCTTATTTGAAATACAAAGTTGTGAATCTTTTGCATATGCTGGCTCGATGGAACCCACTTTTGGGGGGATTCGAAGATGCCCTTCGTAGCACAGACCCAGGGCCTCCTTTCTTGATCATTTTTCGTGTCCCAACGCTACGTGAGAGCATGCAGACCAGACTCCATCCTTCTCCCCCTCAAGTCACAAAATGTTTCTAATTAGAGATGCAAATTGGGGCTTTGCTTTTGAAAACTGTCAGGGAAATGTATGAAAGTACAAGAATAGGCATGAGGTAGATCCAGATCAGATGTTCTTCGTACCCAGGCAAACCCTCTTTGTTTTTTAACTGCTTGTTTTTATTCATTCATTTGTTCATTCATTCATTCATTCATTCATTCGTTCATTCATTTATTTCATAGTTAATTCAGATTTTCATTCAATCAGCCAGTTGAATTCTTTCCTTTGTGGTAGGACCTTCTGGTTAGATCAGAGCAGCCATAGGTAAGTACAGTGGGGGCTGATGTTGGTATATACTCATCACCATCCTCACTCCTGCCTGACTTTGGAGTGCCCTGAGCACGACACAAAATGCCTGGAAGAAAATTGAACAACTGATGAGCTCACCTTGGCATAGTATAGCTCAGGAGCTAAAATGGTTTTTAGGTTTTCAAAAAGTTGGAAAACGAAGATTTCCTTAGTGTGAAAATTATGTAAAACTCAATTTAAAGTTTGCGTCCTGCTTTGGGGCCTTGGCACGTCCTGCTCTGTGTTCATACGTAGATATTCTTTCTTCATATCAGTTTCATCTATTGTTTTTCTTCTGATTTTACACCAAACGTAACTTCATCTGAGGACATTTCACAACCCTTTGAACTAGATTAGGTCTTTGTCTTCGGTGCTTTTGTTGACTTCATGTTTTCCTCTTTTCTTTAATAACAGCACTTGTCGAAGTTTGCAATTATATTTGTAGTAGTGCTATTATTTATTTGATATCCTCCAGGGCGCCTGGGTGGCTCAGTCGATTGAGCGTCCAACTTCAGCTCAGGTCATGATCTCACGGTTCATAGGCTCGAGCCCCACATTGGGCTCTGTGCTGACAGCTGGGAGCCTGGAGCTTGTCTTTGGATTCTGTGTCTCCCTCTCTCTCTAACCCTCCCCTGCTCACGCTGTCTCTCTCTCTCTCAAAAATAAATAAAACATAAAAAAATAGTTTGATATCCTCATATTAGCTGTAAGATCCCTGAAAGCAAAAACGAGGACTGTTCTTTCTGTCGTCACATCCCCAGGTGTCCAGGAGAGGGCTGGTAGGCAGTAGTGAATACCAGTTTCTGAATGAATGAAATGTGCCAGCCCTTTGAGCCTTTCTGTGTTCCAGGCATCGTGCTAAATGCTGTTCACATAGCACTGCGCGTAGCACCATGGTAAGGAATTAATCTCATTTTACAGATGGAGAGAACAAGGGTATTTCTATGCGGCCGAGTTCTGGCAGAACCCATTTCTATCGGACTCCAAATCTCTCCTGACTCTTTTACAGAGAAGGAACTTGCGTGTAACGCATCATGATTGAAATCAATTCCCACTAGGAAAGAAAAGTGCCATGGAAAATATTGTATTCTATACACAAAAAGGTTTCCTCAGCATGTTTTATCAACATAATCATCGTCACATTATCATCATTAAGACATGAAAGAAAGGCACACAATTGAGCGGCTCTCCTTCCCTTTCTCCGTTACTCAGGGAGCAGACGGTACATGGAATTGTAAGCCGTGTTTTGCACTACTTTTAATCACATTTCCTTTCCTGAATAATCACAAGGTGTTAGCACCTTATGTGTCCCGCCCAGAGTGAGAGGGGACTTCTCAGTCCTAAAGCCGTCAGTTGGCTGAGATGCTAGAATAAATCTCTTCCTACTGTGTTTTTTCCCAAGACCCTCCCCATCTCCCTTATTTTAGGAAAATCTCTTTGGCTTTTTCTTTATTTGAGAATAAATTGCTCTCTTTCAACTTCATTGTGTTGCATTTTGAGGTGTGAGATGGTAAATATATTTTCATATGTGTTATTTAAACTGCCTCCCCACCCTTCACCCCCAGACGTGTATTCACTTGTTATACTGGCCGGGGTCAGATTTTGGAGCACTGAATGTGCAAAACCGGGAGAATGGGTTTCACATGACTCGCAAATATTAGGAGGTGAGCTTCCCCCAACGTCGGTGCCTGCCTGGGGCTCACACGCCTCTTAGCTTACATTTCCACGGTACCCTTTGCCCACGTGAAGTTCAGGGGGTGAAATGGCAGCGTGAAGCCATTTGCAGAATGAGAGGGAACAAGATGGAGACTCCAGAGGGTAGCTTCAGAGTGTCCGTAACCTTCCCCAGAACAGAAGGTGATGGTGGTTACCATGCCAGTGACCATGATTAAAACAACAGGTGTTACTTTTGTCATGAAATCATTATAACTCTTTTTTAGCGTTATTATTTCACTATGCAGATGAAGAAATGGAGTTATGAGGGCTTATGGGAGACTGCACGTGTTGTATAGGAAATGAACGGTGAAGCCAGGGAGAGGGTCTTATTGTCTTCTAAGGAAAAGAGCCACACGTCTGCTGCTGAAACTCTCTACATCTGCTCTCTGATTCCCAAAAACCACAGCAATCTGGGAGAAATCCAGAAAAGAAGTGTCCAGGTGAAAGATTAAAATATTGACTTAAACTCACATTACGGGACAAATAAGATCATCACACCCTTGCCTGGGAGAGTCCCGGGGCTTGCATGTGTCCTGGAATGATCGTTAATTCTTGCCACCTGACACTCCCAGAGTGCCCGCTGTGGGTGATAAGCCACAGAGCAGCGACAGTAAATCATGCGACACCCCCACCCCCAGACAGAAAGGACTGAGCAGACTACNACACTCCCAGACTGCCCGCTGTGGGTGATAAGCCACAGAGCAGCGACAGTAAATCATGCGACACCCCCACCCCCACCCCCAGACAGAAAGGACTGAGCAGACTGTGCTGGGGAGGCGGAAGGAAGAAAGGAGAAGCGATCATGGTTCCTGCACTGGAGGGAGAGGCCAGTTACCTCTCTTAGGGCCTTTCTTAGTCCTGGTTCTGAAGTTGTCTAAGGACAAGACACCTTCCACAGCAGTCACTGAAACCGTGGTGATGTCTGTCTGTCTTCCTTTTTTCCTTCCTCCCTTCATCTCTCTCTCTCTCTCTCTCTCTTTCCTTCCTTCCTTCCTTCCTTCCTTCCTTCCTTCCTTCCTTCCTTCCTTCCATCCTCCCTCCCTCCCTAATAGTACCATTACTCTTTCTCAGCCCCACTGAGGCATAATGGACCACTGGAATTGTAAAATATTCAAAATGAAAGTTGGGCTGAGGTGCGAGCACACTGTGAAAGGCTCCTCCTCCAATGTAGTCAGTGGTTGCATCCATCATCTTACATACTTACCGTTTTGGTGTTTTGGTGAGAACATTTAAATCCTACTCTCAGCAAATTCGTATACAATACAGTGTTATCAGCTACAGTCATCATGTTATATTATACGTTAGATCCTTAGATCTTACTCTTCTTATAGTTGAAACGACCTCTCCCTGCTGCTGCCCCTTCCACCCAACAGCCCTGGAAACCACTTTTCTATTGTTTCTCTGAGTTTGGCTTTTTTTTTTTTGATTACACATATAAGTGACACCACACAGTCTTTGTTTTTCTGTGTCTTGTTTCATTTAGTGTGATGCCCTCAATGTCTATCCATCTGGTTGCAAATGGTAGCCTTTCCTTCCTTCTCATGGCTGAGTAATATTCCATGGTCTATGCAGCAGGAGAGGTCTTTTTTTTTTTAACTTTTAATTCCAGCAGACAACATGTGGTGTTACATTAGTTTCAGGTGTACAGTGGGGTGGTTCAACAATTCTTTACAGTACTTGGGGCTCATCGTGATAAGTGCTCTCTCAGTCCCCTTCACTGATTCCATCCCCACCCACCTCCCTCTGGTACCACCATTGTGTTCTCTGTAGTTAAGAGTCTGAGTTTTTTTTGTTTGTTTCTTATTTTCTTTGTTTGTTTTATTTCCCTAATTCCACATATGAGTATAATATGTTATTTTTCTTTCTCTGACTTATTTCACTCAGTATAGTACCTTCCAGACCCATCCATGTTGTTGCAAATGGCAGTATTTCATTGTCCTTTATGGTTGAAGGATATTCCTGTGTGTGTGTGTGTGTGTGTGTGTGTGTGTGTGTGACATCTTCTTTATCTATTCATCTAATGATGATGCTTCCATAATTTGGTTATTGTAAATAATGGAAGACATAGGGGTGTGTGTATCTTTTCAAATCAGTGTTTCCATATTCTTTGCGTAAATGCCCACTAGTGGAATTACTGGATCATAGGGTAGTTCCATTTTTAAATTTTAGAGGCCCCTCCATCTTGTTTTCCAGAGTGGCTGCACCAGCTTGCCTTCCCCCCAACAGTGTTTGAGGGTTCCTTTTTCTCTACATCCTAGACAACACTTGTAGTTTCTTGTGTTTCGGATTTTAGCCATTCTGACAGGTGTGAGGTGACATCTCATTGTGGTTTTGATTTGCGTTTGCCTGAAGATTCGTGATGTTGATCATATGTCTGTTGGCCATCTGTATGACTTCTTTGGAGAATTTTCTGTTCATGTCTTCTGCCTATTTTTAAACTTATTATTTATTTTTTTGGTTGAGTTGTATAAGTTCTTTATATATTTTGGGTACTAACCCTTTATCAGATATGTCATTTGCAAGTATCTTCTCCCATTCATTGATTGTCTTTTAGTTTTGTTGATTATTTCCTTTGTTGTGCAGAAGCTTTTTATTTTGGTGTAGTCACAAGAGTTTATTTTTGCTTTTGTTTTCCTTGCTTCAGGAGACATACCTAGAAAAATGTTTTTATGTATGGTGTCAGAGAAATTACTGCCTGTGCTCCCTTCTAGGATTGTTAAGGTTTCAGGTCTTACATTTAGGTTTTTCATCCGTTTTGAGTTTATTTTTGTGTGTGATGTAAGAATGTGGTCCAGGTTCATTCTTTTGCATGTGCTGTCCAGCTTTCTCAACATCATTTGTTGCAGATCAGGATGGGTCTTTCTTTTTTTTGCTTGTTTTTTTTGTTTTGTTTTGTTTTAATGTTTATTTTTGAAGGAGAGAGACAGAATGCAAGTGGGGGAGGGGCAGAGAGAGAGGGAGACACAGAATCTGAAGCAGGTTCCAGGCTCTGAGCTGTCAACACAGAACCTGACGCAGGGCTTGAAATCATGAACTGTGAAATCATGACCTGAGTCAGACTCTCAACCGACTGAGCCAGCCAGGCGCCCCAGGAAGAGTCTTTCTTAATCTAAGATTTAAGGTTTGCACAACATCTGTGACCCCTCCGCTAGATCCTCCCCTAGATCCTCCTGTCATTGTCCCCCGTGGCTGTGCCCCACCCCTGTTACATGGTGTCCCATTGGGCTGTCACACTTCTGTGTCTGCCTCCAGCCATGGCTGATCACTTGGACTTGCTCACAGTGTATGAAGAAACACTTTCTGCCTCTCTGAGCCATGGTCTCTTCCCTTATTCACACTCACGACATCTTTGAGGTCCTGCAGACGTCCTGCACTCAGCGTCACTTCTTGACGATAGACAGCAGTCAGCACCGGATGGAGTGTCCTCTTCTGGTCGCTTCAGGCAAGACTGAACTCCTAGCCCACTCCTGAGAAGGTCCCCACATGGACCTCATTGACCTCTGGAGTCCCCTCGCCCCTTCCCCACCTTCCTGAGACTCAGCACCCTGATCTCACTATCAAGCTCAGCTCCACATATTTGAAGGTTTGCACATGTGACTCATGTACATGGGTGTGTGCGCATACGTGTGTATGTGTAGGGGATGGGGTAGAGAATAGAAACTTCAGGTAAGGTACCCATTCTCTTACCGCCATGTGTGTCGGTTTGGGGGATCAAAGTGACAACATGCGTACAATTAAATGGTGAGAGAAAGACTCATTTTATCTGTTCCTCCTTCACATTCTTCTTAGGAAGTACCAATGAGGATACTTTTTGCCAAAAAAGAATACCAGAGCCTTTCTACAGTACCATTGGCCCGTGCCACTACAGTGCACACCCATCTCAAATATGTGCAAGTACAGAAAAAGATTTCTGTATGTTCCTTGACGATGTTTATATTCTAACATAGGAAACAGATGTGAATATAAAAGAGAAGGGATGTGTTTCCACAAGGCTGAAAGTATGTGAGGAGTGTTTGAAATGGTCACACAAGTGCTCTTGTAAGCCTTGATAGGCGACGCCGGGCCCACACTTTTCCTCGGTACACTTTATAGTTTCCTCTGGAGACTGTATGGATTTGAGTTTTGAAGCCTTCATGCCCTGACCAAAGTACAGCCTCAGAGCTGAGACATCCTCAGGGCTTCTAGGTTGTTGACGCTGTTCTCACTGGCAGAGGCTTTATGATTTTGAAGGTATCGGTTTCCATTTAAGTGGAGGATTTAGAGTATGCCAGGCCAAGGTATTATTTGCCAGAATTTTAACATTATACGCAAACAAGTTCTGAATTTCTGCTTAGAAACAGGAAAAGGGTCATTTAAACATTTAAAGATTATTAACTCGCATAGAAAAAGAGAGAGAGAGAGAGAAAAAAAAAAACCCAAACTCTGAAGTTCTAATGGCATCCACAGCTAACTGGGTAGATTTATTGAAGTTTTTGTTCCATGTTAGGAATGTATCTACAGATGCCCCATGGTAAAATTAGGTAGGCTTATGGCACTTAGAAAACTGAAATCTAGAAACACATGGAATGAGTAAGATGATATTTCCAGCAATCAATGCATTCTATAAAATGATTGAAGAGAACTTCTTCCACACGACAGCGCTGGACCTATGGTCCAGTTCTGTGTTTCTTCCCCTCAATTAGAGTAAAGGCCAAATCCCATTATGGCAAACTGTAATAGATCATCAAAATTCTTGAGTTAGACCTAGAAATCTGTTATGTTAATGTGCCTTGATCTAAATGTGACTAGGACTTGGAAATCTTTTTGTTATACTGAAAATTCTGGCTGTAAAGATATTTGGCTGATATATTCAGTTCTTCCCATTCCTAGAGCAGGAAAAATCCTAGAGCATAACAATTTCAGATTATTTGGTGAGCCTGGGCAGACCCCAAATCGGTCCCAGGTGTGGGTTGGGGGGGACTCCTGGTACAGGGAAGGTGGCTGTCCTGTCTGTTTATTGCAGGTCTGATGGAGGACCAGAGGTGTTAGAAACTGTGGACCCAGAGTGGGGATGTGGCCTCTGGGTCTCCCTTTGTTTCTCACAGAGGAGAGACTCAGGTCCACTAATCCTCTACACAGATTCTGCCAATTCACCTGACCTGGGGGGCTCTTGAACTTCCTCCAGACTGGGCAGGGGCCATTTCAGCTCTCGGGGACGACACTTGTTATCATACAAAGTTCTTCTGGGCTTACCATTTCATACAATCATGTGTGTCTGCTCAAGCTTTCCGTGCAGGACCAGCTAAACATACAACTGCTAAAGTAGTTTTCTGAAATAAAAGATTATGCTGTCACCTGTATCTGAGAAAACACTTCTCTCCTGAAGGGGAAGGTATTAAAGGCATATAAAAAGGAACTGAGGCCAGCATTATGGAGCCCAATAATTTCTTTCTTTTCAATGACGGATGACTCAATTCTTCTGGGCAAGCTCAGAGAATAAACAAATAAAGTAAACACAAATAGGGTAACATCCCCTCGATGTGAAATTTGATGTAGGCATCCTATATGGAAAAAAACATCAACTTGACCCTTCCTCCACTAGAGGACTAGCAGAGAAATGCATTCTTATGGGAGTTTGTGCTCCACAAAATCTTTCCATCTGTGTCAGAAGGGGAAGGAACATCCTTTCATACACGTGCGACTGAGCAATCTGTTCTTTTAACTTGGCCAAGTGTTGTCTCATTCTCTGGGATGCTTGTTCTCATCTCATTCTTACCTTAAAGTATTTCATTAAATTAATAGGGTCTTTGAACCGATTTTTGTAGTTCATGCTAACAGTTCTGGGAATCCTGAGGGGAGATAGGGGAGAGCTTTCTAGTGTGAGAAAGATAATCTGAAAATTGGAAGTATGCAAATAAGATTATTAGGTGTTTTCTCAGTGCATGGCTGGGTTTGCACCTTTGACTGACTTCCTGTTGACTGGGCTACTGTACAACTCTGTGGTGCAGAGATTAATGTGTAGATTTTATCTGGGAGAGGTGCAAATAATTTCTGTCCAATGGAAGAGGGGAGAAATAGTCACATAGATTATATACAGGGCCCTGTAGTATGTTATCCAGCTACGTATCTAACTGAGCCGCCTTTATAACGTTCCTTTATTAAATCATACACAGGTATACAGCTCCTCAAATTCTCATTTGAACCAATATCAACATCTTAGTGGCTTCCTCACTAATTAATGAGCTGAATAAATCTTTGGCATGTGTTTACATTTGTACAAGCGCTGTGTTTTCTTTAACCTTTTGAACGTTTAGAATATAGCCCTAAGAAGTAAAAGAGTATGGGGGCCTGGAAATTTCTCTGAAAACTGGTCACAATTCTCTGAATAGCCTTCCATTTCTATCACTATTCTCTACCCATGGAACCTTTCTGAGAAGGATTCAGTAACTTCTACTCTTCCCAGGAAAATGTCCAACTCTATCTGCACATGCTAGTACCATCTGGATGGATATCAGACTGCAAGGCAGAGAGAGGAAGTTCGGTGGCTACTCCCTTGAGTAGATACTCTGACAATAGGATATGGGAGCCCTGATCAGAAGCAGGTGCTGCTCATGACCTGGACTAGCTGTGACTTTGAAGTCTGACGATGTGGAGAAGCAGGCACCCTCCTACACTATTTGTGGGAATGTAAACTGGAGCAGCCCCTCTGGAAAACAGTGTGGAGGTTCCTCAGAAAATTAACAGTAGAACTCCCCTATGACCCAGCAATAGCACTGCTAGGAATTTACTCAAGGGATACAGGAGTGCTGATGCATAGGGGCACATGCACCCCAATGTTCATAGCAGCCCTCTCAACAATAGCCAAAACATGGAAAGAGCCTAAGTGTCATCCACTGATGAATGGATCAAGAAGATGTGGTTTATCTATACGATGGAATACCACACAGCAATGAGAAAGAATGAAATCTGGCCATTTGTAGCAACGTGGCTGGAACTTGAGGGTGTTATGCTGAGCAAAATAAGTCAGGCAGAGAAGGACAGATACCATATGTTTGCACATATAGGAGGATTAGGAGGAACTTAACGGAGGACCGTGGGGGAGAAGAAGGGGAAAATAGTTGGGGAGAGGGAGGGAGGCAAACCATGAGAGACTCTTGAATGCTAAGAACAAACTGAGGGCTGATGGGCGTGGGGGAGAGGAAAAGGGGGGTGATGGGCATGGAGGAGGGCACTTGTGGGAATGAGCACCGGGTGTTATATGGAAACCAACTTGACAATAAACTATTTAAGAAAAAAAAAGTCTGTCACTCAGCCCTGAGGTCCTCCTTTACCCTCCCTCCAGATCCGTTGGATCGGCCATCTGCCTGCAATGACTTGTGTTTGCCACATTCACCTAATGGAGCTCTTACTGCTTGCCCCTCTGGGACAGCTGCCCCCTCACCCCCACCCCAGAGCTTTGACCTCCGTGTCCAAGCCTGTGTTCCATCTTCCTCATGTCTGTCCACATAAGACTCTGCTTGTCTATGTCTCAGAGAGACATAGAGCTGGTAGCACATCTTTTCTTGATAGTTGTTCATGATAAGTTGCTCCTCTGACTTCACTATTATCTACAAAACGTGCTCCATGATTCATTATATGTCTCCTGTGTTTTCTCCATTTTTCTCTGCGGGGCCTCTTACTTGCTTAGAGTGCCTGAACATCTTGCCTTTGTATCGCTGAGTAATGCACCTCCTCTTCTCCAGGCCAAGTCTCTGGGGCTTCAACTCTCCCAGTGCAGAACAGGCCTGTTAAGGTATGTTGCTAAGTAAAAGAATGAGGGACTCCCAAGAAATCAAGTCACTTCTCCAGGAGTCAGACCTGGCTGTGATCAGAGTTTCTGGCCCTCTGAATCGCGACGCCTTTAGCCTCACTCCCCACTACCACAGGTAGTTGAGTAGGAGGCAGCCCCAGAGACTGAGGGAGAATCTGGAAAAGGAGGGAATTTGCAGGGAAGGTGCAAAGTCTGGCTGTGGAGTGGCTCCAGGTGAGGTTCCTCTGAGACATCAGAGTATCATGTGAGAGCGTGGGAGACTACAGAAGTCCCTTCAGCATGAAACGTTCTGTTCTTCTTCAGTGATGGGGAGACCCTTCCTCTCATTTAGGCTTCAAGTCATTGAAACCACTTGCTTCTTTCTTGCTAACCCCCTCCCGTTTGGCTCTGAGTTACAAAGAGGCTGAGTGAGGGTCTTTTAAAATAATCAGAAGTTACAGACCCCTGAGCGAGACCTACCGACAGATCCCCAGGCTGGGCTGTGCCCTCAGCAGCCCGTCCCACGTTTTGCACACGTGCTCGCCCCATTCTGTGTGGTCTTGGCTTCAACGGCCGGACATAAAGCTTCAGCTGCTGTTTCACAGCTTGGATTTTAAAGAGCCCATAAGGAGAGATTGAAACCCGAACGTCTAATGCTGCCTTCGGATGCACCATCCATCACCCACACAGTCTGCGTGCAGCATTCGTTGCTAGAAAACTGTCCCAAACATGCTTTTTATATCTCACCCCCAACCAGAATGAACCACTCAAATGTGCCAACAGCCAGCCAGAGTGTGCAGCTTTATACTGTTGGGCCAGAGCAAATCAAAATAGTTCAAGTTCTAAACCTGCATTATGGGCAGTGAAATTACCCTAAACTATGTGCCTGGGATTGTAAAAATAATGGCCTGGGGAATCTGAGGCATTTCCTGGGAAATATTTAATTATATATTGTTGAGGCAGATAGTTAGTTAAACGTAGTGATTGTGGACCAGACTTATTTGATACAATGTTGACCTGCCAAAGACCAACCTGCACAGAAACCTGTACTGTGCCAGCTCTTTCGGAGGGAATTTAGAGAGTAAACATTTTCAAAAGAGTGATTAGTAGAAAGATAACAGGGTAGAGAGCTGGGGATTTCACGTCTAGTTTGAGCTTGACTTCCAACCTGCCGTGTGCTGCCGGTAAGACCATTAGATTTTCAAGGCTCCAGGTTAATGTTTATTTATTAATTTATTTACTTTTTATTTTTTTTTGTTTTTTTAAATAGTTTATTGTCAAGTTGGTTTCCATAGAACACCCAGTGCTCATCCNAGAGTCTCTCACGGCTTGCCTCCCTCTCTCTCCCCAACTATTTTTCCCCTTCTTCTCTCCCATGGTCCTCCGTTAATGTTTATTTATTTTTGAAGGAGAGAGGCAGAGCATGAGTGAGGGAAGGACAGAGAAAAGGAGACACAGAATCTGAAGCAGGCTCCAGGCTCCGAGGTGTCAGCACAGAGCCCCACGTGAGACTTGAAGTCAAGAGCTGTGAAATCATGACCTGAGCCGAAGTCAGATACTTAGACTTCTGAGCCATCTAGGGGCCTCTCAAGTCCTTAGTTTAATACATAAGGTGAGGCAGTTAGACACTTTCTGGGGCTCCTCTCCATCCTATACTTCATTCTCTGTGTATTTCTACCTATGGCTCTTTTAAGGAGGAGGAAGAGAGGGTTCCATCTCTGCCCTGCTCTCCTGACCACCCCAGTCTTGCTCCCAGATAGATGTTGGCCTACATCATTGTTAGGAGCTTCCCTCAGGTGTCTTGCTTCCTTAAAACCAGGTATTTATTGTTGGGGCACCTGGGTGGCTCAGTTGGTTAAGCATCTAACTCTTGACATCGAGGTCATGATCTCATGTTTTGTGAGTTTGAGCCCCGAGTTGGGCTCTGTGCTGACTGCTTGGATCTCTCTCAGCTCAGGATTCTCTGTCTTCCTCTCTCTCTGTCCCGCCCCCACTTGTGCACATGAACATGCACTCTCTGTCTCTCTGTCTCTCAAATAAACAAACATAAAAAAACAAACAAGTATTGTCATTACAATCATCTCATTGTTTTGGCTGCTTAATATCTGAACATCTCTCCTCTCTATGGGGACCTTCGGTTACTTCCATAGGGACCACCTGAACCTGCTTCCCAGTGCAGAAGCTGCAACAGTCAGGAACTTGCTGTGAGGACCTCCTTGCTGCTTGGGTGCAGACTTGGGGTCCGCCATTCAACCAGCGTGCCGCGGGCTTAGCCAGTCAGTGAGGGGGGGGACCACAGACAACCGCGGCATGGCAGTGGTGACGGCAGCCCAGCTACTAAGTGGGAGGTGGCACTAACAGCATTTGGGTGGCGTCTGGGGAGCCCACTGCCGGGCAACAGCAAAGAGTCATCTCCAGCGGATGGCTTCTGAGGCCTGACTGGGGGCAGGAGTGGGGCCTCCCACTCCTGGCGATTCACTGGCAAGTCTACTCTTAAAGTCCTCCCAGTGATTTTTGCACATTCATTTTGCAAATTTTAATAAGTCCCTTTATGCTTATCTCAGCCAGACTCCCTTTCTTGGCTCCCATCTAAGTGCTCTCACGGCCATGGGTATAGCCAGACAAAACAATGGGGTTTCCGTATTACAACCTTTTCCAGAGACCCAGGGCTAGTTCAAATCATAAAATCACTCTGTTTAAATTCCCATCTCTTTCACTAACGATTGCTTCTTCAAGAGCAGAGATAATGCCTTATTCATCTCCACAGCCCTAGAGCCTAATGCTCCATGTTATCTGGCATAAAATGAGTTCTATCATAGGACTATCAACAAAGCGTAACAGGTGTTCAAAGGAACTGCTTAAGGGATTCAAGAAAAACTTATGAGAAGAGTATCGTTTAGGTTGGGCCTTAAATAAGTAGGTGCATCTGGAAGGGGCATTCCAATAGAGAGAAAAAATGAGTGTAAAGACACACGTTGGGCCATTCAGGGTATTAATTTGATGCTTGTGGTCTACATCAAAGTTTTTCCACCACTCTCCCACCTCAGCCCCAGATCTAACAGTCCTACTCTGGTGCTTCCCCAGAAACACCTAGGTCGGGAGATGCAAATAGGCAAAAACACTTTCATACATCAGAATAGCTTCCAAAGTTGCAAATCTTAGCTTTAATGAATTAATTAATGAATTAATTAATGCATTAATTGACTGCATTAATATCTAAAGGCAGAATTGGCACGTAAAAGTGGGCAGATCGGCAATATGTAGGCATCTGGTTTGTAAATCAGTCTTGCTAGCTTGGTTAATGGGAGATTGTCAAAAAAGTTAAAGCCTGTCTATTTTGATGACGACCAATCAAGGCTTCTGAGCTGGTAGGACCCAGGAGCAGACTAAGAGTGGAGGGTGACTTACCAAGGAAATGCCATCTCGTGAGAGGTGACAACCTGGGTATTCTAGGAGGCGCTGCCGAGCCGTGTGCAAAAAGATGCCTTTATTTTGAGCCTTTATATGTGGCGTGGCTAGAAAGTAGCGTTCCTGGAAGAGGGGGCATGTGTGGATAGTGGGACCAGGAGGGGAGCATGGGGGCTTTTGCGGGAAAACTTCCCTGAGAAGGCACGCATCACACGCGGGGCAAGAGAGAGTTTTCTAGGCTATGGATTAGAGTGAAAGCAGGTTAGAAAAAACACTTTCCTGCCACAGACGTGATCTGAGCGGACTGTTTGTGATCATGGGATACGCAGGGACAAGGTGACGAAGGCACGTGTCAGGACTGCATGTCAAGTTCAATAGTAGATACACACCCGAGACCCAGAGAGCAGACCCATCGCCTGTGGGACAAAGGGCTGTGGTACCAGGGAGACCCTCACTGACTGCGGCTCCACAGGACGGGTCAAGGCGGGGTGGGTGCTGAGTGGGACAGCCACTGGTGGTCAGTGCCCCCGGTTCCACCGGCACCTCTCACCCACCTCCTGGTCCCGTAGAGTCAGCCCCGGATCCCCGGGAGGGTGTCCCCACGCCTCTGCTGATCCCTCTCCAGCTTTCTCCAGACTGCACGTCCTGATGCTGGTTCCGTTACCAACAGGTTTCCAGGCCTTTTCCATCTTTCAGAAAGAAGTTGGTTGAGACTCTGTACCCGCTGACCGCCAACCTCTGCCCCTTCGCCATTTTGGAGACACCTTGGGCTTTATGGGTGTTTTTTTTTAGTGTTGGTTTGATGGTCTTTAAAAGGAAGAGAGATAAAAAGGCTTGCTCAACCCGCCCCTTCTTGCATCTCTCATGTAGCCCACACATCAAACTTAAGAGGCAGGTGCTATTATTCACATGTTACAGACAAATTAGATGCCAGGGTGACAGAGCTGAATTAGAGCCTGCAGTGTCCCCACTGCAGTCCCAAGACAAGGAGATGGTGATGTGTAGCATCCACATGAGGGTGAGCTGCAGGGGGCTGAGGACAGCGACATGAGGAGTCCTTTGAGAGCAGGGGTGCACCTTAGAGAAGCAGCTATCACATCACATACATAGGATTTAAAAATTCCTATGTATGGCTACATCCCAGGCCGATTAAATGAGAATTTCTGGAGGCAAGACCCAGGCATCTGAAATTGCTTAAGCTCCCCGAGTGATTCCACTAAGGTCAAGTTTAAAAACCAGGGCTTCATGCGGCTCTTCTCAATGCCGGTGTGCCCAGGTGTGACCTGGAGACCCATGGGCTTGGATGCGGTGCTTCTAGGGTGGGACCTGAGAGTCTGACTTCTTACCAGGCTCCTCCCCATGCTGATGCATTTTGTCTCCCACATCACATGCTGGGAAGCAAGACCTCAGAGAGGCGTAAAGTCCTTTGTTCCAGAATTAACTTGGGAGAAGGTGACCTGGTTCTCTGGGCGGAGTGTTTGTCTGGCCTGAGCCCATCCTCAGTGTAGCTGCCTCCCCATCACAGGTTCCTGGGTCTCAGAGCTGCTCTGCTGAGTTGGTGGATGTTAGGGACTTCACTTTTCCTCACATGTCCCGCCCTGCTGTATTAAAGCTTCCCTGCATTTGGGGGACTGCCAGACGCGGGCAAGGTGAGGAAGAGTCATTCCAGGGGGAAGCCCCCTTAACTGCGAGTTAGCAGACTCCAATTAGAAGAGGAACATTTCATCTGGAGACTAGAGAAGATTGTTTTCCTTCGATCACAGAATGATTGCCCGGGCAGTAGCGGCTGCTTGTTTCACTGAATGAGTTGGCTTAGACTACAGACAGGAGGTGCTGGTAAAGGGACAGATGAGGTGACCTCAGAGGTTTCTTAATGCTCCCCACTCGTCACCAAGTGAAACTCGGACAGCTTTTTCACTTCTGAAACAGACCCACATAAAGCAAGTATGAAGATTCCCTCTATTATAAAATACCTGTGTTAGTAGCACATTGGCAACCTGCTACTTGGGTTCTACTAATCCATGATGAATGGGCTTTGGACCATCAGGAGGGAAAGCGCTTGAAACCCCGGTGACACAGGAGAAGGAAGGCAGGTGAAGCGTGGCCCTCACTCATCTCGCCGGGTCACTGCCCTCCGAATCCTCCACACGGCCTGGGCTGGGTCCGGGGAGCAGAAGCAGAGAGGGTAACAGTGTCTTCATCTTCTCTTACGATGCTTTGCAAAATGATGCTACCATATGTGCAGTTATATTTAAACAGCAGATGCAGAAAACTCACAGAGTGGAACAATGTAGGAGCATGGTTCCATTTGCAAACGGGTTTCCCAGGGAGAGCTGACTTCCTTGCAAGGTTTAGAATATACCGCATCCATTTTGT
This sequence comes from Crocuta crocuta, assembly GCF_008692635.1. Taxonomy (NCBI): domain Eukaryota; kingdom Metazoa; phylum Chordata; class Mammalia; order Carnivora; family Hyaenidae; genus Crocuta; species Crocuta crocuta. The sequence continues at coordinate 4,231,221 of NW_027551571.1, read as the reverse complement.
TTCTAATTACAGTGGTTTATATGGCCAGGAGCGTTTAGCGTTTCTCTCTCTTTCCGTCCCTCTCTCTCTCTGACTGGCTAAAGGATGGAATGTGCAGCTCTGAAATAGGCTTATGTGAAATTGCTTTTTACACCATTAGGGAGCTGGGATGACCTCTTCAGCAGTGCATCCACAGCAAACACTGGCTGGGATGCTCTCAGTTTCGAAAGGATGGTGGCAAGGATCTCACTTTACATCAGAGAAATGTCTGAGTAAGCAGAAGCCTTCACATTCTCCTTAACAAAGTGAGGGAGGACCTGGTAGAGGGAGGGGGATGCAAAAAACAGATAAAGCTTAACAAGAAGAGAAACCACTTCCCTGCTTAACTTAGACACACAGATTCAACTGGGGAAGCCGGCTAGTTGTAGAAGAAGGAGTATAATGATGAATCTGGGTTCAAATTTTGTTTCCACAGCTTCCTGGTTGAGAGACTGGGGCAAGTACTCCAAGCTGACTGTGTTCCCAGATCTTGCTAAGCACAGCAGAGCCCCGGTCCTTCAGGGTTGTGGCCAGAGTACAAAGCGATGGTATCCATAATGAATCCAGTTCACCCTACACAAGCTAGTCATTATTATCATTAATTAAATATGATTCATTAGCTCAGCGCCTAGGGGGTAAAACACACCAATTAATTAAAAAGTTGATTACGAGTTTTAAGTCCATATCATACTATGCTCATTCTATAGTATTAATATTAATGCTGATTCTGTAGTAGCTAGAGAAACAGTTTAAGTTACCGGTATGTCACATGAAATGCCATCAAATTAGACATTGGTGGGAAGAAGTTTAGATGGGGAATGAGAAATATTAGTTCACACCTATTTAATCATGTACATGTAATGTAAGCGCTGAGTTAAAGCGATCACCGAGGATGTGTTTGTGATAATGCGGCTGCTTTGATTCTATGGGCGTTTTAATATTCACATGTAATTCATTATTTAAAATAGAAATCACTTTAAATTATCATTAAGGAGAAGATATTATGGAGTGATGTAACAGAAATTCTTGCTTCTTCCGTGACCATCAGCCCCTTGCTAATACCAGGGTAAGGTCTGGGCTTCAGGAAAGGCCAAGGATGACATGGTAATTAAGGATTGAAGTAGTAGGGAATTTTAAAAAAAAATAAAATTCACATATAGTTAATGAGTATACATTTTATGATATTTATTGGATACCTGTTACTATACTTATGGTATACATTACAGAAAAAATTAAAAAGAAAAACTGAATGGTTTGTTTTCAGATTTCAAACAGACATCCTTGTCCCCATGCCCATAGTGACAGATGTTTCAACACTCACAAGTGCTAGAACTGAGCTGAAGTTTGAGCTTTGGTTAGACTGACCCCCAAAGTCATTCCATCAGAGCCCAGTGTTTCAAAGAGATGAGGATGTCCATTAACATCTCTTTGTGGAGATCGCTGTAATAATAATACATACCAGAAAAATGGCAGCATGGATATGCAAGAGCATTGAGCATAGTGTCTGAAATCAAAATACGTGACTGTAAAATTCCTTCTTTCCATTTTTCTCCCTGCCCATACCAACAGGGTCCTAAATAGAGAAAGTCACAGAGAAAGACATTCGTCATAAGTTAGCTGAGAATTTCAAAGAATTTTTTTTTAATGTTTTATTTATTTCTAGGAGAGAGAGAGAGAGAGAGAGAGACAGTGTGAGCAGGGGAGGGTCAGAGAGAGAGGGAGTCACAGACCGAAACAGGCTCCAGGCTCTGAGCTGGCAGTCAGCACGGAGCCCGACGCGGGGCTCGAACCCACGAACCCACGAACCGCCAGATCATGACCTAAGCGAAAGTCGGACGCTTGACCGACTAAGCCACCCAGGCACCCCATGTTAGCTGAGAATTTCAAATGTTAGCTTCGATGATCAGGAACCAACATTTTTGAAGGGATTAGAATCTAGTTTATCTGCAAATGATAGGACTTCATAGGACGTGTACATAACTGGCCCCTTTCCTCTTCTGTGTCCCACCCATGTGTTGGGGGCGAGGGGCAATCGGAATTCCTCATGGATGCATCGCACAAGCAGAACGTGCTCCAGGGAGCTGCTTACAGGCAGGAGTTAGAGCCAGTGTGGGTTTCCTGCTCCCACACTCACTTCAAGGAGCAGGTGGGTGGTGAGTCCCAGAACCTCCCTCAGTGTGGCAAAACGCAAATGAAAGGGAACCTGCGACTTGCTTCTACAGAATGCAGCCTAACGACTGGGTGGAGTCCCCCATCCAGCCTGGCACTGGAGCGGGAGTACTCACAGAGGCATCTGCATGGCATTGGGAGAGCCCCACAGATGTGTCAACATGTCCTGAGCCTTTGCTCTTTGCCAGTGGAGATGAGAGCCAATGGAATGGTCTTTCTAGTTATGACACAGACTATACCTGTTCCAAAGCAGAGATGATGGCTGGACAGTGGACCTAGCAGGGGCCGAAGGGCCACTAACGAAGATGAGCAGGGACAGAGCTCTGTTCAGAGAGATGCCTATGGAGGGTGCGGTCTGACCTGAGCAGACCACCTTCCTCCAGATGTTATGTGAAAGGTTAGCAGACCAGGGGTGTTATAAGCCCATGTTGGAAGGGAGAAGAAAGGAAGGAGGGGGGGGGGGAATATCTGAATTTACTGACAGACTGAANGAAAGGTTAGCAGACCAGGGGTGTTATAAGCCCATGTTGGAAGGGAGAAGAAAGGAAGGAGGGGGGGGGAATATCTGAATTTACTGACAGACTGATAAAAGAGATCAGAAGGGACTGAATTGTCCTTGAATTGGTGAGGTTTACTTTTCAGTGACGGGTGGAACTGCAAGCCCAAGATGGATATTAAGCTAAACTGTAGAAGAATAAAGTCGTATGTTTTTCATACCTAAGTCTGTGATTTAAAAACACAGACAGCCAGCCACAAGGGTGCTTGGGTGGCTCAGTCGGTTGAGCACTTGGCTCTTGATTTCAGCTCAAGTCATGATTCCAGGGTCGTGGGATCAAGTCCCACATTGGGCTCCACACTGGGTGTAGATTCTCCCTCTCTCTCTGCCCCTCCCCTGCTTATGCATGCTCTCCCTCTCTTTCTCTCCCCAAAATGAATAAATATCTTTTTTAAAAGTGCTGAGTATCAAATATCAAAACAATTATTCGAAATACTGAGGCATGCTCAAAAGGAGGAAGAGAACAGATTTTAACATCAATACCAGAGAGTAGAAAGACTGTAATGCCTAAGCAGTGGACTTCTTTTAGCACCAAGCCAATCCCCAGAGCTATCAATAGGACCTGGGCCTTAGAAGTTGGTGGCTCACACAGACGCTATCAGTCTTGATTTGAGCCAGCTGGAGAGGAGAAGATGGCATTCCTGTAAAAGGGTAGGATCCAGGAATGATCAGTGCTTCAATGGAATGTACTAGAAAAACCACATGTGAGGACTGGAGAAGCCAAAAGGAGGCTTACCATTTGCCCAGGGCTCTGGATGGGGGTGAACTGTCTCCACTAAGGAATGAGGCTCATGCCTGTGAGCAGCGTGGCATCTAATGCACAACGGAGAGAGGTGCAGAGAAGTGACCGTGGAATCCAGTGCAGGGACATTCCAAGCCCTAGGGCAACAGCAAACACATATAAAATGGCTCCATAGGAATATCAGGATGGTATGGTGTAGGGGACACCCACAGAAATCCCAGACCCTGCTGAAGAGAGCTTATATAACAAAATTATGCACCATTTGAGAACATGAACAACCGTGACAGACAGTCAGCCAAAGCAGTAAACACGAAATTTGCGCCCTAGGGTCTGAAACAGAATAATCTGAAAGAAACCATAAAATCAGATGTTAAAAATGATTAAAAATACAAAACTAGAATTCATAGTGAAAGCACATGGATACCATGATATGAAATGAATTCTAAATACAAATGAGGGGCACCTGGGTGACTCAGTCGATTAAGAGTCCAACTTCAGCTCAGGTCATGATCTTGTGGTTAGTGGATTCGAGCCCCACATCAGGCTCTGCGCTGAGAGCTCAGAGTTGGAGCCTGTTTCAGATTCTGTCTCCCTCTCTCTCTGCCCCTTCCCTGATCGCACAGTTTTTCTCTCTTTCTCTGTCTCAAAAATAATAAAGCAAAATTAAAAAATTAAGAATGCATTGAATGCACATGTATAAACAAAACAAACAAACAAACAAACAAAAAACAAATGAAATGGGTGGGGGCGCACCTGGATGGCTCAATCGGTTGAGCGTCCATCTTCAGCTCAGGTCATAATCTCGCAGTTTGTGGGTTCGAGCCCCGCATCGGGCTCTGCGCTGACAGATCAGAGCCTGGAGCCTGTTTCAGATTCTGTCTCCCTCTCTCTCTGCCCCTTCCCTGCTGGTGCAGTCTCTCTCTCTCTCTCTTTCAAAAATAATAAAGAAACATTTAAAAATTAAGAATGCATTGAATGCACATGTATAAGCTTTAAAAAGAAATAAATGAAATGGGGGGGCACCTGGGTGGCTCAGTCTGTTGAGTGTCTGACTTTGGCTCAGGTCATGATCTCAGGTTTGTGAGTTCGAGCCCCACATCAGGCTCACTGACGTCAGCGCACAGCCTGCTTCTGTCCCCCTCTCTCTGCCTTAATTGGCTTAATTCCCAAGAGAGGCTTCCATTTAACAGAAAATGTGGGTCATTGTTGGAGAGAAGGAAGATACTCAGACCTAGCCGGAAGCCCCTCCCCAGGTGGATACCAGTGTGTTGTGTTCATGCAGAAGCAGCTTACATGGGAAAGATTGTTCTACTTCTCAACTGGAAGAACCATGGAGTCTGGTCCAGTGAACCAAATCGAGTATTTAAGTGTGGCCGAGAGCAAGAGCCTCCAGTTCAGATGCTTCAACAGGAGGAAGTGCCGGCCCAGGAGGTGGTGCAGATCCCACCAACATCAAGGGGCATTTCTGATTTCCAGCCCTGACAATGAGATGAGAGCCTCCAGGGTGACTGTTGAGCCCTAAAAATACCCAGGAAATTCTGGAAATTTTCCTAAGAAAGGAGTGCCTCATGACCTAAACCTCATGATATTTAACAGGGGCATTTAAAATAGCTGTGACCTGTTTTATACCCTGGTTTCAAGCAAGTAGGACACAGGGTTTATACTTACCTAGTTATTGAGCTTCTAAAGTCCCTGTGGGCACAGCCTGATGGCCCACCCATGAAAGACAGGAGCTGTATTTGCTGCCTGGAAGCCAGAAAACACTGAGATTAAGCCACTATTTCCTATCTGTATATTCAAGAGTTTATGTGATTATCACATATTCAAAGTTTATTTTGGTTTCCCCATAAACTTCTTCTGCTGTATCTCTTCTTGTAGCATTTGGACAAAGTCCACCTGGTTTGGTCTCTACCTTGCCGATCTGTGGCAGAGGATTTCAGAGTCCGCCTGGATATCGAGTCTATCATATAGCTGTTTGCACAATTATCTGTGTACATCTCAGAAAGTCTGCCCCAGTTTTAATAATAATACAAAAAAACCCTTTTTGTACACAACGTATAATCAACACAGCATCTCCACAAGACCTTTGTGATAAAACATATTTAGATTTGGTGTTTGACCAAGAGCTTGAAAACATTACATAACATATTGTATTAAACATATTCTCATATGTATGATATGTTCTATATTTTTTATCTTGCAGATTTTCAACATACATGTTGAGCATGGTCATCATGAATGCTCATTTCAGAAATAGCATATCTGGCCTAAAAGTAAAAATTTAAGGTATGTGTTTTAAAGTACATAGTTCTTTGTATACACTGTGCCTTTGAACCTAAAACAGTTAATAAGATGGTGATAAAGCCCACATTTTTTGAATAAGGAAACTGAAATCTATAGCAACTAAGTGACTTGGTCAATGTCCCATTCCTGGCAAAGCATGGAGTCAGAATTTGAACCCACGTCTCATTCTATAAACTCGAGCTTTTCTCCTTAGACCGTCTTCAAGAAACGGCACTTCTGTACTATTGATTGGATATTTAACTGGCACGTAGCACTTCCCAGTTGACCTAGCACTTCTCATATCTTCATTCTAACTTAACCGTAAGGTGAAGAGGTGCTGTCTTCATTTTGATGAGCATGAATCGTGTGCTGATGTCCACGCAGCAGTAATCGGGGCAGCCAGGACCAGCACTCGTGATTCTGAGCCTAAACACTTGGGTTTTGCTTTTGTTTCTTTACCGTTTTTCTCTTTACTTCCTTCCTTTCTTTCTTACTCATGTTGATGTGTGGATTTTGTTGCATAATGTAATTACAAGGCCTTGATTTTTTTTCTGATTATAAAGGTACTGTGTGCTCATTTTGTAAGAAATTTGAAAAATCCCTATGTGTAACGAATGAAACACACATCCCATTATCTCATCACCCCAGAAACAACTATTAGTAATATCTAGCTATCCACTTATTTATCTGTGTATCTCTTTCATCTGTCTTTCTTCTGTCTTTCTGTTATCCTATTATCTACTTATATCTATCTTTTATTTGTGTTTCTATATCTATCTAATCTTATAAATACAGCCTTAAAATTTATAGCCTAAAAATTTCAGATCATAATGGAAAAACTTTTTCATTTATTAATGTACAATTAGTAGCTGCCTATGTAATAATTTTCAGAAATATGATTTTAATTGGTACACAGTGTGATTTTATTTAATTAGTTCCCTATTGTTGGCCATTTCTGATGTTCCAGTTTTTTTTCTTCTGTATGAATAACATTGTAGTGAATAACCTCCCCAGATGCACTTTTCAGATGCAGTTCCTCAAAGAATCAGGCATCTTTATAGGTTGCTTGTACATTAGCTTTTCTTCCTAACACAAGGGAAGTGAGTGGATGCAGCAGGAAGCCAAGTCAAGGAAACACCTGGGGACTTAGTGAATGCTTTAAACACAGAGTTTGCCAAAGACAGACCATTGGATACTCTGGAGCCTACAGATTGGGTGGTTTTGGTGAGCTCCTGGCTCCATCAGCTTCATAAAAGCAGGCATCAGAGTCTCTGTTAGAATATCAAGTGGGCAAGGATTATTGTTAGGAAATGAGTTCCTTCTGTCCTTAGATTCCAGTTAGATAAAAGGGTGGTTTCTGATTCTCCAGGGAAATAACATTACCTCAAAGCTCTTATCCACAACTCAGGGCCTTTGGATAGTGTATATTCACTGGAATAATTGTGCGCTAGAATTAGATTAGCTTAATGAAATAAGTCTGACAATCCCTTTCAACAAATATTTTTAAAGTACCTCCCATGTGTGAGGTACTTAGGGTTTCCTGGAATTGTAGTAAGCCCTTGATTTTCATTATCCCCTGTATCATTCACAGTGGTTCTAATGAGGGAGTTTCACTAACATTCCTCATTTTAGGCATAAGAAAACTGAGGCTTAGCAAGATTAAGGAATGTTCCTCTAAATCCATATATTTCCTAGGTGGTCAAGTAGTCATATAAACCAGGTTTGTCTAGGGGTGTTGGGTGGCTCAGTTGGTTAAGCGTCTGACTCTCGGTTTTGGCTCAAGTCATGATCTCCCAGTTCATGAATTCAAACCCTGTGTTGGGTTCTATGCTGACAGTGCAGAGCCTGCTTGGGATTCTCTCTCTCCTTGCTCATTCTTTCTCTCTCTCAAAATAAACTTAAAAAAATATATATATATATATAAAATATATATATATATAAAAAATATATATATATATATATACCAGATTTTTCTAATTCAGGGTTTCTCTGTTTAGCACCACGGATATTTGGGGCTGGATCATTCTATGTTTATGGGGGTGGCAGTTGTCCTGCAAATTTTGGTTATTTAACAGCTTCCTTCATCTCTGTTCCTTAGATGTCAGTGGTACCTCGCTGCCCTCCTCAGTTGCAATAACCAGATTCATCTCCAGACATTGCCAAATGTCCTACAGAGGCAAAAATTCTCCATGTTGAGAACCACTGTTCGGTTCCATCATTAACCATTGTGCAGGGTTTCATCTCATGGGAAAAAAAAATTTACCTGACTTCAGTTTGTTAGAAAGTTCATTTCTCCCAACATGGGTCTCAGGTTGTTTAGTGACCTTTCTTGAAATAGGCCTGGGGAAGAGGGCAGGGCAACAGAAGGTGCAGTTGTGTTCAGTGGCCTTCTTGGTCTCCAATCATAAGGCAGGTTTTCCTTCCTAGTGTGGACAAATTCATCCCAGGTCAGAGAATGCATCTTTTTTTTTTTTTTTTATTCCATCAAGTAACATGCTGGTCAAAATAGGAATCTTTTTATTAGCATTCTGAATGTCTGGTAATTTTATTCATTTCTGTCTTCATTCTCCAGATTGCTGCCTTTTCCTTTTTACAAGCTGCCTTGATGTCTCCCAATCATTTCATACCTGGCACTCCGGGAAAATGGCAGCTTGCAAAAATGCTTACTTTTGTTTCCAAGTTTGTGTGGAGGAGGATGAAAGTTTACATGAGTTGAAAAAGTCATTCCCTGAAATTAAATGATGATTGCTCCCCTTAGTTGTCCAGGGAGGAGCCAGAAGTTGCCAATGATCTCTGTCCAAATTGGTCATTAAGGGGGTCTGATGGCAAAGTGAATATTACCACCAGAAACTGCAAATTTTATTGCTACGTGGGCCTGAAAGCTTGTGCTCTGCATTCAAATATAGCAGCAAAACAGCTGTGATAGAAAATTGGTCATTTACCAGTGCTTAATGACTAATGCCCTACCCAATCGGAATTAGCAAGATTTATGACAGAATTGCTTTGTTCAGCTGAACTCTGCTGTTCTCGAAGAAATCAGAGAAGCCCAGTGTGAGTGAGCAATAGTGCTGCCTGTGTCTGCTGGTTGGACCCAGATTTGTCCCACACCTCAGATGGAAGGGGACCGGACAACCCACGAGCTCTGGGCCTGTTGTTAACATTGAGCCATGTGTCTCAGGACTGGTCTAGGCAATGACACTAAGGAGATCACCTTAGACAGTCCTGGTTGAGACCTATTTCTGGTCACTCCAAGGTCAGAACTATGAGTGTCTCAGTGGGTTGAGCGCCCGACTTTTGGTCAGATCATGATCTCACAGTTCGTGGGTTTGAGCCCCACGTCGGACTTTGTGCTGACAGCTCAGAGCCTGGAGCCTGCTTCTGATTCTGTGTCTCCTTCTCTCTCTGACCCTCCCCTGCTCACGCTCTGTCTCTCAAAAATAAAATACACATTTAAAAGAATTTAAAAAAAAAAACTGTTGTCAGGGTGAAAGGATTAATTCATCTGCTTGGGCCAGATTCCAGCTCACTTCTTCTTGCCCACAGGGGTTATATAGAGAAGGATAATACAGACTGAGAGGCACTATAATCTAGTGGCAAGAGCTTGGAAGTCGAAGCCAAACTATCTGGCTCTGTCACTTTTTGTGTATCAATTTCCTCATCTGTAAAATGAAGACAATTTGAATACTTCCTTAATGGAAAGATGTGTAGGATTGAATGACTTAAGGCATGGAAAGCTCTTAGCACATTTCTTGGCTCATAATATGCACGTAATAAATGTTAGCAGTTATCATCATCGTGAACATCATCATAATTATCAATTTGGTTTTGTTTTTTTATTTTAAAGACTGATGATCTCCAGTAATGTTAAGTATTCATCTTCCATAAATAGAAAACATGTTTTTAAAGGACAGTAACCTTCTAAACATATAGACTGAATGCTTTATTGATTCACTTGTTTATTTATTTGCTCACTCTTGTAATCATCCATTGACATATTCGTGTAGTCCTCATTTCTTATTTGTCAATAAATATGTATCCAACACTGAGTTGAGTTCTGTGGATACAGAGGAAAGAAAGAGCCCCTGCCTTCCTACCTTTGTAGAATTCAGAGATTAGTGGAAAGATCAGCATGGGGGAGATTGGATGCAGTGAGTTATGTTAGGAGCTGAAACGGAGGTATGCATACCATCCTGGGGACACAGAGGGGCAGCAGTGCTTTGTGAAAACCTTGACTGGGACACTCTGGCATCACAGGCTGGAATGATATTATTTCGCTCATTATAACAAATCTGTGAAGGACATTTTGTTATCTCCATTTTACAGAAGATGGACTTGAGGCTGTACGTCTACATACTCCCTGCTAGTGGTAGAGCTGACGTCACCCAGATCTGGGCTCCAAGAGTACTCTTTCTTACTGAACTTCTAAATTGATGAGAAGGAGTAGATAATCAACACATTGTTGCCACAGATTAACCGTAATTTTTGTTTCACAATCTCCTTCGTAATGAGCCAAGAATCCACAAAATCATCTATTCAATCATTTTTCAATATGTAATGTTGAATATTGAATATGGCGAACCACCATTACCAACTATCTTTCTCCTTGCCTCTCTAGGGTTGACCCTTGCAAGTAGTGCATGATACAAACTTTCACGTCTTTGGCGCATGTTCAAAATAGGTGTGAATATGCCCATATGTGCAGACATCCCCCATCTTAAATCACACGGTAGACCTTAAGGTTTTATGAGTTGATGGACAACATGCCCCCATTTCTTTTACCGACATCACTTTTCCACACGACCAACACGTCTTTCTATATTTTACCTGATTTGGCATAGGTATCCTCAAGCAAGAGAGCAGGAGGCCATCATAACCTGAGGGCTTGGCCACGTTTTAGCTGTTTGTGAGGGTAACAGTACATTGCTGCTCAATGTCGCAAGTTCAATAATCCTGAGCATACGTCCCCTGGGAGCAAAGGATACCCGCTGTGCAAAAGTCTGCTCTAGTGGAATTAATAAATAACACAGTTGTTTCCTTCTGATGGCATGCACCCCTGAGCCAGGTGGCAAGTTCATGACAGGCAGCCTTTTCTCCTGCAAAGCTTTGGTCCCCAGCCATGGGAGGTGATTCATTGGGGGACCCACACCTGTCAGACTGGAGTGGTTGTCATTGATTAGACCATCCCTCCAGGCTGGCTGGAGCCATAAGTACATCTCGGAGAGGAATGGACAAAGGCTTCCCAGAACAGATGTTGCTGCTGGAAGCAAGGAAGCCTCTCTCTCTGCCTAGTGTGCTGGAGCCCAGCTGGGCACAAGAGCCAGGCTCCAGCCACACGCACGCCTTGGGCTCCAGCCCCTTGCAGGTAGCCAGACGTGCAGAGGCCAACAGATGAAAGGCTGTTCTCCAGATGTCCCCTGCTGAGGGTGAGACAGCCTGTCCAGAAATGTCATGTTTGGCAGCTGCTGAAACCCCCCTCCTACTGCTACTGGCTCACGGTTCCTACAGGGCAGGAAAGATGCTCGCAGTAAAGTCTCCTAAAAGGACAACATTAAAGGGAATTTTTGGCTTCACTCCTACTGATGCAAAGCTGACAATGCCATGCGCTTTCTTGGTATCTCATTGATGACATTTTATACTGTAATGGGAGCCATAGTAATTCTGCTAGAATGTACGTCTGATTTTCTTATCCAGCCATGGCTTCCTGGGTGCCAGGATAGAATTCAACTAGTAACGTGAGTTTCGGTTTCAGGATTGAAAATCTCATCTGTTTTAGAGTCACATTTGTGGATCAAATGCAGCTTTTTAATTTTCCAGTTTACACCAGCTTTCTCAGGAGTCCTCACCCTGCTGGGCGGCAGGGAAACTTAAAGCCTTGCCAGTTGATGAGCCTGCAGCCTCTTCTAGTCCGAACACATACTTTCACTTGAAATGTTAGCTGTTAACAAAACTCAGCTCTTTCTCACTGCTCCTTTCAGGGCTGCTTTTAGATATTGAGTCTTGTAAATGCTCAGATTTTCCAAGATGTCCTTCTGTCTCTTCTCCCCAAGATGGCACTTAGGATGCACGAGGGCACCCACTTGTTCTCAAGGGGGTTAGAAAGGAGAGAGCTTTGCATCCACAGAGCCTCATTCAGATCTTCATTGGTCTTTCCCTGCTCAGAGATTTTCGGATTTGCTCTCTCGACTGTTGACCACCAGTGCTATTTGGCCTTTTAAATAGTTTCCTTGCACTCACTACAGAAGTAGACACACTTTTAGGACTAGAGCCTCCACATATTTTCCTCCCCAACTCTGACCACAGCCCACTTCTGCCCTACTGGCTTTCAGCACTTTTGCATTTCTTCATTGGGCACACTGAACCTTCAGCATGCTGTCTGTGCTACGTATGGCCTTGGGCAGGAGGCTGTCCCTGCTGTGTGTAGCTGTGGGGGACAGGGACCGTTTCTCAGGCTCATCCATCTGTCCCTTGCAGCCAGCTCCTCTGTATCATCTCTTCTGTTGAGAATGGTGCCAGGTCAAAGGCAGGGATTCCCCTGAAGACCTGATGCCCGCCCCACTGTGCTCTCACTTTGACAAGTGGGCCATTAGCCCAGATGAATTTATGCTACTCTTTGCTTCTCTAGATATTCCAAAAGCCAACCCTACCTCCCAGGGTGCGACCCTGCATGGGCTGGTGGGTGAAGAACCCGAAATCTGACCTCGCTGCAGTGTTTTCCTTCTTTCTTCCCCTGGACTCCTTGAGATGTTCGATCAGAATTTGTCCCCCTATATCATGTCTTCCTTCTTCATTCAAGCCTGACGGATCCTGGAGGACCACTACAGAGAGAGAATCTGACTCTCAGAAAACATTTCAAAAATAATATATACATACATATGCACGTCCCTTGGCATGCATATACATCTCCCCTCACACATGCACACCTGCCTACCTTTATTAATTTCTCAGCCGCTTCCTATTTCTCTAGCCCCATCTTTGCCCTCTCCCTCATTCATAACTGTGGCTTCAGCAACACCGCTTTTTCTCAAAGCTGCTCTGCTCTCTCACCTCTAGGATTTCATAGGTGCTGTTCCTTTCTCCTGATCACCTCGTTGACAGCTACCCCCTTCTCCATCAGACCACAGAAGCACTTTTGCTAGGTTTCCTTTCTCATACTTGGTGAAGCTAAGAATGGGCGACATCCCTCCATGACTCTGTGGCCGCTAGGATGGCCCATCTCATACCTTATTGTCACTGTCCGGGTAGTATCCCTATTAACTGCAGGAATAAAGAGGCTGTACCTCTGTGTAGCCCATGTTTGATGCAGAGTGACCTAAGAATAAATAAACAAATAAATGAAAGAATTCAAACAAGGCACAGAGATACAAGAGTGAATGAATCTAGGGGGATCTTCCAGCGGTTTGCTTTAGCTGGAGGTTGATTAGGAGGGTAAAGGGCCCGAGAGGGAACTGAGGCCACGCGATTTCATTAGCATTGTAGCCCCACAGACCGTGAGTGACTGGATTATTGATTTCAAGTTTCTGTCTTAGCTTCATTTTATTTTTGCGTTGTTCCTTAAACATGGCTGGAAAACTTGCAGACATTATTAGAGGCCTCACCCCACCATGGCTCTGGGCTTCACATAGTGCTAAGCCATGATGGCTGGATTTGTTTCCAAAGTCTGTGTCCAGCTGGAACCTGGTAGGAGGAAGGAGGTTATTGGGGGCAAGGTTGTGAAAATGTGCAAGCGCTCATCATTTCGTGCAGTGGAGAGTTTTGGAGAGTTCAACAGCTTCATCTCACACTTTGTGAATCTACACAGCCAGGTTTCCCAAAGTCCATCTCAACAAATTTCTTCAAAACATTAACATATAAGAGTACAATCAGTTTCCATTATTTTCGTGGTAATAAGGCACCATTAAAGATCGTGGGTTGCCTTCTCCTTAAACTTTTTTTTTCTGATAGCATTATCTCATGTTATTTTTTTAAAAATTTTTAATGATTATTTATTCTTTTGAGAGAGACAGAGAGAGACAGAGAGACAGAGCATGAGTAAGGGAGGGTCAGAGAGAGGGAGAGATACAGAATCCAAAGCAGGCTCCAGGCTCTGAGCTGTCAGCACAGAGTTTGACATGGGGCTCGAACCCACAAACTGTGAGATCATGACCTGAGCTGAAGTTGGATGTTTAACCGACTGAGCCACCCAGGTGCCCCATCCCACGTTCTTATAATTTCCTTCTTAATAATTTTCTTAATAAAAACATCCACATCAACTTTTTAAGACACATAAGTTTCAACTTACTATTATGCGTCTCTGTAGTTTTCCCTAAAATGTTAAAAAATGACATTGATAGTTAATATTTAGATTGATGTTCGTCACTGTTCTAAGTTTCTTATACTCAAGAGCTCATTTAATCCTCATAGCGATCATATGAGGTAGGTCCTCTTATTATTTCAATTACAGAGGAGGAAACCAAGGCACAAAGAGGTTAAGAAATTTCCCTGAGGTCACACAGCTAGTTGTGGAATCATGCTTCAAACCTGGTGGTCTGGCTCAGGCTCCGTGCTCCCAACAGCCTTGCTATACGGTCTCACAAGAGAAAACCTTATACTATGTCTTTTCCAGGAGAGTGGACATAACTGCACATCAGTTTCTTCTCTGTGGTCTGAGAGAAGGAGCCTGGTGACCTTCTTCCTCTGCTCTTTGAAAGAGTAGTTAGATCCCTCAGGATGTGCAAGAGACCCTGAGGCTCGCTGAGGCAGCCTCTAGAAGAAGCTTAATAAACCAGACTTCACACATCCTCCTGAAGGCCTTGGGTGCCTAAACACTGCTCAAGAGGGGGCCTTCCTTGTCTTGTTTGGGACCAGACCCTACCTGTGAACTGGAAGGATGCTCTGGGCAGGATAAAGGCCACGCCACTCAAGGTTAACCCCATAAGAGTCCTCCTCGAAGTGGGAATGTCTGTGCTCGTAGCACAAACAAAATGGCAGAAGCAGGGTAACTGTGAAGTGCAGGCAGGGATTCCCTGTGACATGTTCATCCACAGTGGCTCATTCCAAAGGTCTGAAGAGAAGAAGATTAGCACTCTTGACTAAAGGCAAACATGTGGTCCGAGGTGCTCCTCTTCATCCTACTGCTTCCCACACACGTGGGGATACGGTCATGATAACCATGGAGAGCGGAACAAGGAAAATGTTACTTGTTTTGTCTTGTCCACATGGCACCACAGTTGCGCTTACACACATGGCTGCATCTCTTCGCATCACAGACCCCTGAGGTTGCGTCATTAGCTCCCTTGTCTCATCTAAAGAAACAATTTAGAGACTCGAAGATCACATCTGAGCAACCCACCTGGTCAGAGTCAGAGCCAGGGTAAGATTTCAGGTACCGCAGACACCAAGCCCTAGCCTCTCCCCCTTACTGCCCTGTCTCCTAAGTTCTCCTAAGTAACTACAGGTGATAACCCGGAGGGATGAGGGTAAGAATTATGGGGTAGGAGGGGCTACTTGTCTGTTTCAGTCGGAATCCAACCCTCAAAACCAGAGCAGTAAAGTTGCCCAGCTCTCCCCCTCCTGGGGAGAAACGAAACTTGAATTTCCCTAGGCCTATTCATTCTCTACCTCTGCTTCATAGAGAAATATGTGACACAACAGAGGAAAAATTAAAAAGTCAATAAACGCTCACACCCTCTGTGGCTGACACAAAAATTTCCGCAAGGCCCTGCATTTATAGCTGGAGAGGGGGGAGACGGACAGAAGCAGCTATTTGCTGTTACTTCAAAGAACTTCAGGCTTCCGACCAAAATAGTCTTTGAACTTTTGAAGCACCTTTTCTAATAGTCTTGAGGAGGAGGGAACCAATATCCTAGATTTTGAGATGATATTTTTAGCCTTGAAATCAGTTGTGTACTTTGCTCCCTCCTTCCATCACGAGTCCCTCACGCTGCGCGTTGAGTATGTTGTTTTACTCAGGAGAGCATCTCATGTGGGGCTGGTGCCCAGTGAAACTTGGATTATGAGTCAATTCGAAAAAAAAAAGAACACCTCAAAATATTCATAAATAAAAAACTGTTCCATGGAGTCAAGACATAATTTAAAATATGTTCATCAAATTAAAAAAAAATAGGAAAGCTTATTTTTAAGCTTAATAAAAGTGCTTATTAAAATAGATTTGCAGATGCTGTGGTCCATATGCATATTGCATATCTGTGTTCCCTATATGAATATATTAAGCTGAAAATGTTATATGCCATATGCACATATTCTTTCCTTTATTAAAAGCAGTACTAGCAATGGAATTAAGATGAATCACAGACAACTGAGTCCATTGATTACCATCTTCAACAAGAAACACTAACATCAGACTTTATGCTTTGTACTTTTTTATCCCCACGTGCAGCCTGTCAGCAGGACCTTCTTCTGGTTCTAACCCTACGCTGGGTTTCAAGTCTGCTCTCATGTCATTACATCTGCTACCATCGTTTAGTCCAGGCCACCTTAAGCTCCTGCCTAGGTCTCTGAAGCAGACTTCCAACTGATCTCTCCCTTCCCACTACTAATTCCCTCCACCCCGGGCTCCTCAAGTCAATAAACCTGATGGTCATCAGTGCTTTGTTTTTGCCCTCCAAGGATCAAACCTTCCAATCTTGGACAATGACACCTTAGCTGTCCCTTGAGAACTGTCTACCCTTCTCTACATTAGCCTTGGGGGCGTGCCATTGACTGGGGAGCCCTCCCCCCTCCCATTCTGAAGATTGAGCAGGTGATCTAAGCTGGACAATCGGATGCTGCTCCTGGAGCTGGAATCTAAAACAAGGACCACAAGAGCTGTGGTTGACTGGTGATCAATGTCTTCCTGCTGTTTGGATGTCCAGCAGGCCTGGGCACCCAGCCTTCCTAAGAGCTGCGTGTTCAAAGATTTTATCATTTCAGATTCTTTCCCTTGGTTTTTCCAGAATTGTTGTGTTTGTAACTAAAAAGCCCTAACTGACCCTAGCTGGCTTTGAGAATATGATGAGGAAACATGACCCCTCTGCTTACAATTGTAATGATTTCCCAATGTGTTCAGAATATAGTGCAAGCATTATCATGGTGCCGGGTGATCTGGTCCTGCCTGTGTCCCAAGTGGAAGACTTGACAAGCACCTATGAGGCTCATTTACAGATCAGGGAGGTGAGGCTCAGATGGTTCAGTGACTTGCACCAAATTACACAACTCTAAGCAAATAGAGCAGAGACTGAAATCATTCAGAATTATTCCCAAATTATACTCAGGGTTCTCCAGAGAATCAGAATCAATAGGATACAGAGAGAGAAATACATAGATAGATATAAAAGATGGTTTGTTATGGGGTTTGGCTCATGCTGTTATAGAGACGCAGAAGCCCCACGGTCTGTCATGTGCAAGCTGGAGACCCAGGACAGTCGGTGGTGTAAACCTGTCCCCTTGCAAAGCCCTGAGAATCTTAGGGCTAATGGTGTACATCCTGGTCTGAGCCCCAAACTCTGAGAATTGGGAGCCCCATTGTCTGAGGGCAGGAGAAGATGGACGTCCCAGGTCATGCAGGAAGCAAATTCTCCTCTCCTCTGCCCCTTTTTTCCCTATTCATGCCCTCAACAGGTTAGATGATGCCAACCCACATTGGTGAGGGTGACTTGTTTTTTTTTTTTGTTTTTGTTTTTGTTTTTTTGTGGTTGTTTTTTAACTCAGTCTGATGATTCAAATGCTAAGGTCTTCCTGAGACACCTCACAGAGACACCCAGGAAGAATGTTTTACCAGCTTTCTGGGCATCCCTTCACCTAGTCAAGTTGACACTTAAAAAATAAATCATCCAACATTCTTGGCTCTTTCTTTCATTTTGTAAGCTATTTGGTTTCTTTTGCTCACTAACTTATTCCCTGGGACCAGAGCACAGCAAGTCGCACTCAATTTTGCACATGGCAGGATGTATTTTTAGAGGGTCTGGAAGAGCTTATGTATCTTTCTTCTACCAAACTCAAAGGGTGTCAAATGACCCTCAACTCTAAATTCCTTGAAAGTTTATCCCGATATCAAATTACTTGTTTAGTTTGTGTAACATATTTGAGGATGCTCCGTAAATCTTTTTAGTTACATGGAAAATTGCATTTGTGACAGAGCGATTAAGGGGGAATTAGTTCAATATGGCACCATTTGGGGGAATGAAGTGGGCATGGCAGAGATCTCATTGCAGACCATTAAATATTTGTCCCTGTGAGTGGAAGGGCATTGTGAAATGCTCCCACACTTATAATCCCTAGTTTTCCTTTCTCGGATACATTATTTGCATAAAATTGAAAGAAGACTTTACAGGAACCAGGGCTGGGAACAAAATGGGCCATGTCTCTCTCGTTTTGCTTCTGCCAAATAATCTGTAAATTATAGTCCATTGCCGTTTTTTCATTAATTGCACATATTCTTTTTCATTTGGCTGCAAATTCCATCACTTTGGCCAAAAATGTGTACTTCTGCGACAGCACAAAGTAAGCACTTTGAAAGGACAAGCAGTTCAGAGAGAGTAGGTAATTATACCAAGAAAACCAAATGCAAGAGGAGAATAAAGCCCCCAAGATTGAAATGAGAGAAAATGCTAAACTAAAACAAAGTCACCTAAAACGAGATACATGGTGGAGGAGTTGAGGGCCAGAGGGAAGACCAGTCCCTCTTCTAAGTATTTCTGTGTCTGTGTAGTGAGGCTCTTTCCTGTAGGCCTCCTTTCTCTATGGCCAAGTGCACCACCCCCACCTACCACCATTTGCCCTGGGTTATGTACTGAGCACGTCTTGTGTGAGACACTTCTCCCTTTGCTACACCATGCTTCCTTTCCTGCTCATGGCTGCACAGTGTGTCAGCCATGATGGTGCCCATATATATATATATATTTTTTCAGGACAGAAAACAGAGTTGGAAACCCTCATGGATTTTCACAGGAATTCACTGAGTAAGCCTACACCATCTGACTCCAGGGCTGGGCATACTTATGTCTGAATTCTGAATGCCATTCTCTTGCTTCATCAGAAACCTCCAGAGATAGTGCTGGATGACATGGGGAAAGTGCCTGAGCACATTCTTCCAGAGAAGGCTTTGTATCTGTAGGTTTCAAATCAGCTAATTAAACTTTCTTGTATTTGGGGGGAGATTTGGGAGGTGGGTGGGCTATGACTACTCTCTATCTTCATTTTGCTGAATTGTCCAAACTTGAAAGGGTGCATTTTACTGTATGCAAGTTATCCCTTCATTATAAAAATTATGATTACTGGCCATCCCTGGTCCCACTATTGAGCAGAAAGTCTGAGTTGAGTTCTCATGAGAGCGAGAATTGCCAGTGATCTGTCTCACCCCTCCTAAGCCCGGCACTTTTGCAAACTCAGTCTCAGAGGAGATGAGTAAGATTTATAGTTGGTTAAACACAAACACAAAACTTCTAACGTGTATTCCATCCTAGAGTGGAGAATCACTTTTTTGTGTAAAGAAATTATTTGAGTTGCTTAGGGTTAGTAGACTGGAAATGTTTTTTGCAGCACATTACTTCCCCATATTTAATAACATAATTATATGTATTTTAATAGAAAGCTAATTTGTAATTTCTAAACAATCAACAGGCTGCTGGGGAAGGGCTTTAGGAATAACGGAACAGTTTTCTTTGACATGGTACACCTCTGTTTGTGGATCTCGTTGCTCGTTCCAGAGCCATGGCACTACCAATAGAAGAACGGATTTTTTTGGTCTTTACATAACTTACATGTTTTGGAAAGACCAGATAAAGACCAGTGATATCTGAACTTTTCAGACATGTTGGATCATCATTTCTTCCTGAAAGCGAAAGCTTGGGAAAAAATACAACGTGTGCACACAACTTCCGAATGCTTCATCCTTCGTAGATTTGATACAGTATGGGATTTTCTCAGAATAATTTTTTAAGACAATAGCGTTTTGCTTTGCTTTTTATTGGCATTCGTTTTTTTGACTGTGCTGATGGCTTTCCTCCCTTAAGACCTCATGCCTTATCAGTGTGGGTTCGGAGGAAAAATCGAGCCACTGTAAGTATTCTGGGAATAAAGGGGCTTAATATGGACATTAGGACTTAGGTGAATACGGGGAGAACTCTGGGAGGAGAGATCAGGAGAGCTCCAGCTGGAAGATGAGGGCAGACTTGGGGACCTCCACTTGAAACAAAGAAGGTGGCTTATGGGGCGCCTGGGTGGCTTANTAAAAAAAAAAAAAGAACGAAAGAAAGAAACAAAGAAGGTGGTAGTTCTCAAAGGCTTGCTGGGAAATGCTGTGATTCTCAAAAGTACCTGAGAAAGCTCCTACCAACTGCTTTGGTCTGTAACAGACAGGCCGGCGTGCCCCAAATTCCTGCAGAGAAGCTCTGTGAATCCCGCCTCTGCTTCCAGCTCTGGCACAGCACCTCTGGAGAACTGAGGAGTCCCTCCCTCCTCCTCTGCCACCAGATCCATGTGGGCTTCTTTCACGGGCAAGCTCTATCCTGGACCAGACAGGGACGCTGGGAGATAATGCTGTCCCCCGTTTCTCCTGCCATTTCGGTGCGGTGGGGTGGGTGATGCCCTGCAGTACGTCATCTTCACACACATGCCATCCCATCTTCATGGAACACTGCTCCTCTTACACCTGCCCTTCAGGTCTCACTCCAAATGTCACAACCTAGAGCAGCCTTCCTGGATGACAGCATCTAAAGCATGGCCTTCCGGACTAATCTCTCATCAAACCCTACTTTTTCCTTTATAAAGCTTATTACAATGTGTAAGTAGGTTACTGTTGGATTTCCTGATTGTTGCCTAGCTCCTCACTGGAATGTTCTCTCCCTTGAGGTAGACACCAGATTGGCTCTGTTTGCTGCTGCTGTGTCTGCTTCCTAGTACAGCACTTGTAAACAAATATATGTTGATTAAAACTTAAAATTTAATTTTTTTCTCTGAGATACTCCGGGGCCACTCCTTACCATTTACAAGGCATATGAAATCATCTAAAAAATAAAATAAGAATGAAAATCAGAGGCACCTGGGTGGCTCAGTCGGTTAAGTGGCTGAATTTGGCTCAGGTTATGATCTCACAGTTTGTGAGTTTGAGCCCCATGTCGGGCTCTGTGCTGACAGCTCAGAGCGTGGAGCCTGCTTCAGAGTCTGTGTCTCCCCCCCCCTCTCTCTCTCTCTCTGTCCTTTCCCCACATGTGCTCTGTCTCTCAAAAGTTAATAAATAAACATTAAAAAGATTTTTTTTAATAATGAAACATCAGTTGTTTGTAAGGTAGTCCTTTGCCTACTAGGGCATGCAGATATCACAGAATGAAGTTCATGTCCAACCTTTAAATAATTTGGTCTTGAATACATTGGTTCTAATATGACCAAAACCCTCATCCCAAGAAAACCTTTTACTTATTTCCTACTTAAGTTTAAGATGGCATCCATGTCTCATAGAAAAATATAATCCTTTTTATTTATGTGATGTATGCAGTGGTCCATCCAGAGTAGAAAAGCTTCTATTAGCTTCCAAGGTTGGGAATGGTATATATGAGCTGAGAAATTTGGAACTGGTCTGCGTAGCCTGGGTTTCTGACCAACACAAACACTATTGCCCAGGGGGAAAAAAAAACCTTATAAAAAGAAGGTCCGTGGCGCCAGCTTGCTGAGTCTTGAAGCTACATATTACTATTTCAAACATAGTTTCAGTCAGGCTTAGTTAGTTTTGACTTGGGGAGAAAATAAAAGTGTGTGAATCCCTTCTTTGGTTTTGGATAACACAGACATACTATAACTTTATTTTTTTCCTCTGGAGGGAGAAGAATTTTTAAAAAATGTCTTCATTTGGATGTAGTACTGTGGCATCAACCCACCAGGTTAGATGTCTATCTAGTTAAGAGGGGGATTTTAATTAAAGAACATAAAATTTAAATGGTTTGGAAAATGTCAACATGGTCTTCTATTTTGAGCCCAACACAGATGATAGAACAAGAGGGTATAAATGAAAATTAAAGAAAAACAAATTCAGAACAGATGTCAGGAAGTGTTTCTACTTTTTTTTTTTTCCACGCAGAGAATCATAAATGTGTGGAACAGCTTACCAGGCAAGATAGTTAAGGCAAAAAGAGGGAGGTCATTAAATAAACAATTAGACTGCAAATAGATTGCAAAAACAATGAGAAGTGGGGAACCAAATGGTATCCCTCTTCCCCAGTGTTTGGGTGTTGTGGATAAAGGGAAACCTTTGGACATCCCTCAAACCCTAAATGCCTAGACAGTGCACAAGGGGTTTGCTGATACTCCATTGTCTGTATTTCTGCGCCTCCAGTGTGAGCTTGTTGAGTGTATTGGAGATTTTCATGTTGGAATTCTTCCACTCAAACACATGTGCTTTAGGAGAAACACGAAGTGTGAAAACATTGAGTTCCAAGTAACAAGAGACAAGGCGACTAATGAATAGACTCTGAAATGATGAATAGATATGGACAGAGAACTGCATCTACTGCCTGTATTAAATAAGAGGACTCAATAGGGACATTTTAGCTAATTACACTTGCCATTGTTTACATTTAAATAAGTGCTATTTTGACAAAACGTTCGTGGTAGTAGATGCCCGATTGCAAAGTTGACCGGCATCTGCCTTTACAGGACATGTCCTGTTTTGAATGATTTTGTTCTGTGTCCTATATTGACTTTGTCAAGAAGTCCTAATTGTCCCATGTTCAGGTTTTATCCATAAATTACAAGAGTCAGCAGTTAGAGATATTTTCCACACAGTAATCAGGGCACATAACTGACATTCAAGTTGATAATCGTACCTCTACATGGAAAGTTCTGGATGATGTCTATGGTCTCTCCTACCTGTTTGGCTCTTGGAAAACTAAAGAATGGACTGAGAAGAATTAAAAGTACTTTTTTTTTTCCATATTCAGAACAGGAAAAGATTGTTCTTGGGCCTAAGTCCCAAGTTGTGAGCAAGTAAACCATTGTTCATTAGAGATAACCTCACGCCACGGCCACTGCTCTGAAAAGCAACCAAGTCTGAAGCTGCCTGTCCCCGTCCTATGAGGGGTCCTGCTGCAGGAAAGTTGCAAACCAATGATAGCCCCAACTTCAGAAACTCAACAAATTAAAGACAGCCTTGCAACTGTAGACAACAGCCCATCAGCAAATGCATCACTCCCATGATCTTGCTTCTGAAGGTCAGCCTTCCTCCATTGTCTCCAGTGGCAGAGCTGAAATTTCTCGGTGCCTAAACACGTCCACTTCTCAAAGTCCACAAAGCTTTGCAGGCAAGATCCCCAAACCCCGCCTGTAAGACCAGCTCTGACTTTAGAAGACTGTGCACACCTCTCCCTTGGGAGCAAACTGGGAGGTTCACTGCTTTCACAGCAGAGCTAAACCTTAATTTTTTGTTAGTTCACAAATTTGCAAACCCTCTTAACGATTCATTCAACCCGTTTACAGTTGGTTCATACCTGTGAGTGACCGATGCACTGATGTGGCACTACTGTGCTTAAATTCAATCTTCTCTGTTCCTGTGGCAGTTGCTATTATGTCTTTCCCTCCCCCCCCGCCCCCCATTAAGACAATGTTTTTTAAGGCAGTGTTAGGTTCACAGCAAAATTGAGAGGAAGGTGCAGAGACTTCCCCTATATCTGACACACACACACACACATAGATTCTTCCAATTTCAGCGTCCCTGACAAGAGGGTATATTTGTTACTATTGAGAAACCTACACTGACACATAATCACCCCAAATCCATAGTTTACATTAGGTTCGTGCTTGGTGATACATATATGCCGTGGGTTCGGGAAAATGTATAACGCTATGTGTTCATCATTGCAGGTCATCGCAGCATCACACAGAACATTTTCACTGCCCGAAAGCTCATCTGCATTCTTCCTATTCACCTTTACCCCACCCCTTTACCCCTGGCAACCACTGATCTGGCTTCACAGTTTCGCATTTTCTACCATGTCATATAGTTGGAGGCATTCAGTATGTAGAATTTTTGGATTGGCTTCCTTCATTTAGTAATAGTACATTGAAGTTTCCTCCGTGTCTTTTCATGGCTTGAGGGCTTCTTTCTTTTTAGTGCTGAGTAGTATTCCATGGTCTGGCTGTATCACAGTTGATTTATCCGTTCACCAACTGAAGGACAATTTGGCTGCTTCCAAGTTTTGGCAATTATAAATAAAGCTGCTAAAAGCATCTGCCAGCAGATTTTTGGTGTGGACATTAGGTTTTCAACTCTTTTGAGTAAATAGCAAAGCCTGCGACTGCTGGCTTGTTTGATAAGAGTGTTTCGTTTCATAAGAAATTGACACTTTCTTCCAAAGTAGCAGTAGCATTTCTGCCTTCCCACCAACAATTAATAAGAATTCCTGTTGTTCCATAGCCTCATCAGCACTTGGTGTTGTCAGTGTTCAGATTCTGGCTATTCTATTAGATGTATACTAGTAACTGACTGTGGTTTAAGTTGTATTTCCCTAATGGCTTATGATGTGGAGCATCTTTTCATATGCTTATTTGCCATTTATGTATCTTCTTTGGTGAGGTGTCTGTTCAGGTTTTTGGTACATATTTTAAATAGGTTGTTTTCTTATGAGTTTTGAGAATTCTTTCTATGTTTTGGACAGCAGTCCTTTATCAAATGTGTCTTTGGTGAACATTTTCTTCCAGTCTGTGGCTTGCCTTTCTCATTCTCTTGATACTGCCTTTCACAGACCAGAAATTGTTAATGTTTATGAAGTCCAGCATATCTGTAACTTCTTTCATAGATCAACACCATACCGAAGGACATCCTGGTTTTCTCTTTTGTTATCTTCTAGGAGTTTTATAGTTTTGTATTTTACATTCAAAACTGTGATGTAAACTTTTGTGATGGTAGCTAGGTCTGTGACTATATTCACTTTTTTTTTCTTTTTCTTTCCATTTTTTTTTTTTTTTTTGCTTGTGGATGGCCAATTGTTCCAGCATCATTTGTTGAAAACACTATTTTGGTTCCATGGTATTGCCTTTGTTTCATTGTTTCATTGTCAAAAATCCGTTGGCTATATTTATGTGAATCTATTTCTGGGCTCTCTAATCTGTTCATTGGTTTATTTGTCTCTCCTTTTGCCACAACATCGTCTTAGTTATTGTAGTTTTATAATACAGCTTTAAGTGGAGTAGCACCAACCCTCCAACTTTGTTCTTCTCCTTTAATACTTTGTTGAATATTACAGGTCTTTTGTCTTTCCATGGGTACTTTATTTTTTTTTTCACTTTTTTTTAAAATGTTTTATTTATTTCTAGGAGAGAGAGACAGCGTGAGCAGGGGAGGGTCAGAGAGAGAGGGAGTCACAGACTGATACAGGCTCCAGGCTCTGAGCTGGCAGTCAGCACAGAGCCCGACGCGGGGCTCGAACCCACGAACCGCGAGATCATGACCTAAGTGAAAGTCGGAAAGTCGGACGCTTAACCGACTAAGCCACCCAGGCGCCCCTTCCATGGGTACTTTAAAACCGGTTTGTTGATATCCACAAAATAACCTGCTGGGGTTTTGATTGGGATTGCACTGAATCTTTATATGAAGTTCTTATCCATGAACATGGGATACCTCTCCATTTGCTTAGATATTGTTTAATTTTGTTCATCAGAGTTTTGTAGCTGGGCTCACATAGATCTTGTACATATTTTGTTAGACTTGTGCCTGAGGGTATATTTTTGGGGGGTGGTAATAACTTAAATGGCACTATGTTTTCAATTTCAAATTCCACTTGTTCATTGCTGGTATATAGGAAAGTGATTGGATTTTGTATCTTAAACTTGTATCTTGAAACCTTGTTATAATGATTTATTAGCTCCAAGAGTTTCTGTTGATTTTTTTTGGATTTTCTGCACACATGATCATAAACAAAGGTAGCTTTATTTCTTCCTTCCTAACCTGTATACCTTTTTTTCTTGTCTTATTGCATTACTAAGAATTTCCAGTACAGTATTGAAAAGGAGTGGGGAAGGGGGATCCTTGCTTTGTACCTGATCTTAGTGGGAAGGCTTCAAGTTTCACACCATTAAAGCTAGTATTAGCTATAGGTTTTTGGTAAGTATCCTTTATCAAGTTCAGAAAACTCCCCTCTATTTCTAGTTTACTGAGAATTTTTATGATGTATGCATGATGATTTTAAACACTTGTCAAATTCTTTTGCTGCATCTCTTGGTAATCATGTGGGTTTCTTTTTCTTTTTCCTTTTTAGCTTACTGATGTGTAACGGAGTCCATTGATTTTGAATATTGAGCCAGCCTTGTATAACTGGAAGAAATCTCACTTGGTTGTTGGGTAAAATTCTTTTCTACACTGTTGGGTTCAATTATTTTCTTGAGAATTTTTGCATCTATTTCTTGACAGCTATTGGTCTGAAGTTTCTTTTCTTGCAATGTCTTTGTCTAGTTTTGGTATTAGGCTATAATACATGAGTTAAGATATCTATTACCCATTTTTGTATTTGTGTGTATTTGAACTCTGAATTGTCAAAATGCAAGGGCAATTTTCATGATGAATTTTATTAAACAAGGGGAACATCCTTCTGAAGCTCCTTATTCAGTATACAATTGTCCATTCAGCATTAAAAATGGTGGGAAGTAAGGTATAAGCCAGTAACTATTAATAGCTAAACATAAGAGATGTGTGCTTTCCTCAAGCAGAATTAAAGAAAATGGTAAATAACAATTTTTTGTTTAAGAGAAATTTAGATGAAAAGATGACAGAATAGCAGTAGAACTCTAAGTGTCCTTCCACACTGTAATCCACCATCAGTCTTTCTGCTTAAGTGACTATGTGAATGTCCTTCTGCCAGAAGTACCTCTTGATCCCAAAACCGCAAACAAAATTTTACATGTCAGGATAGAATCTACTTTAGTAATAAAACATCTGATAGTGCCATTTACTATTACAGAGATTATCAAAGACCTAATGCCTCACCTTTTCATGGCAAACCATACATGCAAGTGATCACAAGGCAGAAAATTTTTCTCTTTAATGTGGAATATTTTTTCTCATGTGAGGTGATCCTGATAAGGCTATTGAGAATAAAACCCTTCCGAAGAAGACTGCAGAAACAGTAGTAAAATTTCAGAGACTTGTGGGTAATGTTGAAGAAGAAAGGGATAAAATTTGATCATTGTTGTTTGTTTTGGGCAGCGAGCAATATTTTTAAAAGTTGATGAAGAGATTCAGTGTAATCCTGGGGCACCTGGGTGGCTCCGTCAGCTGAGCATCTGACTTTGACGCAGGTCCTGATTTTGCCATTTGTGGGTTTGAGCCCCACATTGCTGGTTTGGATCCTCTGTCTCCATCTCTCTGCCACTCCCCCCTACTCTTTCTCTATGTCTCTAGAAAATAAATAAGCATAAGTAAAAATAAAAATAATAATAAAAACAACAACAATAATAATAAAGAGATTCAATGCAATCCTGAAGAACAAAAACAAAAAAACGTCATGCCACAAAATGTGGTATTATGTGCTTGAACAATCCAATTTGAAGAGCAGTTCTCAGGATGAAAACACGTGTTCAGTGTACTGGCTCATAATGCAGTGTTACATGTGGTTTTAATGGTCAAAAATGAAATAAGTGGATGTGATCATTGTAGGAACTATATGGATGGACAGAGACTCTAACTGAAAGGAATTGTACTTGGAAGTTCTTAGGAACAAGTCATTGAGGCTGATAAGGTGGATGTTTGCATAGGTGAGAGTAGGTGTGATTAGGTGCCCTCACTGTGGTTTATAGATCAGGTGGGTGTTAGTCATGGAGCAATGGATTCTGAAGTGGACAGTCTCTGCATTCTGGATTGGAACCTAAGTCCAGAATTTTGAGGGCTCTATTTGAAATCTTTAAGTAGTCTAACTGACAGGGAGCACACTAGAATTGGAGGTATCTAGATGGCAGGTGGAGTTGTAGATGGAGGGGACACAGAGTCCTGAGCAGTTTGAGAAATAGCAGAAAAGCAGAGATAGTAGATTCTCTATTAAGCCTAATTATGGAAAGTGTGAGAAATATTCTCCTGGTGCAATCCTGAGTGTGACAATGTGGTTTTTTTTTCCTGTACCAAAATTAGCATGCCCACAACCTCCTGAACTGATGCCAGGATTAGTGTGTGGGGAAGTAGAAAGGACTCCTTCGCACAAGCATAGATGCAGAAGCAGAGACAAAAATCTTCATCCTTGTCAACTGGCCTTGAATTTCTCTTGCACCCTCTCAAGCACAGAGTCCGCACCTCCGTTTATGGTAGAATCAGTCTTGTAGAATTATGGGCTCTCCTGCAAACAAAACATAAAAGAAAGTCATAAAAAATAGAGCCTGCGACTCTGGTATTTTAAAGCGATTAACTTTGTCTAGAGATCTTTATAAGCTGGGCCAGGGACAATTAGGGAATGAGAGATCTAAGTAAGAGGAAGGTAATTGTTTATTCCTGCTCATACTTTCCCAGCATCTCAGGCATTCCTCAGAGATGGCATTTTTTTAAAAATTTTGAGAGTTGGGTTTTAGGGGAATGTTTTAAACATTGATTCTCGTGTTCTCATTCTCCTACTGCGGTCTGCCAGAATGCTGTACTCAGCTGTTGCAATCTGCTCAGCCCTATTTTATAAAAGGGGAACTCATCTCAAACGAAACTCTTTCTCTTCCTCTACGTTTCTGCAACAATATAATTCACAAAGGAATAAAGGTGTCAGATTTCATGGTTTTTTTTTAACCTAAAAAATATAGGCATTTGGTAAAATCTACTTTTAGATAGATGATCAAACTCAAGATATTTATATGTTGTCTTCCCTTCCTTGGGCATCATTTTGCTCCATCACCTATTGTTTATTAATTTATTTAAATATAGAGGGCGCTCACCATGTTCAAGACAATAGACACTATGCCAACACTGGGACTAGAGTTCTAAAAAAGATATATTCCCTGTTTTCATGGAGCTTTATTTTTTTTGTAAATTCCTTGTAAATGTGTAAATTCCTCTAGGAAAATGAGTTCAAAAGCCAATTAACCCAAGTGGGAGCAACAGATCGCTTGGAACTGCAGTCACCTGAGTTCCTCAAGATCGAGCAAAAAGAAGCTTTTAAAACGGAGCTGAACTTGAACCCCATGTGTCACTGATTAGCCATGGGCTCATGGTCACATATTTGATTTCTCACAGCTCAGGTTTTCGCAACCATAATTTAGCTGCCTTTCCGTATTGTGGTAGGAGACGAGATGTCAAGTTGTGCCTGACCATGGTGGGGCGTTAACAAATGTTAGCGACCTTTCCTCCTCCCATTTTCTTCAAGAACTACGAGAATATCTTTATACCCTGCTTTATCCCGTTCATATGTTACTTGTCCTGTCCATACAGCTATTTTATTATGCTACTAACTGGATAAATACCTTCAAGATATTGATAATTACTGAATCAAAATGGAAAGTTCAGGAATGTATCATTGGAATATCTGAGCAATTCAAAAGGGTATGAGTCTGCCAGGGTGAGTTTATATGATTAAAAGAAAGGTATGGTGCAGTGTTTTTTTTGGCCATTGGCAAGCTTTGGTCTAGTATGTAATTGCGTCTATGCACAGGAAGATTTTCTGCTTGTGAAGATGTCTTCATTTCTTCATGTATCCTTTTGACACGTTCACAGAAAGACTCTGCTGATTTATGTAAACAACCATGTGTAATGGGTGATTGAATAGGACTTTGCCAGACCAGATACCTTGAATGGTGCTCAATGAGAGAAGAGGTAATTAATCCTCCATATTCAAAAGGTAAGTACTGAATTTCCCCTTGTTGGGCTGAATAACACAGAGCTCTCCTATGGGGGCAGCCTCATCCCTCCATCCAAGTAGCCCAAAGAATGAGCAGCTGTAGGATGAAAAGAGGGCAGCCGAGGTCACCTGTACCCCCAGTGGTGTGGCAGTGCTGTGCTTAGAAGATGCTGAGGGAAGTAGCGAATCTGGGGCTGCTTTGAAGAAATGAAGTCCAAGAGAGTGCCTGGCGCGATGGGGCTGCGGGGAAGGAGGTGTGGGTATGGGAGCTGGTGGCAGGAGGGAGTACACAGAAGTGAGAGAGCTCTCCACATGTCTCTGGGAAGCATGGGCTGTCCACATTCCATGAGGCTTCTGAGGACCCCACATATCTGCATCTGGGGAAGAGCCTAGCATGTGGATATCTGTCCCTCAAAAAGCCCCCGTAATTTATTGTAACAGAAGCAATCAAGTAAGACGTGTACATGTTCTCAAGTCCTTCCTCACTCTCGCTAGCCTTGGCAGAAGGAGCGGAGAGCTAAACAAAACAGGAACAGCCTATATTTTCTTCCACACTGAAGGCCCCTTAGCTGGGGATCAGCCTGAGCCTGGGAATGCGCAGAAGCTTTAAATCAGACTTAAGGGATTTTATAATCCTTAAGGTAAGTCTTACTTTCTCAGAGATGCTCATAATAGAAACTGGCCAGAAGTCAATGTTAGGGTGAAAGATGATATTCCAAAGTGTCCCTGTGGGAAGCTGTGAGGAGAGAAAACTACAGCTTTCTGCTTCTCGCACTCAGCCAAGCTCAAGCCCTCCATATGGTTCTGAGACCTTCACGGAACTCTGATCATGGGCTGTGAGGAGCCCAATCTCCAGATGCCACCGGAGCTGAAAAATGGGACCGATTCAAGGAGGAAACTCATGCTTCGAACCCTGTTTCCATGCTCACTGCCATTATGGTTCAATGGGTTCAAATCCCTCACCCACATGTAGCTTTCTGCAAAGAGATTAGACTTTGTATTATTTTCCTCGTGCTGGACGTCCGCTCAGAATTAATCTTATAAGACTTGAGTCATCGGAGCCACTTAATTAGAGATCCTTAATACTCAAGGGATGAAGGGAAAATCCCAACTATGTCACCCTATTTCTTCCACTCACATTAGTCACAGAGCCTTGGATGCCCACTGAAGGTGCCGGGGGCACACCTGCTGGTATTTGTAGTTCAAGAGGCCCCTTCCCTCGAGCTCGGTGACCATACACATACATGCATTGTATGCATTGATCTGCAAGCAAAGAATGTGTCAGGGAAAAGGACTGACCTCAGAGGGGGTGGAATCCTGACAGAAATACTGAGAAAACCACCCTTTCTAGAACTTTACTGCGTATGTCTTCACTCAACTCTGAATTCTTTGAGTTGAGGGGCTTAGGGACACCAACTGCATACTGAGAGCTTAGTTTCTAGAAACAAAATATTGAGGCTAATGGTCAAGTATTTTTTAGTGATTCACCGATATGCTTTATGAAGGATAGGATGGATAAAACATATCTGATAATAAAATTAAAGGAAAAATAATTGTCCATTCTGTTATCATCAGCAAAGTAGTTAAAATGCATGAATTGGAGGAATATATACCTCGTCCCTTGCACGCCTGATTTCACTTAGTCTTCATATCAGGTATTACCCCCAGGATGAAACTAAAATTTAGTGCCATTGGATAACTTTCCCAAGATCATGCAGCTCCTTGGTGGCAAAGGCTGGATTCTATTCCAGCTGTTGCTGATTCCAAAGTGCATGCTCTTAGCCAAAGAGTGATAGTACCCTACACGTTTGGGTAGAACTCGGGGGTGAGACTTCTTCAATCAAACCCCAGGGTGATGCCTCATCACTATCTGAAGAGTTTGTACCCAATGGTGAACATTTATTAGATGCCTCCTTTTGTAATAATTCCCCATTTCCTTACAATCCACTAGCCGAATGAGACAAGCAATCTGAATGTCTCTTAGTCAATGGAAAATTTCGGTTGCTAGGTGATAGCCTTGCCGGTTATGGGGGGGGGGGCAATTGTAAGAAAAGAGGGAGATGGTATCATCAATAGAAAAGAGAAGTACAGTGAATGACAGGGGAAAGAAGTAATTTTTAAGGTGAAGAGAGAGAGGGAGGAAAGAGTGTGGGAGAAGCAGTGTGCACCTCAGCCCTGCACTAGCCGAGTTACCTGAGAGGAAAGCGGGGGCTGGGACCAGGTCACAGGGACATAGTGGATGATGTTCGCACATGAACTCACAGGGAGAAAGTTAGGAAAGCCTGAGTAGAGACTGAAAAATATACTCACCCCTTTTCCTACCTCAGAAATTTGCAAAATGTAGCTTCCTGGAAATCACGGCCTAAGTCAGAAGGCAAAAGGCGAAAAAATCGTAAGACATGGGACAAGAAATTTATTGAGCATTTGAATGGAGGACCAGATAAAGGCAAAATAAATGAGCCCAAATCTGTTATAATCCACAGCTAAGCCAGATGAATAGCAAGCATTTTATTGACACTACAAAAAAACAATCAATCTTTAAAACTGGGTGGAGTGTGGGGAGGAAATAATAAAGGAAAATTAATTTACAAATACAAGGTTCTTACATTCTTCAAGACATTGAGGCATACTTCATATCCATACCGAATACCTTGTATTCATCAAGATATTGTACTTCTTCAGGGTGCATCCATGTTTAGCAGGCATCAGAATTTCCTCCCTGTTTAAGGCTGAATAATGGTCCATGCGTGCATAGACCACACTTTGTTTATTTAATCCTCTGTAGATGGACATTTGGGCTGTTTTCACCTTTTGGCTCTTGTAAATACTGTTTCTATGAAGATGAGTGCAAAAATATCTGTTTGAGTCCACACTTCCAGTTCTGTTGAGTATATATATATATATATATATATATCCAGAGGAGAATTTGCTGGATCATATAATAATTCCATTTATATTTTTGAGAAACAGCCATAGCGCTTTCCTCAGTGGCTGAATCACTCTACCCTCCTATCAGCAGTACACCATATTTTGTTCTATTGGTTATAAAACCATTTATTTTCCAAGGGATGGCAAAAGGTTGCACGTCTCCCAGACTGCATTTCCCCCCGCACAGATTCAGTGCTCGCCCTTAAGCCGTGGGTTCTTCTTGACTGGTGGCTATTCTAAAGTTTCCTTGGTGGGCTAGAAAACATGCTAGGAGCAGAGTACTCATGATTTTTCCAAATGTGTTCTGCAAATATTATGTCACTTGATCCTTGTAACCCTGTGAAACAGACATCATTACTATTCCCATACTCATCTTATAGGTCACTTATTGGTGCTGATTGGCTTGTGTGCCTTGCAACGTGCAATGTGCTGTAGAAGGCGTGTGGTGCTTGACATTGAACCCGTCTGCCTGCCCTGCCATTCTGACTTTTGACAAACACTGTGACATTTTTCTGTGTTGAGTAGCTATCTGGGCTCCATGGCCAGGGTCCAGGCTTGAGCCGGCCTGTGACACAAGCCAACAGGCTCATGTCTGCCTGGTTCAAATCATCTCTTCTTGCTGTCACATGCCATCATCTAGACTCACTTATTAAAAATTTCATTTCTTTGCAAAATGAATCTATNTCTATACCTCTCCCTCCCCCCACCCCCACAAAAAGCCAACTTCTAGTGCAGTGGTGAAGATGAAGAAAAAGTGAGGCAAGCTGAGGATTCTTTGCCAGGACGTACAAATGAGTAAATTAGAGAGAGAAATGAATTCAGCAATGGCTCAGATCTGAGGAATGAACAAGTTCACCAATTTCTCCCTACAGAAATGAGAAAAAGACATTTGTGAAACTGCGGTAAATGATCCAGCCAGTGAAAAAATTGCTCATCAAGTGAGAGATAAGACTTAAGTGAAAACTGAAGAGGGGGTTAATGTGTAGAGTGAGAATATGCACAGGAAACACAAGACTTATGATGGAAACAGGAATCGGCAGAAAGCCCAGATCCTGTACAAACATTTCCACGAAGCAACAGATGGGGAAGGCTCCAGTGTGGCTTCTCAACCAACCTTTGCTGTGAGTAAAGTTGATTTGAAAGCTTGAAGAAGCATTTTTTTCATCCTTGGATTATACGAAGTAAGTGGGGAAAAATGGCACCAATAAACCTCTTGGTTGATGACCAGTTTTCCACTACACCCAGAAAGATCCTAAAAGGGAAATGTGGTAGACCAGAAGAAGACAGCGATGCTAGTTTCAAAACCTCCACTGGACTAAGAGTCTTCGCGAACATAGGACTCCATGAGGAGAGTGAAAACTAAGATTAAAAGCAGCCAAAGACCATCTTCTGGGCTTTGGGGATGTGGTAAGCTCTGTGGTTGAGCCAAGTTTGCCCCACCCTTCCTCAGGCTCCCGGGCATTTAGAATCAAGGATGAGAACGTCATGTCCACATAATATCAGTGCTGAAAACACTATGTTGGAACACGGCACATTTCCTTTTGTTCAGGACAACTATTTTTTTTTTTCAAAGTGGAATTTGGACTTCTATGGGTCTCAAGACCTCATGTTAGAGACGGGGATATGGAGAAAGAAATCACATCAGTAAAGGATGATGGAGCCACGATTCCAGTACAGACTAGACTGACTCCACAGTCTACACTCATTCCACTATTCCCTACGAATGTTCAGTAGTTGGGTCAAGCAAACTTGTTTCCCCAAAACCTTGAAATCGGGGCCGAGACATGGACAGGTACAGAGCTCTTCTGGGGTCCCCTCCAGCCTACCCCTTTCCCCCACCTACTGCTGGAGAGCAGGAGGGAGTTGGTGGAATGGTACATCTACCTAGGCACATCGTGGATAATAGAGCAAACTCCCATAATGTGTTAAGCTCCATTTTGATTGTATATGTTTTAAAGATTTTTTTCTATCAATACTGCTCACAATTTAATTACAATAATTAACATAGTTTTCCAATATTATTTTTGCATTTGATTATATGCCTAAAAATGTTGCAGCTGTGTTTACCTATATGCCTTTTGTCTTAGGCTTCATTTAAAATGAGAAGTAAATATCATTTTTATATATAGCTTTCCACTTGCTTTGTGAACTATTTTCATAATACCCCAATTTAGCCACATACATCCTCTGCTGTGCTCAGAGCTCTCCAATTAGGGTAAGAGCGGGACAGAAATCAGGGGACAGCATCAGTTCCCTGGCCCCAACAGGCGATGTTTCCAAGTGCTAGCAAAATAAATATATTTTTCTTCATAAAAACAATGTAGATAATTTGCAGTCATATTTGGCTACCCATAGCTTTGCAGGCAAAATGGAACAAAACAAAATCCTTTTTTTTTTGGCTACTCTACCTCAGAGGAGGGAAAAAAGAAAACGAGTTGCTGACCAGAAGCCAATTTCATCTTGACTGTTCAGAAAAAAAAAAAAGAAGAAGAAGAAGAAAGAAAAAAAGCCTTTTAAAGACCACATGGCACAATTAAACAGCAGAACAGAGCATAAAGCTGCTTCTCAATTTAGAGTCTGGGTTTGGGCTGTAACACATTGGTGGTCGATAAACAGCAGGGAAGCAGCAAGGATTTCACTTGTCAACTTGGCTTCCTCCTTAAACCTGGGCGAGAGGTGTTACTGCCTGAAACTATTGACAGAATTCAGGGTCCTGAAGGCAGAGAAATAAGAGTGGCTCATTCAAATACATGTAGGGGACTTGGAACACATTAACTGCCGATTGCGATTAATTATTTCAGTGAAGGTGGAAGAGACTGTGACAATATAAATGCATGGAAGCCAATCATAAAATTGTGAAACACACCTAAATAATACATCTGCTGCAAAGTCTGAGCATTAGCATATTTTCATTCTTAAGCTCGTTTAGTATTTCAAAAAGTGTAGGGGCGCCTGGGTGGCTTAGTCGGTTAAGCGTCCGACTTTCGCTTAGGTCATGATCTCGCGGTTCGTGGGTTCGAGCCCCGCGTCGGGCTCTGTGCTGACTGCCAGCTCAGAGCCTGGA
Source organism: Crocuta crocuta (assembly GCF_008692635.1). Lineage (NCBI taxonomy): Eukaryota > Metazoa > Chordata > Mammalia > Carnivora > Hyaenidae > Crocuta > Crocuta crocuta. The sequence goes on along the minus strand of NW_027551571.1, from coordinate 4,195,699 downwards.
GCCTGTTTCGGAGTCTGTGACTCCCTCTCTCTCTGACCCTCCCCTGCTCATGCTGTCTCTCTCTCTCTCTCTCCTAGAAATAAATAAAAATATTTTAAAAAAAAAAGTGTAATGTATTTACCATGGCAATGCAAAGGGGTTTTAGATGCGGATGCAGGGAGGGGAGACAGAAGCTAGGGCAGGACTGGGCTGTAGAAGTCTGGCGGGCTGACAGGTAGTGAGAAAGAATGGCAGGGAACCCAGGGAGATGGGAGGAGTGTACGTGCACACAGCGACACACACATACACACACACACGCCAGGGCTCACAGGTACCCTTGCCAGCTCACAGCCCCCTCCAGGTGTGACCAGGGCACCTTGAACCATCAATGCCAGGAATCCCCTTGTCTGCACATTCCAGGACCCTGGTGCCTGAGTGGGGACCCCCTCCTCAAGTGAAGGCCCAGTGGAGGGGACAGGCCATTAGTTGTTCTGTGGGAAGGTAGCTGCAGCCTCTGATGCCTATTTAGAGGATGAGAGGATAATTCTGGAATTCAATATTCCGAGATTCAATTTCTGATGTTGATACTTAGCTGTAACTTCTTAACTGTGTGATCCTAGGCAGGTCACTTTGCCTTCTTGAACCTCAAATCCTTCACCGTGTAACGGCACCCCCCCCCCCCCCCCGAGGCAGGGCAGGGGGGGG